>NC_073691.1:26579975-26921146 GCF_029784155.1 Uranotaenia lowii | reverse complement strand
CATTTTGTCTTCAATCTTCATAAACACACCCTCGTTACAAAGCTCTTGGATATTTTTTACAGTGTTACTAAAAAATTCTATAGCTGTTTAAAAAAAAATCACTGGAAATGCTAAAAAAAAAATAAAAATTTTGCCACTGGTTAGGTTAGGAATAAGTTCGTTCATAATTTTCTAAATTTTACTAAATTACTAAAGGAATCGTATAAAATGATAAAAAAAGATTTTTTTTAAATATAGTTCCAGAACCTCTGATGGCTCTTTTTCACAAAAAGTTCGTTTGATGATAGAGAGTTTCCTACTTGTTGTTTCGAAATTACAAAAAAGACACCGTGCCGTCCTTAAAGCTGATTTCAATTGTTTTCATTGTCTAGTGAATAGCTTTTGAAATAAACACCATCACAAAAACTCTGAATTAAAAATTTACATTGATTAATTTGTTTTAATATGATTGTTTTTTTTTTTATAAATGATTGCATTTTTCGAGTCAGATTTAAACTCTAAGGTCCGGTAAAAATTATTGGAAATATCAGAGTAGTTTACAATTTTCAAAACTTATGATTTTCTTCCAAAATTTTTTCAATCTGTCACAGAAAAGAACAATGATTAGATTGTTAAATGTTTTTACATATTTTAGCATTTGTAAATTAACATTTTTTTGTATTTTTTTTACCTTCGAATTTAAAATTTAGATTTCCTTAATTTCAGATCCTCTAAAATAATTTTTTCATGTTAAGTGTATGAGTTTTGTCCTCACACTTCTTATTGTTATAACTTAAATCTGATCAAATTTCCCCATCGATATTTGAGTTAAAAGTATGAATCTAGTAAGACTGCATCAATGTTTCTACCTGAAACTTGGTCAAGTATCCCATTTCTCCATAACTAATCTCCATATCTAAATGGGTGATAATTTTACGAGAGGCTCGTTAGAATCAGCACCGAGATAAAGATACCGTATGGCGATAAAAGGAAATGACGCGATCACGTGCGATTCTGCTGATTATCACCTGCCCGTGAACTGTGGATGAGTGGCGGAACTACGCCAGGATGTGCAACTTTTTCTGCTGCTGCGGTGAGTTGTATAATAATTCAAAATCTTGTAAACGTGACTGATAACGTCTTATCGTCATCGGGTTCCACCGTTATACATTTCTCAGAAATTTTGAATGAAAACCATACCTTCCGGTGGTGATGGAAAGTCTGCAAGATACCAATCTTCCCCCAGTCGGATAATGACTCAAGTGTGCGATGTGGGGTAAAGGAATTCTCGGAATGTGTAGAGTAAATAAATAGTAAAACGGTTGCATTCCTCTACCTTCTGAAGATTACAGACTGAAGAGAGTGACAGCAGAAAAAACATGGTCAAGAAAATTCACAGCAAAAATTCACGAGAGGTAAAAACTCTACGTCAATTAACATTTGCACTGCCCACGAGATAATTCGAGCAATCCTAAAGCACACGGTCAAATCATTCATCTGGCTTGTTGTCACCCGGACTGGTGTTTGAGATTATTTTTTTTTTCTTTTCTAAATTGGTCAATTATCGTCGTGACGATTGCCGGTGACAGGAGCTGTCAGATTGTTTGGACGTTTCATTGGCATCAAAGCTTTATTTAACGGTATTATTAGGATAATTATTAAGCAGACGCGTAATAATTAATCAAATTGATCTCTTTTTATCTCGAATATTTTTATTTTCAAACCCCAATCAACAAAGGTGTACTGTGGCCCTCCTTCTGAAATCGATAATTTCCACCATTATCAGACGTTAATTAAGAGGTAAATCATTGGTCAATTATCGATCGGTTCAGGTCAGTCGAACGGGCTCAATGCCACTTCAAGAAACAATTTAGAAGTAAAGTTAACAGATGTATTTTACCTCACGGGGACTCGTTACATGTTGTTATCTAGCTAGAGTAGCTGTCAAAATTAATGCCTAAGAAACTTTTATCTCATGATTTACTAGCATTTAAATTTTATAGCTTGACTAACTGTCTTTTTGAACTGTTGGGATCAATTGAACAAATAAGTAAGAGTTACTCATTGCATTTTTTCAAAGCTTTTTTTCTCGATTCCTATCCATTTGATGCCAACGATAAAATGTGTCTTGCGTGAAAGATGAATGTCGAATATGAAAAATGATTTCATTTTTCAGCTCTCATAATGATATTAACACTAAACATACCGACACTTTGTATATACCTATTCATACCGCGAGCGGTCAAATGACGGTTTACACTGTTTTCGCTAAAACTTTCTTGTTTCTCAACCGATTTCTTTAAAATTTATAGTTTTGAAAAGCCTATAATGTGACTCAAATATGTTTCTCAGACAATTTTCAGCTACATTCAATTATTTTAAAGTTATGTTAAGTCCAAGAAATTTTTTATGAAAAAACATGCTACAGGAAAATTGCTATAAATCTGTTCATCAGTGTTCGAAAAAAATTTCACTTAGTGCATGAGAAAGCTGGAGTTAGAAGCTATATATTGCACATACGGAAATTTTTATCAAATTTTTTTTAAAGATCATGACCACAAAAAATGTAAAAAAGTTGTGTAAAACCCATTCTTTTCAATCATTCATCCACCAAAACTGTTCCTGTTACAGTAGAAAAATTTCAAAAAATGAATTGGAAAGTTGACGTAATTTGTCACATTTTGGCATCTTTAGATTTTTTAAAATACGAAATACATAATTTATGACGAATTTTCAAAGGTAGCTGTTTTTCAAACATTTCATCAATTTCCTAAATTCAGCTTTGCACTGGATTTTGAGTATGTTATCGTAAGGTTTAGGCAAAAAAAATTATATGCAAAAGAAAGAAAATTTCATACCTGTTCTAGTGGTGTAACTACATTGGCGGTGCAATGCTTGACAAAAATATAATAAATATATTTCTGAAAGTAAAACCAGAAAATTTGAGCGAATGTTCGTTTGTTTTTTCGTTTCCTTTCACCCGTCTTCGTGTGCAAAATAGCTTTGAGATATTACCACCCACTGCGCCCGTCTGCCAAGCAAGAATTTGTGCTGACTTCTCAAAATTCAGAAACTACTTCACTGCTTTATTTATCATATTTTTGCCAAGCATTGCACTGCCAATGCAGTTACACTACTAGAACCGGTATGCTATTAGCTTTGTTTTGCATATAGTTTCATTGCCTAAACCTTACGTTTACGTACTCAAAATCTAGTGCAAAGCTGAGCTTAGGTGTAGGAATTGTCTCGGAAATTACAAATTGATAAAAAGTTCGAAAAACAGCTACCTTTGAAAATTCGTCATAAATTATGTATTCGTATTTTAAAAAATCTAAAGATGCCAAAATGTGGCAAATTACGTCAACTTTGCAATTCATTTTTTTTAAATTTTTCTACTGTAACAGGAACAGCTTTGGCGGTTGATTGATTTAAAAATACGGTTTTACACAACTTTTTTACATTTTTTGTGGCCATGATCATAAAAAAAAATTGATAAAAATTTCCGTATGTGCAATATATAGCTTCTAACTTCAGCTTTCTCATGCACTAAGTGAAATTTTTTTCGAGCACTGATGAACAGATTTATAGCAATTTTTTTGAAGCATGTTTTTTCATAAAAAAATTCTTGGACTTAACATAACTCTAAAATAATTGATTGTAGCTGAAAATTGTCTGAGAAACATATTTGAGCCACATTATAGACTTTTCAAAACTATAAATTTTAAAGAAATCGGTTGAGAAACAAGAAAGTTTTAGCGAAAACAGTGTAAACCGTCATTTGACCGCTCGCGGTATGAATAGGTATACCACATGCGTTATTCAAAAACCACAACACTTAGAAAAATTTTAAAAACGCAAAAATACTTGCATTTTGAAAATAAAAATAGTCCTATCGTTAAATTTGCGAAAAAAAATTATATAAGATGTAATCATCATTCAAAGTTCAAAAACCGTCAATTGACCGCCTCCGGTACGTTTAGTGTTAAACTCTCATCATGTTGTTGAAAATTGTTTTGTGCTTTTGCTTAGAATATTTAAAAATAAAGATAAACCTTTTTTTTTCGATATTAGGGATACAATTTTCAGAAAACACATTTTTTTCCTCGCGAATTTAGCAATAATCGTTTGTTTACACACAAACTCACGTGTACTCATCATGTCGATGCAGTAACATCAGAATATTATTTTAAACAATTTTGACAAGTAACTGGGGTTCTTGTGAACAAGTATGTATAATTTACCAAACGGAATCCAGAATAAAATTAAATAGAATTCAAAAGGTTTGTTTGGGGAAAAAATGATCCTTAACACAAGAAGCACCGGCAAGTTGAATAAACCTATTCGGACCGTGACCAGTCAAAATGACTGGTAAAGGGGAAATTTTTTATTACATATTATTTTGAACTTTTTTTTTTTGATATTATTTTGTTACTTCTTCTACGGTATTTTTGTCATAAAATGGAAACATTTTTTCACCATGGGTGCACGGAATCACCTCATTTTGGTATAGAAGACGAATGCGTGTATGTCATAAAATGATTATTTCAAATAATTTTCCAAAAAAATAAAATACATTATCAATCTAATTAAAAAATCATGTTGAATGGTAATGAGTATGGAATATGGGTGCACGATTTCACCTCAGTTTTGTCATTGTAGTTATTTTCTAGCACCCATTCCTCTGAACTTTTTCAACATGTTGCTTATAAATTATACCTAATATTGTAGGTTTTAAAGCATAGTTTTTTGTATAAGTAGAGTAATTTACCATGTGTGCACGGATTCACCGCCATTAATTAAAAATCAACTTTTTTGCGTGTTAAAGGTTAAAAAATAAAGGCTTTTATAGATTCAAAAGAAAATTTGTGTTATATACATAGTTTTTCTCTATGGGTGCACGAATTCACCGCATTTTCATCAAACATTGGACTTTTTGCAAATTTTGAAACAGCATTTTGACAAATCTTAACTTAACCAGAGTCGAAACCATGTCTTGCATGTCGAGACATAACGATTAAAAATGACTATTTTTATTTTTAGTTCCGTGTTTTCATTCCTGGAAAAGAAATATTTCAATTATATCTTGAAATATTAAATTTATTTATTTATTATTTAAACAGGTTTTTGTAATCGTATATTTATCTGATAAGATGGTATTTGAATCATCAACCAAGAAATTGGAGAACGGTTACCATAGACCGAGTGATTTTTAGGAGTTATGTCGAGCGACGGAAAACAGTGAAAATGAAAACATTGTTTAATTTTACGTTGATTTGTATCTCCAAAATAGTTTTTCAATTGGCCAATATTGCTTTTAAAATACCATCTGACTCAAAAATATTTTGTGTTCTGAAGGCAGTTGAAGACTATTGCACTCTATATAATTTACAACAACGAATTTCCAGTCATTCCGTGCACCCATGTTGAAATATCTTAGCGCCAATGTGGTCTAGCAGATAGGCAGGCGCGAGTCAGGTCTTGGTATGCCAGGCGTACTAGGTTCGATGCCCGGTATCGGCCAGAAAACTTTTGGGTTCGAACCCCATAAGTTGCCTACAGGTAAGATATATTTCCTCTTAAATATAACTGACTATGTAATAAGAATGTTCAATCAGTTGCCAGCTGGCCAGGTATATACGAGGGTGCCGAAATACCTGTAAGTAAACTTGCATTGGAGATTTGTCGAACCTAATAATCTAAGAATGCATGTGAACACATATTTAGGCAGAAATTGCGGTGAATCCGTGCACCCATGGTGGACAACCAACATATAGATAATATTCCGTGCACCCATGTTGAAATATCATTTAAGTTATTCAGTTTCAAAGCTTATTTCTTTAAATTCGAATGAATTAGTACACAATTCATAATTATTTTACTCATACTAGTTTAGTATAAAACATATTTATCACCTAAAATTACCCAATTACTCGAATGTACATGCACTAAATCTAACATAACTTTTACAAATCTTGATGAAATTTCGGTAAATTTTGACAGAAAGTTTGATTATACCAAAACAGACCAAAAAAATGGGATTCAAGTGCTTGGAGCGCCACACAGCGGGCAATCTGAGAACTTTTTCTATAAATTTTAATGACTTCGTATCGAAAATCAATAATTTCATAACGAATGACAATCTTCTGCCCACCATAAATCAACTAGGGTTCATTGTCTTGAATGTAGATTGCAAATGAAACCAAAAGGCATGTGAATTTTTTTTATCTTGTTTGAGTTATAGGGTTGTGAATTTTACCAGTAATTTTAACTGGTCACGGTCCAAGTGTTCATAGCGAAATTTTTCTCGCTTATTAAAAGAGTTAGTGAAATAAAAAATACACAGTTTGGTAGAGATTCGAAAATCATAAAAAGTCGTATTTTTGCGAATTTTTAAAGCGAAGTATTTAAAAGATATTCAACGGACAAAGGGTCCAACCAGTCATTTTGACTGGTGCGGTCTTTCTTGTGTTAATAATATATTTGGATTCAGGAATCAGAGTACTAAAATTAATCATAATAAGTTGTTATTTGAAATATTTGAACTTTGTGGCCTTGTGTAATTTTTCAAAATCATTCTGAATGTGGAGTTGAGCATTTAGGAGAACAAAACAAAAATTGTAGGTTGGAACTTTTTAAAGAATATTTTATAGCGCCATGAAATTTGTAATGACATTTTTAAAATCGAAAATATCAACCAACGAGTTTCCATCTTCAAATTCCCGGTTTTTTTCGATCGAGGTTTTCTGATTTTCCCAGTTTTGAAATCAATACATGAAAGTGATGATCATGTTTTTTTTTTTAACCAAAATAAGCTCCAAAGTTAAATGTCAAACGAAAGAATATTTTGATTAATTAGGAATTTCTGAGGAAAATAGTTTAAACAAAGAATGAATAAAATAATTGAGGCCCTTAGAATCATAGGGATAAAGTGCTAAAATCACCAACTTTGAGTTAAGGACACATACCAATCGATTCTTCATATCTCAATCTACATCTGCTGCAAAACTCTGATTTTTTGATAATTTTGTCATCACTTTTTCGATCCAATTAAAATGATGATGTTCCAATTAAAAATTACTTTACCTCACAAATAATTTGACTATTGAGCTCCGGCTTCTGACATAGTAATCAACGATGAATTGCGGGCGAATTACGAATCTATAAATAAAAACTTAACAACTTTGTTTGGATTCATGATTCGAATTTCAACTGATTAATACTGATTGACATTCTAATTTCATTTTTTCTCTGCAATTTTGAGAACAGAATCCGCTAAATTCTATTCCTATCCGTACCATTAGCCTGAGCCTAAGCTCTTAGAGCTTGACTTTGGACTTGACATGTTTATCTAAACTCTGAGTCTTAATTTGTTATCCAACCAGAAAATTTGAATATTGTAATTCAAATTTTAGATTTGAGGTTCTAACACAAATTTTGAAAATCATTCTAAGGCTTGAAATTTGCTTTTCAAATTCGCTTATTTTATTGGGATAACATCCTAGTGTGATTCGTAGCTCATACATTTTTACGATTTGTATTTTTTAAATTTCTAATCGATAAAGAATGCGATTATCAGTAAATGCGCAAAATGTTAAATCGAATTAAACAAATATTTGGTATCTCGTTTTAGCTTTTTGGCATTTTATTAATGAACAATATTACATGGTGGTAGCTAATTTTGATTTTTTTTTGTTTTTTCGTATTTTCCCCGCATAATCTTATGAATTCTCGACTCTCAAAGATAAAAATTTGAATGTATTTGTTAGAAACAATTTTTCGAACATACGAGAGATAAGTTCCTCGCGCTTTTGACGCTTGTCAAAAATGTGTACATGTCAAAAATAAGTAAATTAACAAAAAAAAAACTCAATATATTTTGAATCTCGAACACATCAGAGCACTACTAGGTATGTATTGAGTTCAAAAATCTCGATTTTTCAACACACATTTTCTCCATGGAATGTAGATCCTAATTGTATATCGCTTTTGAGAAAGACAAATGATAATATGAATGGATTTTAGAATTCAATTGGTTTATATGAGGGGAAAAGATCTATAAAGAATTTTCCCGGTCCCATTTCTAATTCCCGGTTTTTTTTTTACCGGTTCGCTGGCCACCCTGCAGTAACAAAGAAATGGATAATAATTTTTAGATTTTTTTTTTGCTATCGTGAGTATTTGAGTATCAAACACCTTTCACATGGCTTCCAACTTTTTAATGTGTAAAATTAGCATTCGATGCAAGAATTTCGATGTTAAAACGGTTGGTTTCAAATTCTGAACTTGTTCAGTTACACTTTTTAATCCTAAACCCATTCTTAAGATAAATAAGGTTTTGTGTGACTAGATTTGAGATTCAACACAAAAGGTTTATCGAATTGGAATTAAAAACTCACAAATAAAATAAGTTTCAATTCATGAACGTCAAGAGTGATGTAAAATTAAATATTTTTGGCCTAGCCTAGATTGATTTAGGACTGAATTCCGCTGGAAGCGGACATGTTTATTATCACTTATTTTTGAACACCTTGCTCAGCCCCATCATTGATCTGAAGTACGATCTTTACAACTCAAATTTTAGTTTTTATTGATACTATAGGGTGTCCCATTATGTCTAAGCACGATTTTGTTACAACTCTGCTAATTTCAGATGACGATTAAACAGCTGATTTTTACTGTGTGTTGATGTTTATAGTTCAACTTTAAACTATGTGTATCGTGAGCTCCACCTTTCAAAATTTTCGTGAAAATGAGAAGTATTTACCCGGAAATGCGCAAAAATGTCGTGCATGATTGGTGTACTTTTCTCAACATTTTGCAGAGTAAGTTGGCGAAAATGGGAAAAGCGATTCGGAAGTATGGAGGTGAAAGCAGCTTCGTGGACAAATTAAAACCGGGTCCGGTGGACAAAACTTTGGACTGGAAAGTCATGCGTGCTTATGTCTGTTGGAAGACTACCGCCGTTCGGGTTGTATTCAAAAATTGGGAGCTCTTCTTGGTACTGTCCATCGTGCCAAGGTAAGATTGGGCCCAAAGACCTATAAGAAGCAGAAGAAACCGAAGCAGAACCAAGAGCTCCTAAATTATTTGATTAACTGTTGTGTGGAAAATCAGTGTGCGACAACGGAACCGATTGCAAGTTTGATTACAATACGCGTCCGGGTGACCAGTATTACACTGTTCGGGATGGCCAAAGTGTTGACGAGACGGAGACAAAAATTTTTACAGTTAAATTAAGTGAAAATATTATGGTTTGTCAACACTGACAGTGTCTGAACCGTCGCCTGTTGCCCATGATCCGCAAGCATGATCACCCAGTACTGTTTTGACGGAATTGCAGCCAGCCAGCCAGCCAGGAAAAAAGCAACTCAATGCACTTTTTGTGATTTGGTAAATCCCGTTTTGAGTATTTTTGTGCTCTTCTTATGACTTAAGTCTATTACAACGTAAATGTAAATTACTTTTGCAACTTTCAAGTTCATCAATGAGTATATGTAATTCACTCAAGGAAATTGGGAAGTTGTTTTTCTTCGTCAGCTTATATGTAACTTTCTATGCCTTTATTTAAGTAAATAAGTATGTTACTTTTGGTTGTTTGAGTAGCTCGAATTAACTCGAATTCTTTGCGAAATTAAGTTATATGAAGTTTTAATTTTAGGGTCCAAAAGGGTTTTTGTAAAAGTAATTTTTATTTAAATAAAAACAAAAAAAAAATTGAAGCTAAAATGCTACTTTAACGCTGATGATCTGCTCCGATGAAAGCTTGAAATTCAAAGTGATTTTCGGTCGTCTTTCTTTTGACTTTTTCAATAATGCTTTGATTTTGTTCAGATTTGCCCGATTTTTGGATTGGAAAATTTAAAATCAAATGCACGGTATATGCTAGGTTTTAAAAAAATGCGCAGGATATCTTACACAAGGACGACGGACAAATTGAATACATGCACCTTTTTAGACCGTGGCCAGAATTTATAACATTTTTCTTCAAGTATAGCGTTTTCGAAAACGCTCACTGAACCGGTATTGAAATACCGGTATCTGAACTTTTCTTATACCGTGAGAGAATTAAAGGGAATCTTTCGATTGCTTTGATTCATTTCTTAAATGGTTTTCACAAACACGGACATCAATGTCAAGGGACTTACCGGTACGTGCTAGATTATCATTCTTGTAAGGGCAACTGTAACACTGATGCATAATTGGGATCCAAAACTATTAAAAAACATCAACCCCAAAAATTTCTTTTTAAATTTTAACTTAACGATTCCATATCATCTCTTCAAAAAAAATGGAAGCCGGTCGCTGACTTACAAAACGAAAAGGCCAGTAGCCTAAACCTCGCGCTTCTGTAAACAATCAGCAGTTAATCTATTTTCGGTGCTACCCTTAAATCGCCCGAAACAAAACCGAACGCCAGCAGAGCTAAAAATATCGCGCACACCGGTTAATTATTATTATTTTGCGTTGTTGTACTTCCCCAGTCCCCAGACCAGAAAAGGTCAAGCTCATCGCGTGGTTCAGCTACTAAATCGTAATATCAATAAAACTAATACGTAACAACAACAACACATCCTCTCAAAAACCTAACCTACTTCTTGACCTACCTGTTTCATCCTGTTCCAGCTCCTCAGTTGGTCCATTTATGGTGATGGTGGACTTAGAAGTGGGTGAATTCGGTGGAGAAGATTCCACCAAAGTTACTACTTCCAGAAGCGGCACCAATACAACGGCATCGCCACTTGTTGTTGTTGTCGTATCGTCTTCGCCGCCCACCGCCTGCTGCGTCCTGTTTCTTTCTTCGGCGACCGTTGCAATTTCCGGTACGACCGCCGCCACCGGCTTCTGGTTTTGGTTCTGCATTTGTTTACGTTTTGTTTTGGAGCGATTTTCACTGCGGTTAACGTTAATCCCAATCAAGGGGCATCTTCACCTGCTGTTTCTTCCCCCTTTTTGTTCTCTCAAAGGCACTAACGATTGAACTTCTAAAGAAGCACTGAGCACTTGTCCCGTCTACTACTGTTTAGGTGGCCGATACGGTCGACTTCTGGCTTGGAACAATATTATTGCTTTTCGAAAGCGGTCCACGGCACACGACATTCAATCACTCACAGCCAGTTTGCTCACAATGACTTCGACGACACTACGACGCAAACCGACGTACATACTTAGATGGGGGTTTTCTGCTTCCTCCCACACACTGTATCAAGGGGGACGATTCGAACAATGAAAGGGGACATTAGAGTGGCTACGGAATTGGGAATTTTATTACTTTGAATCTTTAAAATTAGTATGTAGGGATAAGATGAACGATATGCAGAAAATAAATAAGAATTTTATATATAAATAAAATAAAATAAAAATTCAATTCGGCAAAATTGAAGAAAAATAAAATAAAATAAATTTATATGGCAACGTTTTAGGTACATTTTGGCATCACTAGCGAAAACAAAGTCAATCATTGGTCTATTCTTGTAAGCGACAGACGTGTCTGAGTGAATCTCGGAATTGAAATTCGCAAGAATCTTAAAATCACAATGGCTTAGTTGGTAGAATAAGTTTGTTCATGATTCGGCCACACCGTTAAAAAGACGGATTGGCTGAAGGAGCGCAGATTTTTAAGGCTACAGCCACGGAAAAATTGTTTCTGATTCGGCCACCGGTAAAAAGACGAATTAGCTCAAAGTGCGCTGATTTTCAAGGCTGCGTCCGTTAGTTCGAACCCAAGAGTAAACATCGATCACAGTTGTACCGGATAAGTTATTCAATGACTGTCCGCCAATGACCGCATCGTTGATATAAGTCGGTAATGACATAAAGATGTTAAAACGACTATAATCGTAACAAAAAAAGTTAATTTAACAAAATTGACAAAAATGAAAACTGATAAAATTTCCAAAATAGACAAAATTGTCAAATTGCCAGAATCACAACAATTATCCAAAGTTAAAAATTTTCAATGCTCTCAAAATGTTAAAATCAAAAAAAAAAAAATGTCAAGATTGTCAAAACTGAAGGAATAGATAAAAATATCAAAACTTTTGAAAATGAGAAACACAAATGAAAAAAAGAATATTATCAAAATTGTGGAAAAATTCGAACTTTTAAAGTTTTTTAAGTGTCAGCTTTGAAAATTCTTAAATTATCAATACTATTAAAATAGAAAAAAAAAATATAAAAATTGTCAAATGGTCTAAACGATCAAAAAATAATCAAAATGGCACCACTGACAAAATCGGAAAAAAATTTCAAAACAGCCAAATTTTTGAAAAATATCAAAACTGACAAATTTGACTCATTTCGTAATTGTAAGCATTTTCAAAATTGTTTATATATTATAATTTTCAAAATGGTCGAAATTATCAAATATGAAAATTCTTAATTCAAAATTTGTCGAAATTGTCTACTTTCTCGAGTTAATAAACTGTAACCTGTAACCATGGCCAAAATTGCCCTCTAATTGTTAAAGTTGTTGATACTGTCAAAATTGTAGAACTAATCAACACTATCAGAAATAATAATACATGTTGCCATTTTTTTAATTGAACAAAAATTTGGAAAAGTGTAATATTTACAAAAATGTGGAAGTTATAATATTGTCAAAAATATAAATATGTTTTCATTGGCAAAACAATAAAAAATGCAACTTTGTCAAAATCTAAAGATTGACGAATTTGTGAATAAAATGATAACTAAGATTTTTTATTCATAAATGAAAAAAAAAAAAAAAACGTCGCAACTAAAATTCACAATATTGCCACAATTTTAATTATTGTTGCCACAATTGTCGAAACTACCGAAATCGATATTATCGTCACATTTTTTTGCAAATTGTAGAATTTACAAAATGTTGAAAATATTCAAAATAACAAAATTGTTGGGATTGTAAAATTTTTCAAAATTGTTAACATTGAAATTTTCAAATTCTTAAATTTGTCAAAACGAATAAAAATGTCAAAATTTAAAATGTATCGAAAAGATATAAAATTGTTAAAATTACCGAAATTTTAGATATTATAAAATTGTCAAATTGCCATGATTATAAAAATTTGTCACTGAAATTTCATCTAAGTTGGATTCATTTCTCTACATTGTTTACATTGTTTATCAGTTTATCGGCCTTATCAGTGATGGGATGTACTTTTTAGTAAAAAACATTTCAAGATTATGGAATTGTATAGACGGATAGAAAGTTGGAAGAAATGAAAGATGGTGACCATTATAAAAGACAATTTGGAGAGAATTTCGATTCAATTAAAATATGATTCAAATTGTCTTAGAATAGTCTCAAATTTGTCG
Source organism: Uranotaenia lowii (assembly GCF_029784155.1). Classification (NCBI taxonomy): domain Eukaryota; kingdom Metazoa; phylum Arthropoda; class Insecta; order Diptera; family Culicidae; genus Uranotaenia; species Uranotaenia lowii. The sequence continues at coordinate 26,907,871 of NC_073691.1, read as the reverse complement.
GAAAATTCGCTTCAAATTTGTAAATTAAATCTACATATTCATTCTTCTGTTCATCTAAAAAATTTAAATTTTAACTTTCCAATGTATGCTGTTGTTTTTAAACGACACTAATCAAAATCCAAATATCTCGGAAAAGCTTGGATATTTTTGGGTGATGTTCTGACAAAAAATATTCATGGGATTAAAAGAAATTAGCCATGGTATTTTTTTTACGATATTTCAATGAATGTGTCAGATATCAAACAAAGTATTCGGAAAAATTGCCAAAATCAAATTTTTGAAAAAAAAATAGTTTTTGGAAATTTGCTGTTATTTCTTAGATTTGCCAATTCTTAAAAATTTTTCAATTTCAATCAATCACTAACACCTTCTTGCACCCGATTAACAAGGTTTGGAAGAAATTTTCATAATCGTATTGAAATGAATTCAGAATTTTAACGAATCAAAGACTGCAATTCTCATTTTAAAAAAAGTTATGCATCATTAAATGTATGTAGATAATCCACCATGGGTGCACGGATTCACCGCAGTTTCGTCAACGTATGCGCTAAATTGCATTCTTTAGATTATAAGTTCGGCCAATCTTCAATGCAAATTACCACATACCCGACACCATGGCTTCGTGTGAACTGTCATGTAATGAATGTATTTCGTGTATGTGTATGTCTTATTTGTAAAACGAGCAAACAGTGTCGCAACCGTATAAAATTCATAACATTCTCAGTGTTATGAATCTATGACAGGTATTCCGCATGCGTGTAGATACCTGCCCAGCTGGCAACTGATTGAACGTTCTTATATAATATAATTAATTAATAAATAAAATAGTTATACAACAGAATAACCTTACCTTTATACCCAACTTACCTCAAGACAAACTAAGCTTACCTTTAGCTGTAACCCACCTTATTCAGTATCATAACCATATTTATTTCCATCTGATCAAACAATGAAATCCATATTTTATGAGTATTCTTCCGTTATCTGAATTGCACTTTCATCTTCTTCAACAATCAACCACAAAAACTCCCCTCCCTTCATTTACGCAAAACCACTTTTGCCATATGTCTGAACACTCCCACTCAAGCCTCCTCTGATATCCTTTATAATCTTTCACTTACACTAACAACGGAAATTAATCCACATTTCTTCCCATTTTCGCTTGTTCTGCAGGAACAAAGCATAATATCCCAGTTATGCATCATTAAAGGGTTAAAATTTTCTTTCAAGAAGGACATAATGTTTACCAATACGGCCGTGAAAAGAAACAAAACTCACGGTAAATAATCTTTAACAAATTCTCTTAAAACTCTAGTATTGAAACATCTCGAAAAATTGCCTCAGAACAGTCTTGTAATTATCATATTTTTTAATTGTTTAAAAATGTCAAATTTGCTTAATATGTGCAAAATTTGGTCAAAATTGTCTTAAAACTCTCTTAAAACTATTTCAAAACAGAATCAAAACTTATTTTGATCTGTCTCGAATTTGGTTCAAAATGTTCAAAAAAAGTTTCACAAAACTGTCGAAAAATGAATCTTAAAAATGTCGAAATAGTCTAGAAATTGTTTTTAAATTTTTGCAAATGTTATCAAAACATATTTTAGTAAGTTGTATCAGAATTGGCTCTCAATTGTCTCAGTTGCTTTCAAATTGTTCCAATCGTTGAATTATTTTTAGTTTCACAAAAAAATGTCATTTTCTTAAATTTAATAATTGCCTCATTACTTTTTCAAAAGTACATGTCTCAAAACTGCCCTCACATTGTCGGTTGCTACAAAACTGTCAAAAAATTGTGTCCAAATTTTTTCTTTCTGTTATTATATTTCGCTTCAAATTTACAATTTTGTCAAAAAATTTGTTCAAGATATGTTTTAAATTATTTCATCATTTTCTAAACCCCGCCTCAAAATTGTCAGACAATCTATTGTATTTCTTAAAAATGTAAACAGTACAGTCACCTCCTGCAACACTTTTCAGCTTCAAAGGCTTCTAAAAACTTAAAACAAACTTAAAAATAATCATACCACTTGTACATCAAAAATTTTAAAGTTGGTGGGGTATCAAATTGACAACGTAATCAGAAAAAGTGTTGTTTCCGCCAGTTATTTTTAATTTGAAAAAGCATGCGACTTTCACCCTAGTAAGAAAAAGGGTTAAGTTTCAACAAACTTTGTTTGTAATGAAAAATCAAATGAAAACGTTTGAAAATTTATAGTTTTTGATATATTTGTGATGTCATTACGCATAAAGCACCAATTGCAGTAATTTTTGGTTTTGTTCGAATTAAATTTTACGTTTTTCCTGCCAAAAATGTTTTTGAAAAAAAAGCGTAAGGGTGTTGCATACATTTAGGAGTAAAAAAATACTACAAAAAATTCTACTAGCTGATATCATAAAAATCGTAATGTGTGGATGGATGAAATTTTGAAATTTAACAAACGCGTGATGCAAAACAATCATATTTCAGCATATGGAAACGAGATTTAGCAATATAAAGTTTGTAGGTGATATGTGGGTGAAATTATCCCAAAACTTCTTGAAATCGACTTTCAACATCTTGTTAGGAACCATTTACAATCTTTGATATTTTTTTGTTCATGGGAGTTAACAACCAGAGACATTCTTCCTTAACAATCTTAGTCAAATGTATCGTTTCATTTTTTCTACAAAGAACTGCTTAGATATGCTGATGATCAACATTCCCCAAACGATCGGCCATCCTAACGTTCCCCATCGGCAAGATATGTGGCATATTGCGCGGGGCAGGGACAAAACAAAAACGTGTTCTGGTGGCGACACCTACACACAAACCACGGTTCATCGACGGATTAGCCGTAGACACCTACACATGAAATTCGAAGGCAGCTCAGCCAGCTGCGGGTGTCTTGTATATTTTTCAACTCCATCGCGATCGGCGTTTAGTTATTTTTTGTGTTGTTTTCTTCAGATTTTTGCAAGAGACACTGACTGTACAACTGGCGATCGGGACGAATTAGCGTTGGCGCCCCCATAGAAATGCACTAATTCAGTCTAGAAATGGCTGTTTGAGTTTGAGCTGCTCCCGGGACTTGTTACTGGTGGCGACAATCGGGATTTGCGAGTGGCGCCCCAGTCAAACTATTTAACAGCAGTAACAAATCTACACAAATGGTTGGTTGTTGTTCTCACTTTTGGACGACTCTCGAGTCCCGATTGGCTTCACTATTCCTCTTCCAGACTTTCGAGCTCACTCGAGGCACTTGAGATTAGCAACTGAACCGATTTATTTGCACTTTGTTTAGGTAGCTTAAACCTTCTGTTTTTTTTTTTGCGAGTGTTGTGTAGTCTGTCTAACTATGTAGTCTCAAGATAACCTTTTGCTGTGCGTTTGTGTAGCGATCTTTTCTTGGAAAGATGCAAAACAAAATCGAGTGGTGGTTCAAACTATCACTTTGTATTTGAACATGCGACTGGAGAGGGATTTACTATTCTTTTTACAAACTGAGCCAGCTTGCCAGGCTTCAACGAATATGATTAGAAAACATTGCCCTTCTTGCAGTTTTTTTTTCTTTTTCTCCAGAAGAGTATACTTTTCAGACGTCAATTATACATTGCTTGATGCTTGATTTATTATTTCCCAACCTAGAGAGGGGTAACATATCCAGAGTTATAAACACATTTAAAAAAAATAGCTTGACGTTGTAGGTGTTTTAAGTGAACCACAGACTGATATTGCCAGTATTCCTCCTTATGAGGTCTCGTGGGTCTTGGGTAAACGTGGGCCACTTTAATATCTCGGAAAAGTGTTGAGATAAAAATCTCAAACCAATCGTTCACCATAAGCACATTTTTAAATCAGTTGTTGATCTATGCACGGAAAAAAAGACGACTGTTGTTCCAACTATCTAAGCTACCAATCATCAAAGTGTAGTTGATTTTTTCGCATTCAACTATAAAGCCAGACAGTAACTTGCGTGACGGATCGGAATATCGGGCGGGGAGCCTCATCGGGATAATAATTTTTTCGTAAGTACATTAGCCGAAAGGATATTTGTAATTTAAACTAAATTTTACCATTTTTCAAAAGCGAACTATTTTTCACGGCATCTGAGATTCTAGGTTGTCTTAAGTCTCAATGTAACTTGAACATTAAGAAACTTGTTCTGAGGAACAATGCGTTAATTGTTCTGAGGAACAATAAGAAATTTGTTCTGAGGAACAATAAGAGATTTGTTCTGAGGAACAATGAGAAGTTTATTCGGAGGAAAATAAGTGACTTGTTCTGAGGAACAAGAGATTTGTTCTGAGGAACAATAAGAAATTTGTTCTGAGGAACAATGAGAAATTTCTCCGGAGAAAAAAAAATAAGTGACTTGTTCTGAGGAACAAGAAGAGATTTGTTCTGAGGAACAATAAGAGATTTGTTCTGAGGAACAATAAGAGATTTGTTCTGAGGAACAATAAAGATTTGTTCTGAGGAACAATAAGAAATTTGTTCTGAGGAACAATGAGAAATTTGTTCTGAGGAACAATAAGAAATTTGTTCTGAGGAACAATAAGAGATTTGTTCTGAGGAACAATAAGGGATTTGTTCTGAGGAACAATAAAGATTTGTTCTGAGGAACAATAAGAAATTTGTTCTGAAGAACAATAAGAGATTTGTTCTGAGGAACAATAAGGGATTTGTTCTGAGGAACAATAAAGATTTGTTCTGAGGAACAATAAGAAAATTGTTCTGAGGAACATAAAGAGAATTGATCTGAGGAACAGTAAGAAAGTTGTTCTGTGGAACATTGAGAATTTTGTTCTTTGGAACAATTTGTGATTTGATCGGGATGTAATGATGATCAGATGATGTTTATACTGCATTGATGCAGATGGTTCTGAGGAACACCTATCGATTCCCGTAGGAGTCGAGCACTTACCAAGTGTTGATAGTTTTGAGGAACTCGATTGGACTGGTACAATCATAATGGAACGGTGATAACACTTTGGAGAAACTGATGTGTATCAGATCATAAAAGACTTTGAGAAGTCGAATACGGTTCCTTCTGTTTAGAATGATGGGACTCTTAGTAGTCCGGATAGTTCTGAGGAACTGAGATGACTTTTAACGCTGAGGAGAAATTCTTTAACTCTGAGAAGAAAAGAATTAGCACATCTTTAAGAAGATGGTTGGGGTTTCACAGAAGAGGTTTAAATAGGAATTCTCTGAGGAGAATACGAAAAGGAATAAACAGATCTCTCTGAGGAGGATTGGTTTCAAGTGTGTAGTCCTATTCTGAATATTTGCATTCGATTCTTCGATTCTGGGGAGCGATAACAGTTCAAGGGACTTGAGTGTTGATTAAACAAAAAAAAGGAAAACCATCAGGCTTCAGTAACCAAGAACATTCAGTTTTGTTCACCACTTTTTAACACTGAGATGTTTGCATTGTTCTGAGGAACTTTAATGATTTTAATAAGTCATCTTTTATACAAGCGAAAAAACTATGCAAATTCTCAAAATAACAATAATTAGTTTACGAACAATTTAACAATAGCTCGGCTTACTCTGAGGAGAGCAGATAATTTTCAAATGTTGTGATCCCAAAGAGTAATGATTATTCTACTTAATCATTAATCACCGAGGTATCAATTACATTATTATTGGAAAAGAATTTTGAAAAAGCTATTTCCTCGTATCCTGTCACAGGATTCTTGTGTAATAGTGATTATGGGCTAAAAAATAAATAAATGGATAATAGATAAAACATTAATAAAATAAAACATTATCAATTTTGTCTGTTTTGAAAATCTACCAAATTTGAATTTTTTCAAAAGATTGGCGTTTTGCAAAAAAAAAAAGGAAGTAAGAGTAAAGAGCAAGCTTTTTATCCCAATAGAATTGTTTTTGACATTTCTTTTGCACATTTTATAATGGGCGTATACGGATGGCAAGAAAAAAAAAATCTTTTAATAATTTCAGTTCAAAAACGGGTAGTCAGCCGACAAACATGGTCGTTTTTGAAGTTGTTTTCCCCAAAATTGAAAAGTGTTAGGAATCACCCAGCATTATGCCACGAACACTACCTGCAGTAAATAGGACTATATTGTAGTGGTCTACTAGTGCAAAGAAGCAAATATAACCAAGAGTTCAACTATAGTTTAAAATAAGAAAACATGAATCTAGCTAGCTAAAACGTTTGCTTAGATATTTGTTCTGGAACGAACGGGTCACCATGAACCACCCTAAGAAGCGAAATGACCCAGTAGCAACATGGCGATGCTGCGCGCATTAACGGCGGTAATGCGCGCCAAAATCATCGGTTTTCCTCGGAAACGAAGAGGTTTTTCCGAAGGATCGAGCCACCGTCGATCCTTGACTCGGTCTCTTTTCGCACCCAACCACCATCGGAGATAGATCATCACGGTAACACGTCGGAGGCCCGAGCGGCCAAGTCAGAGGCCAGCATGGCCATAGTCAGAGGCCCAGAGAGGCCAGAGTTTGTGTCGTTATTGTAATTAGTTGTAATTCGTCTATACAGTCCACTAAAGAAGTTTGTAATGTTGTGAGAAAGAATGTGTACAGTTATTTTATTAAAGAAAGGTCTGATGCTATCGATCCTGCCATCAGGGGCGATCCTGAACAATATTTATGCGGACTTTGTAAGTCTATAGTTTGATTACATATATTCAGAAAGCTAGTTCTGTCATTGTGTGTTTTAACTTTGATAATTCCAAATGGATTTCCTTTGCAAAAAAAAAAACTAAGATATCCAAAACCCTTATCAATCAACGTGGAAAAGTTTGACAAGCTTATAGGCACTGGTTGTTAGTCTAACATACAAACTACCTTATAGTTTTTGAGTGATTTTGGCGGTGTTGATAGCACAGTTTGGATGCTTTCTACTAGAAGGAACGTTGGTCATTTATTTTTATGTCCAAGTCCCTTATTTATAGTCCGAAGCTCATCTAATAATTGTGTCCGGTAGGTTTTGCAGTCACGATCCTGAAAACTATACCGGAATAAAAGAATTAGCAGTTTACATTACGTCGAAGTAAGTTATACACTGATGCCCACAGTAACTGTCAGCAGTCTGGGGCGAAGTGAGTACACATGTTAAACGTGTACTGTGTTCTAACGAAGTATACTTTTCAATCGAATTCTTTCTCTAACGAGATTTATTGGTGTTGCATTTAAAAGGTTGTGTGATGTTAATGATTACTAAAGATAAAAGTTTAACCGATAGATATTACCGACGGAAGAGTTTAAATTCTCAAAAAAAAAGAAAGGAAAAAAAATACTGGTCACGTTCTTCGTATCGAGAAAAGATAATAAATTTTAAGATCCATTATAACATGTTTTAAGTAAAAACATATAAGTGACTGATTTGAAGATATTTGAAGCATGGCCTCGGGATTCAGATTTAGAGAGATCTGATTAGGAACGGAATAAAATACATTGCAATGCAATTGTGACCTTGTAAAAAAACGTGAGTCGAATAGAAAGTATGAAGAGGTTCTATAATCTCAGGAGGTTTCTATTGACAATGGAGTGTCATATGAACATATAAATTTGCTGGAAATCATGTTGTTCAAGGGATATAGGAAAGAAAGCTTACATATGACAAGCAGCGCTTAGTAGGAGTGTGTACATGGCTCTGAGAAGTACTACTAGATTGAACGATTTGTAAGGAATAAATGATAAAACGTATGTACATTTATCATGAAACAATTAGTGACACTGGGCAAATGTGGATTAAATATGACTCTGATATTAGTCATCACCGCCTAGAAATATAGGTCGAATACATCTATAGATATGAAGATTATTGGGGCTGTGTGCTCATGGACATGCAGGAGCCCCAAAAGGAGGTGCTAGTCTTCTCATAAGTATGCTTTGATCAATAAGTCGTTGTTAAGTACAGAAGAAATACTATTCACCTTAAGAATGGTTACTAATAACGAAAGGTTGTCTGGAAGAATTGTAAAGATAACTATTGAGAAAACTATAGCTTGAGAGTAGCTGGTCTAGTCAATAGACTAAAGTGGAATCTAAAATAATGCAAATGCGTAAATAACCTGCATGGTTGGTCTTTAATCGCTTAATATGACTGAAAAATCTCAAAGTTTTAATTAAAATTCTATGCTATCCAGCAAGGCCAGGAAACAGGAAAAATTGAAAAAAATCGTTTGATTAAATCTAATGAAAATGTAACAAATTTTGTTTCATTAGAATGATCATTTTTAAATTTCTTTTTTAAGTCTTTAAGAGAGTTTTGCGTTTAACAGGTTTTACAAATTTTACCAAACTAAGCATGCGTAATACAATAATTTCGTTGATTTTGTTTGGTTCCTCCATGAGTTTTTATCTCAAAAGATTACAACTCTTTCCAAAAATGCCTAGTTTTTTGCCAAAAAAGTAAAAAAAAATGTTGCAAACATGCTGCAGCGAATATAAAAAGGTATCATTTATTTTTTCTTTTCAAATATCTAGATTTTTTTGAAAATTTGGTTATTATCAAAAAATGCTTCGACCATCTCTCTGCCCTCGGGATAAGGTTTTGATGGTAGTGGTAGTAGCCTGATGGCAAATTAGGTTCGCTGTTTTTATTTTTATCCTCCTTTCACCTCCCACACTATTCGTAGTTGGGTGGAATGCATGTGGCTGACTTTTCATCTCGTGCGATGGGCGCACACAAACACATAGGAACAGGAGAGGATCGCCACAAGTTTTATCCGATGTTTTGATCGCACTCCTAATCCCGGGACGCCAAGTACTTCCTCCTGAAGGGGAACAAAGCTAGCAGCCTTTGTTTACCAAAATGACCCAAACTTCTGAAAGGTGCCAAATACGATCTTTTAGTTGTCCGGATCCACAACACAACCATTCAAATCGCAAAAATGTGATCTTTTGAACTTGCGCTTTGACGAAACTGCCCCACAAAACACACACCATCACAAGGTTATGTCACACATTTTTCTCCCATCGTTGCGCCCCGAACTAATGGTGCAAGATCTCGTGCGTTTTCAATTCACCTTTCAATCACTTCTTCGATCCGAAAATCACTTTCCTCATTACATTGAGACGAATCACGATTCAATTACACCGGAAACAACACATAAAACCGCAAGATATTTACCGGAAGAAGACGCCGTCGCGTTTTGATATTTTCGCGGATCACACTGCGCGGAAAAACTGAACCGAACCGATCGGAATGCTGTAGCAAATTGAATGCGATCGTTTTTCGGTGTCGATTTGTCGTCGACCCATTGATGTTTTGATGGTGTTTGTTCTGGCTTCTGATCGACCGACCGGTTGATCAGGTCGATCTCGGTGGAACCTTTGCGACATTTGAGTCTCGCACACAGTTACATGGTCCTTTTGGAGGTTATGGATATTATTTTTCTATAAATTTTTGCTTTAATGGTCAGTGAAAAGGTTGAATTAAATTTTAAGCATTTAAGGTTGGTGTTTTTGTTCAACATCATAAAAACGTTAACTGGCCAACAATTTAAATTGTGTTTTTGTTATGTGCGAACGCAGAGAGCATTTTCACTTGTTGCATGCAAGTTTGGTTTTACTTTTCTCTCTCTCATCGTCTCAATATGGAAGGTGTCGCACCCTAGCGGAGAGTAGAGCAATCTCCTAAAGGAAACCAGTGATTCCAGTTTATTTGTGAACTACTTGAGGGACATTTACTGTTTCGAATAGATCAATGAAATTAGAATTTTTAATTTGATTGCTTCATGAAAAACAGGAAAGCAATATTTACTTAAATCTGAAACTATAGATTCTTAATCCGAAAATTTAAATTTGATTTACCTTTATCACGGTTTTGTTCTCAGTTAGGAATTCTGATGTATAATTTCTTAAGTATTGGATTCAATTTAAAAAATATGATCACTGAATTTTAATCTAAACTGAAGAAGTTTAATCTAAATGTATAATTCCTACACTTACTTAACCAAGAGTTAAATTTCAATATTTTATTTTTATTTTAATGAAAGATGCAACAATTTTTTTAAACATCGAAAGTCTTTTTTGGTCACTAAAAATGTGATAACAAAAAGTTAAATAGACAAATAATCAAGTTTGTTCAATACCGTTTCGAAAACTGGTAAAAAGGAAATTGAACATAAATATACTGCCGCTGCGCTGGAAGCATAATTGTCACATGTTACATTTTGATATGTGAGGTGTTTTGGTGTCTAAAGCCTCGTTGAAATGAATATTTTTATTATGTTTGATAAAAACTTGTTTTTAAGAGTAAACTTAATTAGATACTCTATCAAAAAATGGCAAATAAAAATTTTGAAATCAGTCCTCTAGACACAAAAAAGTAGAAAATTTCAAAATGTAACATGTGACAATAATGCTTCCAACGGCAGTATAATGAACCGCTCTAGTATATGATATATGACAGAAAAAAACGTGAACGAGTTGCATCACAAAAATGTTGCGCTAGAATATAGCAGACTACTAGCGCTTCGTAGTGAGCAGTAGCGCAACTTCTTTATTCTACACATTGTTGCCAGTTTGTTCGGAAACAGGAAAACTGGATTGATGAATTATAAATTTATAAAAATATCAAAATTGTCAAAATTGTCAAAATTGTCAAAATTGTCAAAATTGTCAAAATTGTCAAAATTGTCAAAATTGTCAAAATTGTCAAAATTGTCAAAATTGTCAAAATTGTCAATGTTATCAAAATTGTCAAAATTGTCAAAATTGTCAAAATTGTCAAAATTGTCAAAATTGTCCAAATTGTCAAAATTGTCAAAATTGTCAATATTGTCAAAATTGTCCAAATTGTCAAAATTGTCAAAATTGTCAAAATTGTCAAAATTGTCAAAATTGTCAAATTGTCAAAATTGTCAAAATTGTCAAAATTGTCAAAATTGTCAAAATTGTCAAAATTGTCAAAATTGTCAAAATTGTCAAAATTGTCAAAATTGTCAAAATTGTCAAAATTGTCAAAATTGTCAAAATTGTCAAAATTGTCAAAATTGTCAAAATTGTCAAAATTGTCAAAATTGTCAAAATTGTCAAAATTGTCAAGATTGTCAGAATTGTCGAAATGGTCAAAATTGTCAAAATTGTCAAAATTGTCAAAATTGTTAAAATTGTCAAAATTGTCCAAATTGTCAAAATTGTCAAAATTGTCAAAATTGTCAAAATTGTCAAAATTGTCAAAATTGTCAAAATTGTCAAAATTGTCAAAATTGTCAAAACTGTCAAAATCGTAAAAATTGTCAAAATGGTCAAAATTGTCAAAATTGTTAAAATTTTCAAAAATTGTCAAAATTGTCAAAATTGTCAAAATTGTCAAAATTGTCAAAATTGTCAAAATTGTCAAAATTGTCAAAATTGTCAAAATTGTCAAAATTGTCAAAATTGTCAAAATTGTCAAAATTATCAAAATTGTCAAACTTGTCAAAATTGTCAAAATTGTCAAAATTGTCAAAATTGTCAAAATTGTCAAAATTGTCAAAATTGTCAAAATTGTCAAAATTGTCAAAATTGTCAAAATTGTCAAAATTGTCAAAATTGTAAAAATTGTCAAAATTGTCAAAATTGTCAAATTGTTAAAATTGTCAAAATTGTCACAATTGTCAAAATTGTCAAAATTGTCAAAATTGTCAAAATTGTCAAAATTGTCAAAATTGTCAAAATTGTCAAAATTGTCAAAATTGTCAAAATTGTCAAAATTGTCAAAATTGTCAAAATTGTCAAAATTGTCAAAATTGTCAAAATTGTCAAAATTGTCAAAATTGTCAAAATTGTCAAAATTGTCAAAATTGTCAAAATTGTCAAAATTGTCAAAATTGTCAAAATTGTCAAAATTGTCAAATTTGTCAAAATTGTCAAAATTGTCAAAATTGTCAAAATTGTCAAAATTGTCAAAATTGTCAAAATTGTCAAAATTGTCAAAATTGTCAAAATTGTCAAAATTGTCAAAATTGTCAAAATTGTCAAAATTGTCAAAATTGTCAAAATTATCAAAATTGTCAAACTTGTCAAAATTGTCAAAATTGTCAAAATTGTCAAAATTGTCAAAATTGTCAAAATTGTCAAAATTGTCAAAATTGTCAAAATTGTCAAAATTGTCAAAATTGTCAAAATTGTCAAAATTGTCAAAATTGTCAAAATTGTCAAAATTGTCAAAATTGTCAAAATTGTCAAAATTGTCAAAATTGTCAAAATTGTCAAAATTGTCAAAATTGTCATAATTGTCATAATTGTCAAAATTGTCAGAATTGTCAAAGTTGTCAAAATTGTCAAAATTGTCAAAATTGTCAAAATTGTCAAAATTGTCAAAATTGTCAAAATTGTCAAAATTGTCAAAATTGTCAAAATTGTCAAAATTGTCAAAATTGTCAAAATTGTCAAAATTGTCAAAATTGTCAAAATTGTCAAAATTGTCAAAATTGTCAAAATTGTCAAAATTGTCAAAATTGTCAAAATTGTCAAAATTGTCAAAATTGTCAAAATTGTCAAAATTGTCAAAATTGTCAAAATTGTCAAAATTGTCAAAATAGTCAAAATTTTGAAAATTGTCAAAATTGTCAAAATTGTCAAAATTGTCAAAATTGTCAAAATTGTCAAAATTGTCAAAATTGTCAAAATTGTCAAAATTGTCAAAATTGTCAAAATTGTCAAAATTGTCAAAATTGTCAAAATTGTCAAAATTGTCAAAATTGTCAAAATTGTCAAAATTGTCAAAATTGTCAAAATTGTCAAAATTGCCAAAATTGTCAAAATTGTCAAAATTGTCAAAATTGTCTAAATTGTCAAAATTGTCAAAATTGTCAAAATTGTCAAAATTGTCAAAATTGTCAAAATTGTCAAAATTGTCAAAATTGTCAAAATTGTCAAAATTGTCAAAATTGTCAAAATTGTCAAAATTGTCAAAATTGTCAAAATTGTCAAAATTGTCAAAATTGTCAAAATTGTCAAAATTGTCAAAATTGTCAAAATTGTCAAAATTGTCAAAATTGTCAAAATTGTCAAAATTGTCAAATTGTCAAAATTGTCAAAATTGTCAAAATTGTCAAAATTGTCAAAATTGTCAAAATTGTCAAAATTGTCAAAATTGTCAAAATTGTCAAAATTGTCAAAATTGTCAAAATTGTCAAAATTGTCAAAATTGTCAAAATTGTCAAAATTGTCAAAATTGCCAAAATTGTCAAAATTGTCAAAATTGTCAAAATTGTCTAAATTGTCAAAATTGTCAAAATTGTCAAAATTGTCAAAATTGTCAAAATTGTCAAAATTGTCAAAATTGTCAAAATTGTCAAAATTGTCAAAATTGTCAAAATTGTCAAAATTGTCAAAATTGTCAAAATTGTCAAAATTGTCAAAATTGTCAAAATTGTCAAAATTGTCAAAATTGTCAAAATTGTCAAAATTGTCAAAATTGTCAAAATTGTCAAAATTGTCAAAATTGTCAAAATTGTCAAAATTGTCAAAATTGTCAAAATTGTCAAAATTGTCAAAATTGCCAAAATTGTCAAAATTGTCAAAATTGTCAAAATTGTCAAAATTGTCAAAATTGTCAAAATTGTCAAAATTGTCAAAATTGTCAAAATTGTCAAAATTGTCAAAATTGTCAAAATTGTCAAAATTGTCAAAATTGTCAAAATTGTCAAAATTGTCAAAATTGTCAAAATTGTCAAAATTGTCAAAATTGTCAAAATTGTCAAAATTGTCAAAATTGTCAAAATTGTCAAAATTGTCAAAATTGTCAAAATTGTCAAAATTGTCAAAATTGTCAAAATTGTCAAAATTGTCAAAATTGTCAAAATTGTCAAAATTGTCAAAATTGTCAAAATTGTCAAATTGTCAAAATTGTCAAAATTGTCAAAATTGTCAAAATTGTCAAAATTGTCAAAATTGTCAAAATTGTCAAAATTGTCAAAATTGTCAAAATTGTCAAAATTGTCAAAATTGTCAAAATTGTCAAATTGTCAAATTGTCAAAATTGTCAAAATTGTCAAAATTGTCAAAATTGTCAAAATTGTCAAAATTGTCAAAATTGTCAAAATTGTCAAAATTGTCAAAATTGTCAAAATTGCCAAAATTGTCAAAATTGTCAAAATTGTCAAAATTGTCAAAATTGTCAAAATTGTCAAAATTGTCAAAATTGTCAAAATTGTCAAAATTGTCAAAATTGTCAAAATTGTCAAAATTGTCAAAATTGTCAAAATTGTCAAAATTGTCAAAATTGTCAAAATTGTCAAAATTGTCAAAATTGTCAAAATTGTCAAAATTGTCAAAATTGTCAAAATTGTCAAAATTGTCAAATTGTCAAAATTGCCATTTTTGTCATTTTTGTAATTTTTGCAATTTGTAATTTCGTCATTTTTGTCATTTCTGTCATTTTTGTCATTTTTGTCATTTTTGTCATTTTTGTCATTTTTGTCATTTTTGTCATTTTTGTCATTTTTGTCATTTTTGTCATTTTTGTCATTTTTGTCATTTTTGTCATTTTTGTCATTTTTGTCATTTTTGTCATTTTTGTCATTTTTGTCATTTTTGTCATTTTTGTCATTTTTGTCATTTTTGTCATTTTTGTCATTTTTGTCATTTTTGTCATTTTTGTCATTTTTGTCATTTTTGTCATTTTTGTCATTTTTGTCATTTTTGTCATTTTTGTCATTTTTGTCATTTTTGTCATTTTTGTCATTTTTGTCATTTTTGTCATTTTTGTCATTTTTGTCATTTTTGTCATTTTTGTCATTTTTGTCATTTTTGTCATTTTTGTCATTTTTGTCATTTTTGTCATTTTTGTCATTTTTGTCATTTTTGTCATGTTTGTCATTTTTGTCATTTTTGTCATTTTTGTCATTTTTGTCATTTTTGTCATTTTTGTAGTTTTTGTCATTTTTGTCATTTTTGTCATTTTTGTCATTTTTGTCATTTTTGTCATTTTTGTCATTTTTGTCATTTTTGTCATTTTTGTCATTTTTGTCATTTTTGTCATTTTTGTCATTTTTGTCATTTTTGTCATTTTTGTCATTTTTGTCATTTTTGTCATTTTTGTCATTTTTGTCATTTTTGTCATTTTTGTCATTTTTGTCATTTTTGTCATTTTTGTCATTTTTGTCATTTTTGTCATTTTTGTCATTTTTGTCATTTTTGTCATTTTTGTCATTTTTGTCATTTTTGTCATTTTTGTCATTTTTGTCATTTTTGTCATTTTTGTCATTTTTGTCATTTTTGTCATTTTTGTCATTTTTGTCATTTTTGTCATTTTTGTCATTTTTGTCATTTTTGTCATTTTTGTCATTTTTGTCATTTTTGTCATTTTTGTCATTTTTGTCATTTTTGTCATTTTTGTCATTTTTGTCATTTTTGTAATTTTTGTCATTTTTGTAATTTTTGTCATTTTTTCTATTTTTGTCATTTTTGTCATTCAAGTATTTTTTTTCTGTTGTCATATTTTTTTTCTGTTTTTAGCATCGTTTTTGTCAAATGGTAACTTTTTGCTTTTTGTGTCACGTTTGAATGATTTTGGTCATACTTTTTATTACTGATGAACTCAACTTTTTGTATTCATGTCTGATTCATGTTCCTTATTCTGAAATTTGAATTGTTGGCACTGAACTTTCCATTAAAATTCTAATTTTTAAGTTAGTTTCGTTAAGCTTGAGTTCTTCATTGCTTATCCATTTTCCGCATGACGAAACTTCATTTTATCAACCGTGAAATAGATTCCCCGATAACCTTGAATTCAATTTTTCACTCTTCAAGCTCAGGAATCAAAACATTGCCGCTCTTAAAGCTTACCCATCATTGTTAGGCGTGTTGGACGAACTCCAAATTCCCTCGCTAATCGAGAAGCGGTCTCGAAAAACCCCAAATGTGACAACTTAATAAACGAGGTGTTAAATTTACATTCTTCTGTATAAGATTTCCCAGGTTGATGGTTGACGATTTAGAGAAGAAGTAAAAAAAAAATCAGACGATTCACCGAGCTAAAAGTTCAGCGGATGCATCAGCGCGAAATTTATTCACATGAATTTTTGTGTTTATTTTAACCAACCGTGGGAAGTAATTTGTCAGCTGACTAAATAGTTAGAGACCCCAAAAAATTAGTACAACCATATCCAAAACCTTGTTATTGGCGTTGCTGCTGCTGTTGTTATTGTTGTGATGGTTCCAAAAATGGCCAACAAGACATCCGTCAAAGTTGGATGGAACGAGTATCTTCTGCTGAGGCTGAGATCTATCTCCCTGGCAACCTTCAGCGGACCGAAGAAGGGGACATTTCGTTTCGACCTTCCGGTCTTTGGGAACCATTTGGCGGTAATCGAAATTGGCATACAATGGGAGCATCGCCATCGTCATCGTTTTTTTTGAGAAGCTGCGTTAGTTTCCCTCGGCAGTTTGTGTGAGTCCATCTATCGAAAGCGCCTCTGGCGGACCTGTCGCGAATCTCAGCTGTCAGATTGTTGCTGTTATTGGTATTTCCGCTAAGTGTGTCATCTTTTTTCTTAATTTTCTTCTACTAAATCCCACAGAATTTGGAAATCAAGTACGCCACCCGCCGCGATGTTTTTTTTTGTGCGAGACTTGCTTACACAAATTTGTCGCCATCAAAAGTGGGTAGGCAATTCGAAACGGTAGCCCGCGGATGTTTGTGTTTGTTTGGGCGCTACCGACCGCAGACCTAAACGAGTTGCCATTTTTCGAAGTAAACCGTATTTGGAAGCCATTTCCAATTAACATTGAAAGGAAGATTGGTATTGTTCGGATGCTGCCCGCGAATTGACCTTAGGCCACAAACTGCTTTTTGGCTCTGCGAGTCTGACAGTCAGAGGTTTGTGCCAAATGATGACCCAAACTGTCCTCCTCCACATCCCCCCTTCTCAGCTCGAATAGCATTGAGTGAGTGAGGAGATGCAGTTTGTGCGACAATAATTACCGCATTTTTTGGCCACACTTCAATCGGATTCGATGGCAGATTGCCGCACAAAATGGATGACAAACGAAACTAATAAAAAATATCTAACAACAAAAGATAATCGCCATGTAGTAACGCGATACCAAATTCCGCTCCGAAGTATGACCGGCCCCAGAGGAAGCTTGCGATGCGAACGACATTTTGAAGACATTAGACACTTTCGAAACGAGATGATGGTGATGATAGCGAATGCACAATTCAATGGAGCCCGGGAGGCATCATTTTTGACGTCCTATTGCTTGTTGCTTGCAGCACAGCATTATCGATCTTTGAAACCTATAAAATTTCGATTTCAGCACATATTTCGGTAAACTATAAAACTTAGAAATTTTCAAAAACTCCACAAAATAGCACACAATTTGGCATAACCAATTACTCAAAACTAAAAAAAAAAAATTTATAGATCAATTGAACAATTTTGACAATTACGACAATTTTGACAATTGTGACAAATTTGACAATTTTGACAATTGTGACAAATTTGACAATTTTGACAATTTTGACAATTTTGACAATTTTGACAATTTTGAAAATTTTGACAATTTTGACAATTTTGATAATTTTGGCAATTTTGACAATTTTGACAATTTTGACAATTTTTACAATTTTGACAATTTTGACAATTTTGACAATTTTGACAATTTTGACAATTTTGACAATTTTGACAATTTTGACAATTTTGACAATTTTGACAATTTTGACAATTTTGACAATTTTGACAATTTTGACAATTTTGACAATTTTGACATTTTTGACAATTTTGACAATTTTGACAATGACCTTCTCGACAAATTTGACAAATTTGACAATTTTGACAATTTTGAAAATTTTTACAATTTGGACAATTTTGACAATTTTAAAATTTTTGAAATTTAGTCAATTTTGACAATTTTGACAATTTCGACCATTTTGACAATTTTGACAATTTTGTCAATTTTGTCAATTTTGTCAATTTTGACAATTAGACAATGAGAATGAGAAATGAGAGAATGATAATGAGAAAAAAGATAAAAAAACGAAAATAGGTCGAGTGCTCCTACTTTGGACCTAGAGCCTTCTTCAATCCTAAATTGCCGAAAATTGTGAATAATAAATTTTGCTAGCATAGAATAAAAGTATTCCTATGCACACTGAATCCTACCATACCACTTTTTGCCATTAAAACTCTTTCTGATAAAATTTTCAACGTTTTTAAAAATGTGCCTCCTAATCATTGGTAAATCAGACAGCTCAATTAGTGAGGCGCTTATTGAGAAAAAAGAGTGTTTAAGGAAAAATCACGATTTTTTACTAACCAAGCCAAAGTTTAAGGGAAATTACTTTCACTGTGAAGAATATGACCTATTCTACCTATTTTAGCTGAGATTCACGAAAATCAATGGAAAACTCGGAAAATTTGCGAAGGGTCCAATTATAGGAGGCTTTCGACTTTGATGATCTATTTTTAGACCTGACATCACCAAAACTTTGTTTCAATACCAATAAATCATCAAACGTACGATTTTTTTATTGGGGCCTAATTCAGAACCAATATTGAACATTTCTAACATTTTTTGCCAGCTTCATGCAAATAAACTCTAAGTAAGTACAGACAAAAAAGTTTCAGCTATTGTTCTGTTGATAAAACTGACAGAAAATGAAAGTGTTTGTGATATTCATAACAGAAATTCTAGTTTTTTCAATTGTTAAAAAGCTGTAATACTTTTTTTTATAATTATGATTGAATATTACATTTATAATGAATTTGTTTATTTATTTTCATACTTTTTACTGGAATTTTAAGTCCAATGAAAGGTACCTGTTCAGTACAGAAATAGGAACAGTAGGTTCAAAGTTGGAAATTTTGATCACCCATATATTTGCAAATCTTTCAATAACGGCGAAACCTATGATGAAAATTTTCATTGAAACTTGCATATAAGATCATGAACTATATGGAGGTAGGGATGAATGACAGCTTGCTGTTAAATTCCCGAAAAAAAAAATCATGAACTATAAATAAATTTCCTGTAAGATCGAAACCTCCCGTCCGTTTATGAGAAATGCATTATTTTTTTTAAACCACCGCTTAAAGGGTCCAAAGTTGGTCAACATAACCCTATCTTGATATAATATTCAAGTTGAATTTTCGATCCACCAAATCGAAAATCTCAGTTGAGAAAACGATCTTCTAAATATTCTACCTAGAACAACAAGCAAGAAAACAAAATTTACATAAAAATACATAATATTCATAAAATAACGTTGAATTACATTGATTATGTAGATAAAATTAAATAAAATTGGGTGAAATATGTGAAATTGATGTTGAAATCTGTTCTCTGTAAGTTTTAAAACGATTTCAACGATTTAAAACGAATAATCTTCAAGGTTAGTAAGCTAAAAAACATATAAAAGTTACATTACTTACTCAATATCGATAAACTTTTTCCATCGTTAGAAAGTGCTTCGATATACCGTTACTAAATGGAAGTGTGATACAAAAAACATCATCAACTGTTGTCAAAAGATTTTAAATCCCACCACCAGGAGCGCTGCTATTAATAATTTGCTAATCAAAGTCTGGGATTGCAATCCTTTTACTGCCACAAAAAAGAACGATACCAATGAGTTCAAAGAAGGAACGAAAAAACGTTCTATTGTACCATATTTCACATAATTGGCTTGCATTTTCGGAGAACCAATAATAGAAAAAAAAAAACGTTGCTTCTAGATAGTCAATTCTCATCGGGTCAGTGCGCTAATTGCCGGACAAAACGCACGCAATCAATTTGAGCGTTCGAAATTAAATCACCTTCTTCACTAACTCGATGGTTTGACGATTTTGTGTTTCTTCAGGTGTGATGTTGCGTCTCATCATCCCCGAAAAAAAATACGAACGAACAAAATAAATATAGATAAACGGGTAAATGGTTAAAACGCGATTGATATGCCTTATTGATATTACACTATTTCTTGAATCCTGACTGAGTGTTTCAGCTCGATGGTTCGTGCAATGGCAGACAACCATCACCTCTATCATCATTCAATTGGATCGATCCATTCACTCCTTCGTTCGTTCGTTTGTTCGTTGGTGGAAATTAAACAGAGCTCTAAGAATGGTCGAAGTCGACCAAACAAAAGGCAGAGGCCGCAGCTTATTGATTTCTCGATTCGATTTGAGCAATTTTCCAATCATTGTCAGTTGGGCGGCACGGCATCGGAGATGATCCAAAAGGTGCCAAAAGCGGCAGCCGTCAATTAGCAGGTTACTTATCGTATTTCAACGCATAACAACGTGTTGGCGACGCGACGTGGAAAATACCGGTAGATATTTTGACACGTGTGTATAACGCTTCGCTTCTGGGTCAGTAGTCAAGCATAAGACGTTTTTTTTCAAAGAATTCAACGATTGGTTCCTTTCGAAAAGCTAATAAATTGATTAACAAATGGACGGACACGGAATTGATTGTAACGGAAACTTTTTTGTTAAGTTTATTGAATCAGTCAAAGATTAGGCAAGTTGAACTCAAGGACATAACCTATATATGACGAAGTCAATTGGGTGTGACTTTGTGGAATTCAATTAAAAAAAAAAAGACACACCGTCTTAGCCGATTTGGGCTTACAGACTGAATAATTGACGTGGACAACTTAAGATTAACATTTAATACCCAGTACCTAGATGGGAATCGAACCCATGCAATCAGTGGACCAGCAATTACCGTCTTACCAAGCTAACCACTCGACCACCGAGACGTACAATTTATGAGGAAGTTAAAATGAGTTCTGGTTTTAAGTTAACCATATAGAACACAGATGAACAAATCCTGGAGTTTCTAGCTCACGGACATTCGCTCAGGAAGCAACCGACTTGTCAACTGAGCTATATCACACACCAGCCCCTCTCATAAACCCTAATCCGCTCTTGAGTGTCAATATGACATTTTTGGAAGTTTGGTGGTTTTTAGTGGTGGCTCGAACTGTTTTCAAACCCTAATGATTAATATCATTTCAGATGTTTTAAAAATTCATAGCCTCGTGAAATAGAAATAGAATTTTGGACAGTGTTCAATATTTTGAATATCTGATCACAGGAAATCTAGCTGAAATGTTGTTATTAACTGTTTTACATCCAGTTTATGATGTTTTGTCAGGATTTTTAAGAAATTTTGAAAATTTGTATCCGCACTGATGCACAGATGAGTGTTCATTAGGATGTCCCAAAATTGCATAACTTCTGGCAATCTGGGGGCCCACCCTCCAAATGGTAGATTAGGATGTGCAGAACAAACTTTTGTATTGGGCCGACTAAAAAAATCATGTTTAGTCCAAAAATTTCATGAAACTTATAATATATTTTATATTTTTTAATTTTGTTTGAGTTAAATACTACACGTCAAAAATGAAAATTGAACCAAATTTGTATCAAAATGTAAAACAAGCAAGCTATTTCCAAGAAAAAAAGTTTTTTTCGGTCCAAATATTTTGTATTCAATTGACCAAAATGTGTACCAAGCGTAAAATATTTCTGATACCAATGCCACCAAAAGATGCGGATTTTTGTACACTTAAACTTTGCTGAACAAAACATGTTGTAAACGACAATTTGCCACAAAAATACAATAAAGTTGTCCGATTACGCTCAAATTTGGCATATGGCCTTCTGATGACTCCCTTATACCATCAAATTCTTTTTTTGCAAGTATTTTGATTTTAAAGTAGGTATTTATTAAGACAAATTTAATAAATCAAATAAAAAATATACATAATTGTGATTTTTATTACAGATTAAACCGTGAATAGCTCTTCACGCAATGATACAAACAACATGTTTTGTTCAGCAAAGTTTAAGTGTACAAAAATCTGCATCTTTTGATGGCATTGATATCAAAAATATTTTACGCTTGGTACACAGTTGGTCAGTTGAATACAAAATATTTGGACCAAAAAAAACTTTTTTTCTTGGAAATAGCTTGCTTGTTTTACATTTTGATACAAATTTGGTTCATTTTTCATTTTTGACGTGAGTATTTAACTCAAACAAAATTAAAAAAAATATAATATATAAATATTATGAAAAATTTTGGTCCAGAATTTATTTAAAATCAAATCTTTTGAAAGTGGACTTTTTTCAAAGATCCCGCTTGCGGAACCTCTAAACATGATTTTTTTTAGTCGGCCCAATACAAAAATTTGTTCTGCACATTCTAATCTACCATTTGGAGGGTGAGCCCCCAGATTGCCAGAAGTTATGCAATTTTGGGACACCCTAGTTTTCATATTTACTTACGCCATAGTTTTCGTCCTATGGGGTAATTACTTCTAAGGCATTTCCTAACATTTCTATTGCTTGTTGATGGTCAAATATTTTATTCATCAACTTAGGGGCCATTCACTAATAACGCAAGCATTTCCAGACCCCTTTCCCTCCCGCCAACCCCCTGTAAAAAAGTAAGATTTCCTACAAAACTCCTGCTCCTCTTGTTGGATCTTAACACGTTAAGGACCGTGAAGAAATCTTAGTCGGGAAACATCAACACAGGGCGTTCTACATTTGCCCCGATTTTCAGCAAAAATAATTGCTGGAAACGTCTAGCAATCGAAATTTTCGCTGGAAACCAGCATTCTCCGTCTTGCTGATTTTACCAGCACTTGAACTGCTTTGCTTTCAAAAAAAAAAAACAGGCTATCGATCTGTCAAACACGAATTTGTTTTTATTTTGAAAGTTATTTCTCGATGAGCTCATTGGGCGCGGATTTTCTTTCATATTCCAGCTAAGAAGCATTTTAGACCAAAGGTAAACAAAAAAAGAGACATAAAGTATTTCGTTTAACAAACTAAGATTTTTTAAAATTTCAGATGGAGGATGTTGTCCAGGACTTGACGGAAAGCGCTGAAATCGTTTATTTAAAAAACCAAATTAAATTTCTTTTTCAAGTTTAATTAGTATAAAATTCAGGAAAAATATTCAGTTAGGCTTCCGCTTTTCCAAATCCGAATTGCCGGGCCTTACGCTTAACCCCTGCCATCAGATTTTGTACAGCCACCTTGTCCACCTTCTTCGCCGCAGAAAGCCAGTTTGCCTTGAACTGCTGCTCGTCTTTAGCAGTTTTTTTTGGTCTTCTTTAGGTTCCGCTCGACAATAGCCCAGTATTTTTCAATTGGGCGGAGCTATGGCGTGTTGGAGGGTTCTTGTTCTTGAGAACCACCTGCACGTTTTTTGCGGCGTACCATTCCATGGCCTTTTTACCGTAATGGCAAGATGCTGAATCCGGCCAAAACAGTACGGAACAACCGTGTTTCTTCAGGAAAGGCAGCAGACGTTTATTCAAACACTCTTTCACGTAAATTTCTTGGTTGACAGTCCCGGAAGCTATGAAAATGCTGCTTTTCAAGCCACAGGTACAGGTGGCTTGCCAAACCAGATATTTCTTCGCGAACTTTGACAGTTTCATGTGCTTGAAAATATCTGCTACCTTTCCCCTTTCTTTTGCCGTATAAAACTCCTGTCCCGAAAGCTGCTTGTAGTCGGCTTTGACGTAGGTTTCGTCGTCCATTTCTACGCAGTCAAACTTCGTCAGCATCGTCGTGTACAGCCACCGGGATCGCGCTTTGGCCGTCGTATTTTGTTTATCATCACGATTTGGAGTCTCTACCTTCTTGTAAGTCGATAGTCCGGCTCGTTTTTTGGTTCGATGCACGGTTGTAGACGATACATCCAGCTTATTTGCGGCATCTCGGAGAGAGAGGTTAGGGTTTCGCTTGAAACTATCGGCAACTCTCTTTGTCGTCTCAGCGGCTTCCGGTTTTCGATTTCCTCCCGATCCAGACTTCCTGGCTGTCGACAAACGTTCCCCAAACACTTTAATTACATTTGTAACGGTTGATTTGGCAACTTTTAGCGATTTTGCCAGCTTTGCGTGCGAGTAGCTCGAATTTTCGCGATGCGCGAGCAAAATTTTGATACGCTGCTCTTCTTCCTTGGACGGCATTTTGACAAATGAAGAGTGAATCCTAAAATCAAAATAGGAACAACATTCTACACACATACACCTTCAAAATGAGGAGTGTTCAGGTTTTTTAAATGCAAAATTGGAAGAAATACGTCAAGTTGATATTGACCAAATTTTGACCGTATCACCCTTTAGGAAGGGGAGAGGGGTGCTTTCTTACAATTTTTAGTATAACTCGAGAAATAGTCAACAAATGGAATCAGGTTCGCTATGTAAGAGTATTTGGATACGAAAAATGTTTCTATGATTATTTGAGACTCCCACTTTTTCCAGTGGAGAGATTGTAAGGGAGAGAGAGAGGAGCTCTTATACAATTTTTATTACAAAATTTTCTTGGGAGGATATTTGGTTATAGGAAAAGGTTCTATGATTGTTTGAAACTCCTCCCGATTTGCATTGGAAGGATAAAAAGAGGGGGGGGGGGGGTGCCCATACAAATTTTTATAATACTTAATAGCTGATTAAGCAAGGGGAATAACATTTTTAACGCGAGGGATGGTTTGAAGCTCCTTTCATTAGAAAAACATAAAGGGGGAAGAGGTTCCCATACATTTTTTTTGAGAACTGGTGTAATAATCGAGCAAATGGAACTAAATTTGGCATGGGAGGATATTTGGATACGGAATAGAAGGAGAAGAAGATGTCGAAAGTTAATCAGTCGAAAGGCACCGAATTTGGTGTGGGATTGTATTTCGATACAAGTAATGTTTCTAAATTTATTTGGACCCTTCCCGTCTTCCATTGAGTGAGATAGAAAGTGGACACTGGAAGCCTCATACACTTTTGTTGCATATCTAGAGAATTAGTCATTCGAAAGAAACAAATTTTAGTAGGGGAGGGTTTTGGGATGAAATGTTTCTATGCTTATTCGGGAATACTCCAGTGGAGGAATGAATAGGGAAGAGAGCATTTTTTGCAAAACTCGATATCATTTTAAGCAAATGGGGTCATATTTGTATAAGAAAGTTTATGGAAATAAGATTGATTCCTCCTTTTTTCAGTGGGGAGCTTGAAAAGGGAGAGGGGTGCACCCATACATTTTTAATAACTGGAGAAATAATCGAATAAATTTTGCATAGAAGGAATTGGGGTACGAGAAAATTTTTCTTGATAACTGAACTGGGGAAATCACTTTTTTAATGACTTGTATAGTGATCAAGCAAATCGAACCCAATTTGGCTTGGGAGAGGAATTTTATGCAAGTTAAACATTTATTGTGGCAAAATTATGGAATTTATGAAAAAATAAATACAGAGTCTTAATATTAGATACAAAACAATGATTGAAAAACAAATGTCAGGACAGGTTCTGAAATTAGATAAAAATATTTGAGAAATGTTAAATTTAAACCAATTTTAGAAGGTGTAGCAAGGCACACCGGGTCAGCTAGTAATGTATAATTTCAAAAATAATAATTATTGATAAACTTGAAATAAGCTTGTCTGCTAAAAATTGCATACTTTCTACATTGCACGAAATCTAAAAATCAAGTTATTTTATATCGATAATTTTTTGAATCTCGGATTTAAAAGCTGATTAAGTTTTCATTTTTCCCATTTTTCGTCTTCGGATTTTTTCTTGATTAATTAATAGCCTTTTTATTAATTTTTCTCTTCTGGGGTACTGGAAATCGCAAGTTGGAGGTATCAAAAGAAAAAAAAGTTATTTGTTTCCAACCGTAATTGTATTTTTTGTCTTAAGATGGACAGTTATGAATTCTTTCTTTCTTTATTTGGGATTGGAATCTTGGAGAGTTTGTCTCAAGAACTTCAAAATGGATGGTGCAAGGACTACAGGTTGACGCTATATACACAGACATGTCGAAAGCATTTGATGTGATCGAAATTAACGCTTTCCGTGCTCTGTAAAAATGGAATTGGTGGTACCTGTATCAAATGGATACGTTCATACCTCGTTCAATGAATTCAATATGTGAAGTTAGGAAACGTCATATCCGGTACTTTCTTGATTAACAGTGGTGTACCACAAGGGAGTCACTTGGGACCCCTTCTTTTCATCACTGTTATGAATGAGTTTCCCGAGGTTCTACAGGACGTGTTTGTGCTGATATATGCAGATGATCTTAAAATATTGCTTCCCGTTCGTTCTCCGAAGGATTGCTTAATTTTGCAAAATGCGCTGTACCGATTTTCAGAATGTCGTAAAAGCCATGGACTGAAAATTAACGTATCCAAGTGCAACGTTATATCATTTTCTCGCAAAATAACGAACATAATGTACGAGTATCGCTTGGAAAACAGCTTGATCATTACCAGGAAGACATCGGTAAAGGATCTTGGAGTCGAATTGGATAAAGAACTAAATTTCACGAAACATATAGAACAAGTGGTAGCCAAAGCAAATTCTATGTTTGGAATGATCAGCAGAATTTGTCATGAGTTGAATGACCCATATACTATCGTGAAAATCTATGTTGGATTAGTTCGTACAACAATTGAGTACGCAAGTATTGTTTGGCAACCGTATTACAACGTCCACATTAAAAGATAAGGAAGAGTCCAAAAGAAATTCCTCAAATACTCACTGAGAAACTTTGGATGGCAAGAGACAATGCCGGATCACCGTGCCTTGTGCATGTTGGTTGGATTAGATTCGCTCGAAAATCGTAGAAAATCAATCGATTTATTGTTTCTGAAAGATTTAGCAAGTGGAAGGTATTATTCGCCGTATAAACTTCCCCAGATATCGCCCAACGAAGGACGCAGCAGTTGGCGCAGCGTGAGGCCATTTCAGCTTACAGATAGGATCCAGAAATATGCGCGAAACCAACCTATGTATAGAATGATGACACTTTACAACGCATATGTCGAAGAAATCAACTTGAGCATATTCAGAGACCAAATTATAACTAGTGTTAGAAGATGTTTTACAACAAATTAAAATGAGAAGTGAGTGTTAATTTAAGTTTTAAGTCAGATAAAAGGCTAAAGCCTAGGATCCAAATAAATAAATAACAGGGTGTTTAAAGATTTGATCATTATTCTGCAATTAATTTAAAACCAAAAGTCTGGCGTCAAATCACTATAACGTAATCAACCGATAAACATTGGCTTTGACGTCATCAATCAGAACCCAAGTTGTACAAGAAAAAAAAAACCGCTAATTTTGAACACAAATTGCCTTAAGTGGTATTACCTGCCACTTTTACCCGGTCCGATTAACTGGCTGGTAAAGAGAAGGGCCTCAAACGGCGCCCCAAGTTGTTTTGGGTTGTGAATTGATGTTTACAAACATCCAGGCAGCGACGCGTGTGGTGTTTCAACCTGACGGCTGGCTGCTGGCGGACTTGGGAAATATTGCCCCGTTTTATAGGTTAGGTTCGAACTATCGTGTGCCGCCGATTATTGGTTTTGCTACCGTTCTTTTTTTTTTGTTGTTGTTGTTTTCGTTGTCAGCCGCCAGTTAAAAAGGGTTTATTATTGTTATTTAACACCCCTAAGTGAGGTTTGTTGTTTGGGCAAATACGGTGAAATAGCTTTCTTCATCAGGGGGTGGTGCGTTGTAGAACAACACTGTAGAATGTGCTAACGAACGACAAATTGCTTCTTGATGGCTTACGAAATGGTCAGAGCTACATATTCTGCAGCTCAAAGGCGTTATGTGGCAGAAGGTTCGAAGTTGGCAGGCTTTCATAAATTTTAAGCATCCTAGAAGGAAAACATGTATTAATATTCAAGGTTTTCCGATGAGGTATGGTAACAACCATAACATGTTTAAGAGTTCAAACGTGTGAGTGTTTATGATTGATGACTTGAATTGCATAATTCTGGTTCGAAACGCTATTCGGAACGTTGAGAGACACTTTTTAAAAATAAATTATAAGTCGAATGATTTTATTATTGTTTTATTGCATTATTGCAACAGGTGCATTGCATAGATTTATCGGTGCTCCCTACATTGTCAACAATTTAAACTCTGGAAGCAAACTATGGTGATTTCTGAAAAATAATAAGCGTAAAGCGTTAATCTAAAGACACATTCCAAGAGCTTGTACCGTTCTCGAGTGATTTTTATCCGTTAGCGTATCAAAAAATCTCAAAGTTTTAAATAATTTTGATAAATCAAAACACACAAAACCATCGGAAAAATAGGAATTAATTAAAATGTATGGATTAATTACTTTTGGATTTTTTTTCAATACATTTTGAAGCCAGCAAAACCTGCTTCATTGTGTAGAAAACAGATTTTTTTAATATCTAATGGGGTTGTTTCAAATAGCGAACAAAAACAGCGGCAAATGAGTGTATTCACGTCACAAAAAAAAGAAACTTTTTAATTTTGCGCAAAAACTTTAACACTGTATAGTAATAAAAAAATAAGATTTTGTTTGAAAATGATGAACTGATTATAACACAAAATTTTAGAGATATCAGTTGGAATCCAGCTGAGTTAGAACAACGCGAATGAGTGAATTCACGTCACAAAATTTCTTTTTTTTTGTAAAATTTTATAAAGGAAATACACTCTGAAAGCTGTTTTAACCCTTCAGATAGTCGGATTTTTACAAATCGAACATTATTTAGTTGATTTTTTCATTTGTTTGTTCACTTCATTTGATTTGATTCATTAGAATTAAGTATTTTGCGTCCTAATTTTTAAGCAAATATCATCAATATTAACATGAAGGATTTTTTTCGGAGGTGGAAACTTGAATAAGCGGTTTTGCATTTCCAACCTCAACTATATCATTTTCCATATTCGAATCTCATCATTTCGGAATGTGAAAAAAAATACAACTATAATACAACATAACAACTTTTAATTCTTTTGCACTATTGGAACTCAAAAAAAAGTTTCATAATGGTGATCCAGGATTGAAAACTTTGAAATAGTTTCATCATTCGCAATATTAATTTACACAGTAAACTTTTGCCTCGATTTCCAGCAAAAAAAAGGTTGAAGACGTCCAGCAATCCAAAATTTCGCTGGAAACCAGCAATCGGTTTTCTTATGGTTGGATTTTCCAACATGAAGGATTTTTTTCGGAGGTGGAAACTTGAATAAGCGGTTTTGCATTTCCAACCTCAACTATATCATTTTCCATATTCGAATCTCATCATTTCGGAATGTGAAAAAAAATACAACTATAATACAACATAACAACTTTTAATTCTTTTGCACTATTGGAACTCAAAAAAAAGTTTCATAATGGTGATCCAGGATTGAAAACTTTGAAATAGTTTCATCATTCGCAATATTAATTTACACAGTAAACTTTTGCCTCGATTTCCAGCAAAAAAAAGGTTGAAGACGTCCAGCAATCCAAAATTTCGCTGGAAACCAGCAATCGGTTTTCTTATGGTTGGATTTTCCATAGATTAATATAATTGTTTTGTTTTCCACTAAATTCTAGCAAACAGATATCAAGTCAAGGGTAAGTTTTTATTGGACCGATAGATATTCCATGAAAACTACTAATCCAAACTCTTTTTTCAGGTGGCGGATGATCAACACTTTGGCACAAAGCTGCCACCCCAGAGCCGGTATTGGAATATAGTTAGAAAAAATCATTTTTCACAAAATAATTATTGAAAAATGGGAGCAGTAATTTTTTTATTGCTTATTATATGCACAGCCAGTAGGTTTTCAATATTTCATTTTGAATTAAAATATAAATTTGATACCAAATACAGCCAGCTGTTATGAAAGAAATAGCTGGTTTCTGGACAGCCAATCTCGATAGCCGATTTCCAGCAATTTGAGTTGCTGGAAACCAGCATTGATGTTTGCTCTTTTTAAAAGCAATATAAATTGGTGGAAATTTTGCTGGAAAGTCAGAGGGACAAATACCAGCAAACTTTTGCTGGTTTAAGCAAGGAAAAATTTGCTGTGTAGATTTACAAATTGAATTTCAAATAAATAACTGAAGAATGAATTCATATTAGAAGCTGAAAATTAAGAAGTCAAATAAATGTTTGTTGAGGGTTCTTATACAAATTTCGCTTTTTGATTGATAATAAAAAAAAAGGTTCGAAATATACAGTGTCGGACAATATAATAGGACCACAGCTTAATCCAAAACAGAAAGTGACAAAACTTTGAGAAAAAAAATTCCATTTAAGTGCATCAAACCATTTACAAACTGTTAATTCCATTCTTCGAAGAAATTAAAATCATCCGTAGTTCAAACGATTGTCCTTTATTTAAAAATGCGTTTTAAGCATACTTACTGACTAAAATAACGCGACATAAAATAGGACCGCTTTAGAATTCATGGTAAAAAAAATAATAAAAAAAGGAAATTCATACCGTGATCGATTTGCAGGGTTAGTACTTGGTGGTATAACCCTTATTACGCATCACTTCTCGTACCCGGTTTTGGCACGTTCTCACCGGGATAGCATACCACACCGCCTGGATTCTCTCCCACAGCTGCTGCTTGTTTTTTTTTTTATTTTTCGGTGTAGGGGAGAGGCAGGCTATATGCGCATATTAAGGAAAGCACTCATTTTCTCCCATATTCCAATAGATAGGAGTCTGAAAACTATATACACATGAGCGGACATCTGTTTTATATACGTTAGAGCAATTTTTCTGTGAAAATCTCTTACAGTTTTTGTGAAAATAATTTTATAATAAAAGAAGTCAAAATAGCCGATTTCCGAAACTGGCGGGCTAAATGCGCATATTTATGTTTTTGCTATATTTCATTAACACTTGCAATATTTTGATATTATTTAATTGAAAATGGTAGAAACGGATGTTAAGCATACGTCAAGGCTGAAATTTTGGCGAAACTTTTTACATCACTAGTTCTTTTGCATGAAACATAGTTAGGTACGCCATATGGCCATATTTCATGGTAATATTTTGTTCATATCATATTTTTATCGGATCAGTATGAAGTTCTTCTTTTTTCGCAGTAAGATCGTGATTTGAGTGTAGATTTAAAGTTTCAACGAAAAAAAGTAAAAAGTTTATAAGACTAATCTATTTTTCTTGATATAGGCATTTAACCTGCCTTGATATGGGAATTCAGAACCTGTCCTTTATTCCAATATCTTATCATTTATAACCTTGCCAAAAGCTTCAATTAGTTGAAATCCCGATTTCCAGATGAATAAGAAAGAAAAACAATTAAAATTTTTGATCACAGAATTTGTACGTACGATAATTAAAGTTCAATATATTATAACAAAACTGACAAAAATTTTGTTTGATTTTTTTTAATTTTTTTGGCTTTATATAACAATCAAATTTCTTCATGCCATGTGTTAAAAGCGTATTATCCTAAAACGGCACTGATTAGATACGTTGAATCTCCAGCCATATCGCCAATCGGCTGTATGCGCATATTACCTAACATGCGCATTTAGGAACACTTCCCCCTACACCTTACGTTTAACTATTTCCCATAGGTTCTCTATGGGATTGAGACCAGGGGACTGTGCTGACCACTCCATTACGTCTACCTTATTATCCTGGAACCACTTTTTAACCGTTTTAGCGGTATGTTTGGGATCGTTGTCCTGCTGGAACTGCCACTTTAGGGGCATCTCCCACTAGACGTGTTGCAGCATTACTTCCCGAAGTATCTGGGCGTAGAAATGCTGGTCCATAATCCGGTCGACAAGGGACCCACCCCGTATCAAGAAAAGCACCCCCACGCCATGATGCTACCTCCTCCATGTTTGAATGTTTTATTTGTATACTGAGGCATATACGCACAGCCGAGTGGGCGATGGGCCCAACTCTGTCCGTCCGAGCCGATGAGGTTCACTTTGGTCTCATCCGACCACAGCACATTTCTCCATAGATTCTCTCCTTTTCCGGACCGACCCAATCGAAGTGGTCCTTCGCATATTTCAGCCGCGCCTTCAAGTGCTTCGGCGTCAGCATCGGCACCTTCCGGAGACTTTTTTCCTCCTAGTCCCTTCTCCGCCAACCGTCGCTGAACCGTCCGGGAACTCACAGATAAGTTCAACTCGTCTCTGATCTGCTTGGACGCTTTGAAAGGGTCCTTTTGCGAGGCCCGCTTGATTGCCAAATCGTCCTTCGGCGTCGTTTTGCGGGGGCGGCCGGTCAGTTCCCGTTTGCCGGTGAAGCGCGTTGAAAACGAAAGTTTTCGACCTTTTTAAGTAGTCGGCAATCTCGCGTTGGTATTTGCCAGCCTTGTACAGATTCCGGATGATCGCTCGCTAGACCTCCGTGCAGTGCTGTGCCCGACCCATCGTTTTTTCGCTGAAAACAGAGTAGCAGGAAGGAAATCTTTATTTTTAGTTTGTTTTCATGATTTACATGATTAAGTTTATGGGAAATACTTACCAGGACACGAAAATGGACAAACATCACCGTAAACAACACCTTTTCTTCAAATCTAGAGCGCTGAAAATGCCGGAACAGCCGAACCGATGAGCTGGTCTTATTTTATGACGCGACTTTTTTCACCCTCTGACAGCTTTCTGGTCGAGTAGAACAAACGGGTTGCTTTGATTGCAACAAACGTGCAGTATACAAAGTTGGCATACTACAATAAGTGCTTGCCGCTAGGTTGCGCATATTATTATATTTGAATATTTTGCATTAAAGCGGTTCTATTCGATTGTCCGACACTGTAGATTGCATTGAGGCTTAAAAGGCAGGATTCAGATCCGAAAATGAAATTTCAAATTCAGATTCAGATTTAGCTTGAAGTAAGTTTAAAAAGTCAAGATAAAAATATCCATGTGAGAATTTCATTGAGCATTCAAACTGAATTTTATTTTCAAATAAAGTCAGTTTGGAAAAACAGACCAGAAGAAACCAGAAAAAAAAAAAATTAAATTTTGATTTGTTTGGATTTCGTTCTTTAAAAAATCCAGATTTCATTTTTTTATTAGCCTGTTTTTTTTCGAAGAAGTCTGTGTTGGTTTCGAAATACACTAGGATGTTTGTTCTAATAGAATGATTGTTGAAATCAGAAAAATTAACCAACAAAGCCCTGCATTACTTCTGTACAATTAAGCAATAAATAATTGAAACCACTTTGAATTAAGTAATGCTTGACCTTTCCGGGCAGCTCTTGCTTGCAATCGAACGTTATCCGCCTGTATTAATTTCGAATGCCACACGACCAATATGGCCACTGCAATAGGAATCCATTTCGGTGGCAGCAACAACAAAGGACAAAAAAACGCAATTGTAATGCACTTACACCCACACATACACCATCGAAAGACAACAGGATCCGCTGCAATTGTACAGTGCGACAAAAAGACAAAAACATTTCGCAATAGGCAACTAGATCGCTTCTCAAAGACAATGGACGAAGAGGAGAGAGAAGAAAAATACAAAAGCAGCTGCAGCCATACTTCTACCTTGCTAGGGCTAGGGGACCGACCACTTCTTCTAACTAGCGGCCGGGTTGCTTCGATGAATGCCAATCTGTCTCCCTCAGAAGTGGTTCAGCCATGTGCATCTGTTTGGGCTACTAAGATCCAAACGTATTTCTAAGACTGCTCTGCTCTCGAAGGGAAAAAGTGCTCCCCTTGCTCTTCCTTCTACTTGCTCCTTCGGAGTCAAGCTAGAGCTCAAATCGCAAAGGGTGTGGTGGCCGTATATCAACTTACAACAAATCATATGTCCCATTCAATATCTGTGAACAACGACTCGACTGGCGCACGGCCAATCCGTGTCGTTCGAGTTCAGTTCAGGTGTGGATAAATCGAGCAGACCGGCACAAAACGACCTTCTCGTTTTTCTGCAAGGCAGCTTCGGGTGACGCTTTACATACCTGCCGCCATCTTGGAATGGTGGTGGTTGTCGAGGTGTTGAGACGGGAATCGGGGGGTTCTGGCAATGTAATCGAATCCGCCAACGGCCGAACGATTTGTGGTCTTGGCCTGCCCTAACGCTGGCTGCTCTCCGTCGCGACGGACCACCACGTAATATTACGTGATCCGGACATGGACGACAACAACAATCCGAGAGGGGCCCTGGTGGACATTGGTGAGCTGAATTTGAAGTAATAACGCCACTTGGCAAGCTTGTCATATACGGATTGATTGTTTTATGTAAGGGTTGCATTTTGAATTGAATAATTTTGAGGCACACATTCGATCAAAACAAATGTACTTTTTGGAATTTAAATAAACGATTAATAACCTTTCATCGGAATATGTCAAAATTAGTCTTCGAGAAATGTACATAACTGAAAATTAACATTGTCAAAAATGAGAGTACATCCGGTATACCTACAAAAAATTATCCCATGTAAGACAATAGGTTTGTACATTAGCAAAAAAAGAAGAAAGTTAAACAAAATTGAATGCATCAAACCTCTATGGACTCGAATCGATGAGCTACCTCATC
Organism: Uranotaenia lowii; assembly: GCF_029784155.1. NCBI lineage: Eukaryota > Metazoa > Arthropoda > Insecta > Diptera > Culicidae > Uranotaenia > Uranotaenia lowii. The sequence goes on along the minus strand of NC_073691.1, from coordinate 26,873,630 downwards.
CGATCTAATAATCGGGCCATATGGCTCCTCCGGTCATAATCGTTTACTACTTACTTCCCGGTAGCGATTGGTCAGCTGCTGTTTTTTTCGTTTTTTTTTGCCAAACCCATTCAATCTCAGCCGAAACCGCATGTGAAAACTGGAAGCGACGATTCGGCCCATTACCAGAGGAAATGACGGGACCCGTAAAAGGGTATGCAAATATTTATGGCTATGGCTCATTTTTAACTTTTCGTTTATAGCAGCTCGGCCACAGGCCTAGCTATATAGCACTTAGGCTAAATTGACGCCCACTTTCCGATGATTCGCGATTCGGTTCGTTAAGCTCTAAGAGCCGGAATCGTCTCCTTTTTCTTACAACTCGATAGCAATGGAATCTGCAATGTTGAGAAAGAATGTAAAAAAATCAATTTTCAATGGATTTTTCTATTTTTCTAGGTAAATATTAAGAAAAACGGAAACTATTACATTCCACTTGGTAGAACAAGAACTGTTAGAGCTCCTACCTATGTAATGACTAAATGTTGATTTTCTGATTTAAAGGGCAAATACGAACAACAGGGCATAACTTTTTTATCATTGGGTAAAAATCAACCAAATTTTGCACACTTTTTCATTGATGTGTATTGTTTACATGATGTCAAACTCGAAGTCGTGTTTTCCGATTCATCGAAAATGGAGGTAAACCAAAGCGAGTCGAGAAAACAAATTCTTTCCAAACACCTGGAATTTTCTGACCTGGCGCACCGGCAGTTGGGAAAAATATTGAACATTCACCATTCAACCGTCTTCAGAGTGTTGAAGCGGTTCCAGGAGTAATTGACGTTGGACCACGGCAAAGGAGCTGGAAGAAACCGAGACCATAGAACAAAAAGAGCAAATCCCAACGTCTCAAGCCGTGATTTAACCAAAAAGATAGGCATGTCGCAGAGCTATGTCCAGAATGCCCAGAAGAAAGTTGGACTACATACATACGAGGTACAGAACTTCCCAAACCGCGATGAGCAGCAACAATCGACGGCTAAAACTCGGGCACGGAAGCTCTACGAGAAGGAACTGACAAAATATGGCTGCTGTGTGATGGACGACGAAACGTTTACAAAAGCCAAGAATTTTTCACCGGAGAGAGCAAGTTCGATGTGGACGACGAATTTAAAAAGTAGAAAATGTCGGAGTTCGGGCATTAAGCGAAAATTCGTTCAATTTTACACTCAAGGTTCTATCGATTAACTTTTCTTTTGATTTTTGAAGTTAATATATGTATAAAACTATCCTAAAATGTTGGTTTGATTTTGAGCATTATAAGACAATTGTGACGACATTTTCGGTGTCGCAATTATTTCGTGTTCGCCCTTTAGTATTCCATCTCACGGCATAACTTGACACACATTAGATGGTATGAAAAAATCCTAGCAATTGCTTTTGCTAAACTAAATCGAGCAGTCGAGCAGTTGCTTAAAGCAATTGCTTCGGTTGTTATGAATAAAGTTTTTTTTGACAACTGTTTTCTTAGTCAGGAGCTTTTACTTTTAGAACAAGCTAGTTTGGTATGAATAAAGCCCAAATCTGAAGCAATCGCTCGACAAATCTCCTAGCAATTGCTTAATTTTCTAAGCATGTTCGGTAGCAAACTTTTCCAATAAAAAATTCTATAAAATGTCATGAATTTATCAAATGAGTAATATTACACTTACAATACAATTCAAAAGGCATTTTCAACATGGATAAAGAAAAGTCGAAGTGATAACCCAACTTTTCAATATTCCTGTCGTTGTATGAAATGATTCGTCTAAGATAAAATCAAACAAATCAATTAGTAAATATTCAAAATTAAAAAATTCCGGCTATAATGGAAGAAGTCTCAGGAGGCTCGAAGTTGGAAGAAAATTGTAATAACTTAAAACATAATTCAGATCTCTCATATTTATATGGTTTTTTTTTATAATTCTAAGATTAAAAAATATATCTTAATTAAGATGCGCGCCTATTGTCTCTTTTATATACATCGGATTATCCCGATGTGGGAGAGCTTATTATAAATGTTAAAGTTAGGCCTATTTTCGTTTGAAAATATTCGAATATGTATTCATTTTTCTTTAAACATCAACATACGAGCACCGTCGACGTTATGGCTATTTTAGCCGTACTTTTCAATTTTCTGATCGTCTTCTTTCATTTTACTTAAGAAAACCTCAGATTAGGGTCTAACACTTTCAAAAAATCATTTTTTTAATTTTTTTATTTTTTTATTTTCTTATTGTAAAACTTTTCAAGAATGTTGTGTCAAATTTTCAAGTCTATTGAAGCAAAACTGTAGAAATTATAGGCCTTTATCTCCTCCTATCTAATACTGCAAGAAAGCAAGAGCAGAAACTTCAAACGCGTTTTTCTCGAAAGCACATTTTTAAAGTCCGTGGACATCGTCATTTGAAAACTACTTATCCGATTCTTTTCAAATTTGGAACATATTTTCTACATATAAAATACCAGACCCCAACGTTTTTCTTTTTTTGTTTTTTTACTTTGGGGAGATTTTACAGATAAAAAATTGCGGATTTTTTCGTGAAGTATTGTAGTTTTTACTTCAAACAGCCACAAAAATTTAATTTTTTTTTAAGTTCAATAAAAACGTTGGGGTCCAGAAAAACATCTATTAAAAATATTTTGATCTGATTTTTTGACTTCAGATGATTCTGTGCTGAGATACAGTGTCCACCGCAAATCCTGTTTTATAAAAGGCATCCATGCAGTGCTCCGTCACCGGCTCATTTTTCATTATTTTTCTACGAAAAAACTACTAAATGTTCTTTTAACAATGCTTTGTATAATGCAAAAAATTTGAATACATTTGTTTGAAAGATAGCTCTAGAAAAAAATCGTGAAAATGGTGTTTTTTTTACCCGTTAGACCCTACCCCCCCCTTAATAATAAAAAGTTGTAGGATATGTTAAAATATGGAAAATGGTTGAAAACATTAAAACTCTTTCTCTTTTCCGAGCAGAGTTATAGAGGTTTTGTTTTGGAGGTTATTTAAAAGTTTCTTAAAAGTAGTTTTTTAAACCTAACTGTAATTAATTGAGGATTTGCATGAATAAAACGTTCTGAACATTTGTTGAGGCATTCAAATTACATATTTTCAACAAGATTTCAACATGGTATGGCGTTTCCTAGCAAACTTATTGCAACTTTAAATTTAATTTTTTCTCAACTTCACGAGCGCTTATTGCAAAAACGTGCAAGTGGATTTTTAAATCTAATAAATCACTTTCAAGCTTAATCTAAGTGCATCAAATTGGTATTGGCGCTTTTTCTCTTCACGCGCTCATATTTGAACACAACAAGCATATATTTGATGTGTTTTGCGTGTTTCCATACAAATATTTAGTTTCATTATTTTCATCTGGGCTTGTGATATTGCTCAGTTGGCAAGTCTGTTGTCTCCTGAACAGATGTCCGTGAGTTCGAGCCCAAGAGTGAACATCGAACACAGTTGTACCGCATAAGTTTTTCAATAACGATCCGCCAACTGTAACGTTGATAAAGTCGCGAATGCCATAAAGATGGTAAAACGACTATAATCGAAAAAAAAAAATATTTTCAACTGTATTCTGCCTTCGTTCTGCGTAGCACGGAAATCATTTTTTGTATGGAAACACGCAGGAGTCCTTACGCAGTTGATATCAGCCTGTAATAAGATCCTCACCTTAAAATAAATGACCATGACCAGTCCAGTACCAAAAGAAAAACAGTAGATTCAAAGTTGGAAATTTGTAATCAGTCACAACTGCCGCAAAACTGGAGTTTAAACTGTCATCTAAACTTCCAGAAAAGATCATTTACTATTAAAAAATATTTTGAATACCATCAAACTCCCGCCATTTTATGAGAAAAATATGGGTTTTTTTAAAACACCGCTTAAAGTGTCCAAAGTAGAGCAACTAAATAACCCTACACAGAAAATTTCTGCCTCGATTTCCAGCAAAAAAAAAAATGCTGGAAACGTTCAGCAAACCGAATTTTTGCTGGTAACCAGCAAGCAGTTTTCTAATTGCTGGATTTTTCAGCATTCGGTTGTGTTCTTGAAGTATTTGCTGAAAAATCAGCAATCAGTTCTCAACAACTGAGTTGGAATCCATCAAAATTTTGAGTTGTTTTTCTTCAGCGGTAGCGAAATTTGTTGACTTAGCGAAGATGCACACTATTTCACTGGGTATGAATGGAAACAACTCAGAGCATCTCGAATACAAAAGTTAGTGATCGTTTTGAAAACAAAAGTTAGATGGACTGCGACAGGTAAAATGTTAAAATTTGTTGTATGTCTGTATTTATCTAATTACATAGTTCCTTTTTAGATTGGTTTTCTCCAGCTGCGGCGTAACTTTTCGCCTCTGGGATCGGTAAAAGGTCCGTTTGAACATCAGATCGCTTCGGACGTTCTCGGTCTGATGTTTTCATCGGAAAATTTATCTGTTGGCCGCAGGGAAATAATATGGGCTGCTCATAGAATAGCATCTAGTGCTGGTTGCTGATCATCAACTACGGCGAAAAGTGCGACAGGTAAGATTGATAAATTAAATAGTTTTGTTTATTTTCAGCGATTCATAATTTTGTTATTCTTCTCCAGGTCTATTCCCGCCGGGCAGTTCCCTTATGCTAAGGGGACGTCAACGAGTATGAGATTGTAAAATTTGTTTTGTTTTTATGTATTTTGTTCACTTTTAGGTTGGTTTCCACTGGATGCGGTGCAGTATTTCAACACTGAGATCGGTGGAAGTCCAAGTTGAGTAGCAGACTCCTCCGGTCGTCTTCCAGTTCGTTAGGTGAAATTCCACCGGATGCGGCAAAGGTTTTCGCTTATGGGATCGATGTAAGTTCCGGCTGACCAGCAGACCGTCAGGACGCCCTCCAAACGGTAAATTTAGATTATTCAGAGACTGAATAATTTCGGTTCAGCGGTCGCACCATGTATGAAGATGAAAACAACTGAGTTGGAATCCATCAAATTTCAAAGCCTGGAACTTAGCGAAGACGCATACGTTTTCGAACAAAATAGATGAAAACAACTCAGAGAGTTCCAAAAACCATTGTTGATTGTTTGGATGCAATGGTCGGAAACAGTTGACGAAATAATCAAGGTGAGTACAACACTTAATTACATTTTCTATTAGAAATTAAGTGGTGTCGAAAGGATGAATAACAAAATTAAACAATTTTATCTTTTCTTCCAGCAATCTCTACGGAAGCCATCATTCACAACTGTAAGTATAATTTTCTCATAATTTTAAAGTGTAAATCTTTTTCACCTATGGTGTTTTCTTTTTTCCTGTTTTTTTCAGATCAGCTCAAATAAGGCATAGTGTACTGGCGGGTGAGCGTGCCAAGTGGGACAGCACGAAGTTCCCCCGACTGGATGCGTTCAGATGGCTCGGTGGCAATAACTTTTTTTGTGATGAAAAAATAAAACCAACCGGATAAAAAGCACGCATCCATCTTCTAAATACACCGTACACTCGTCTTTTTATTTTTGAAATCAGAAATTCCATTCAAAACCGCTTTGAATTTTCATAAATTTTTGATTTTTTTTCATTCAGTCGATCCATGAATAAGCCTAAACCATCCTGAACAAAAACAACTCAGAATTCGCGAAAACCCCTACAATTCATTTTTGAGTTTTACCGCTCTAATCAAAATTTGAGTTTTCCTAGTTTTGGCGCATTTTGAATTATTTTCCTTCAAATCTGAGTCAAGGAGAATTAGAGTGCAGGATTGAGAACACAATCGGAAAATTCGTCGGTTGACAGGAGAAATACAAACGGTCACTTTCGAACATCAGAAAGTGATGGCTGCCACTCACCAACTTGGACAAAAAAAGTGACGGGAAATAAACTCATTTCACACATTTGATTTAATTAAATTTGTCCGAAATTCCAATTAATTGCTTTAAAAAAATATATAATCCCTTTCGAAACCGTGTCAAATTTTTGAAGATTTTGAGTTGTTTTGGCTCAGACCGTTCAGAGGTTCCTTAAAAATGCCTGATTGGAAACAACTCAAAATTCGCAAAAACCCCTACTATTCATTTCTGAGTTGTGCCGTTCTAATCGAAATTTGAGTTTTCCCAGTTTTGGCGCATTTTGAATTGTTTTCCTTCAAATCTGAGTCAAGGAGAATTAGAGTGTATTTTGGATTGCTTTCCGCTAAATATCAAACTAAGGTTTGAAATCTAGTAAAAGGAACTTTCAAACCTTTTGGGGAGAGTGAGGTTTTCTAGGCTGCTTTCCTTGGGGAAGTCTCTTCGAACCATTCTTCCTGATTCTTTTCTGAACAACTTTTCTGAAGGATTCATCAAGCAGATGACTCGAAATTTTTTTTGCCAGTAAATAGATTGCTTGGAAGAAAAGGTTTGTGAATAGAAAAATAAACCAGAAAATAAACAGCAGAAAATGCTTAACAAAGGTTTTTTTTTATTCTTTAGGATCATCGTAACTCATGGGGCATATGGATTAATTTTTATTTGTCTAAAGAACTTATATATGAGTACAAGGGTGTTCCAAAAAAAGGTGATGTTTCCTATTTCAAACCTCGGAATTTGCTTGATTTGTTCTTGCGAATAAGCAACAATTACTGATTCTGCTCTAACTTGAACAAATGGAGATCGATTGTTCTACAAATTTGATTGAAATTCAAAAATACTTTGGAGGCAACAAGTTGCTATAATTATAGCTTGAGCCTCTATAAAAAAAAGTTGAAATCCGTCGTGTCTCACTATGTTTTAACTGGTTTTAGCTCATACTGAAGCAAAAAATACTTCATTTTGACAACTTATTTATAACTTGGAGCTCATAGAAACGTTTGATCTTCAAAGCATTTGCAACTTAAGTTAAAGTCGAAAAGATAACTTTTGCCGATTCACTAGAACAAATGAAGTGAAATGTCTATAAGGACAGGAGCGTCATTGAGCGACTCCCTAAAACTTGGCCCATTGACCTGAAAATTAGCATGACGCTTTGTGCTAGGTCAAAGAACAATTTGTGTCCCAAAGGTTTAAAATCGAAAACATACCCCTTTTTAGGACTATGACTTTGTATTTTGGGTATGTATCTGAACTCAGTTTATGTTCCAAATAGTTTCATAGTGCCTTACTATTTTCAATTGATTTTTTTTCTTATAATTTTGTTGTGGAAACTAATTTCATATTGAAGAAATGTCAACATGCTTAACTCATTTGACTTTGACTCTCGCGCATAATAATAAGCCATGACCGTCCTCATTCAGGGTCCCAAAAGCCCAATCAAGGTGGAAACTATTTTCTTTTCGCCCCGACACCACCAATCCGTGTGATTACACCATCCTGTCGTAACGGGGGTAATTTTCGTATGGTTTTCCACATGGTTTCCCAACAGCAGCAGCTGCTTTCTTTCGTCGGGCTGCCAATTTTCCACCCCCCCGTTATTTCTATTTTGGTGCAGCAAACCTAATTGTCGTTGGGTTTCCGTCTTGAAAATTTATGGACGCCTTTATACACCGAGCTACTCATATGCAAACTTGAATTTCTGCTTTTGTCGTTTGTTGGGCTTTTGTGCAGTTGGGTTTGTGTGAAGAAGTTCACGTGGAAGCAGCAGACAACACGTGAATGAACGAACAATTCCGAGGGAAGCAGAATATGGGAAACAATAAGCCCTCTTTTTTTTGTTGTTTCTGATTACGCCATATCTTCGCGTTTGTGTCTTCCGTCTCGTTCTTCTGAGTTGCTGTTGCTGTTTTAAGGCTGCTGCTGCTGCTGCTGATGTGCATCCAAACTGCAAATTGGTGTATAATTTTTAGTACCTCCATCAGCCGGTTTTGGCTTTTCTTCCGCTGTTGGATTAACGAAACGAATCTTAAACTATGGTGGGTTTTAGTGATTCAGACACATACCGAGCTTCAGTCGAGGTCCTACTTAAAAGGAAGGAGGTGAGCGCGAGGAGGATGAGTTTGTTTTTAATGAGGTTGGAAAAATTGGCACTTTCCTACAAGCTTGCAATTTTCTCCGGTTCGTCTTGGTCTGGTTGCATCGTTTTGGAATTTGGTATTATACAATCGACGACTGTCGACAAGTTCAATGTCCGATTTTTTTTTGTTGCATCCGTAGAACGAATTGGTATTGAAAGCAAACTCGAGCAAACAAAGTCACCGAATCGACTGACAAGTTAGCAAATGCGTGATATGTTTTCACGATACAAGACAAAAAAGAACATAAATGGAACCTACGCCCACGAGCTCTTCGGCCAATGTCTCACGTAGAACCTTTCGAAGCTAACCTTAAAGACCTTAAAATCGAATACAATTATGTTAATTTGAACAGAAAAAAAATAACCATTTCATACACCAAATAGTTTTCGTGATCATCGGAGCTTGGAAGCGCGCAAAAGGTCTGTTCATTGCACGTATCAACATATTTGAAGGTACGTGTGTGATGCAAATTAAGGTTGAACCGATTCCAACTAGCAGGTATCACCTTGTGCGAAGTTGCGTTTTTGCAGATGCAGAAATTTCGATGCGTGCACATTTGTACCCTACCTTCGCATGATAATTAGCGAATGATTTAGTGGAGTGACTACTTACAGTCAGATCGTACGGTTATGAATGGAAGATTTCAACAGCGCTAACCGATAAGATTGAACCGTTCGATTGCGTTGCTCAACTGAAAAAAAAACTATGAACCTACAAGTTCATCGTAGACGTTAAATGCTACCTGAGATGTTTCGTCAAAATGGAACAAAAAAAAAACCCTCATAATTTCGACATTAATCATCAGCCTCAGCCTTTCGAAATATGCATAGGTATGCATTCAATCTATCAGAGATAAGAGAGAAAAATTATTGATCCAGTTGCATCTTTCACTTATCACTTGTCGGATTTTCAAAATATAAAAAGCAGAAAAAACCTCAATAATTCGTTGCAAATTAAAGAGTTATGAAGATTCTACATGATTATTGCCTTTACTAGTGTTTTCGTTTAACAATTAATGTTTACAATTAAAGGGATTCAGCTAGAGGCTTTTGATTTTCAGTAACAGTTTTTAGAGTTCAGTTATTGTTTGATTTTTGATTTCAATTGATTGCTTTTGCAAGTTGAACCTATCTGTTCTGTTTGTATTTGGATCAATCGACTAATAAACTACCTAACCTAAACTAAGCTACTATTTACACTATTTACAATGATTTAGCACATTAAGTGTACAATTCTCTCAGCAATTGCCATTCAGAATGGCTGGTTTTTGTTTCGTGGCATAGGATAAAAAGTTCAATGGGTCGAAACATGCCAGCCGTGAACTTCTGAAGTGCTCGTATGCCATGGTAAATTCAAGGTCATCTTCAGGAAACAATTTTGGATGATTTCAAGCCTATTTACAGTACCGTTCATAATTGTATAGAAATTGGAAGCACGCGCACTGCCACTTCGACTTTAAACTTCCATAACTTATGACTCTGATGATATTTTTTGATCAAATTTTCTGAGTTAGATAGATCAACTATCATACTATTACATCACAAAATTTGAGCTTTCTGGAGTTTGTGTGGCCTGAGATAAAGTAATTCTACGAAAATCGGACTTTTTGGACTTTTCTCATTCATACTGCAATATCTCAGGAACTAAACTACATTTTTTGTTAAAATTTTGCTGAGTGATTGTTGAAATATAAAGTAAGCATATCTGAAGTTTTTGGAAAGTTTTATTGATGGGATCAAAAGTTACGGGAGGTACAATTTTTAAGGCATGAACCTAAAAATGAGATTTCTATAGAATTTTGGACGATTCATGAGAACATAATCGTTTCCATCCACAAATCAGTCAAAAATGTCTGGCAAAAGCAATGATGAAATGAAAAAATGAAATTAAATAACCATTTGTGTTTTGAAATCAGAATCTCGCAATATTGTTTTGATTTTTTGGTTGAAATAGATTTACTGGTTGTTAAACATAAAATAGGAGTTTCCTATGAAAACAATCGTCCATAATTCTATAGAAATCGCATTTTTAGGTTCATGCCTGAAAAATTGTACCTCGTGTAACTTTTGTTCCCGTAGATAAAACTTTTCAAAAACTTCAGACATGATAGCTTTACATTTCAACAATCACTCTGCAAAATTTCAACAAAAAATGTAGCGTAGTTTCTGAGATATTACAGTTTAAATGAGAAAAGTCCAAAAAGTCTGATTTTCGTAGAATGACTGTATCTCAGGCCACACAAACTCCAGAAAGCTCAAATTTTGTGATATAATAGTGTGATAGTTGATCTATCTAACTCAGAAAATTTGATCAAAAAATATCATCAGAGTCAAAAGTTATGGAAGTTCAAAATCGAAGTGACAGTGCGCGCGCTTCCAATTTCTATACAATTATGAACGGTACTGTACGTGCGTTTCGGCATATTTTCTCCATATGTGTGATCCGTATTCCAGCATTGGGGACACTATTTGTTTGTAAACGAGGAGCTTGTTTTAGGTGGAAGTATTTGCATTCTAAGCAATGATCGGGTAGAGTTTTTTTTTAAGAAGAACTATTGCTTTATTGACTCGATCCTCGATGTGAGAACGAAAATGCAGTTTCCTACCGAAATTTAATCCAAGATATCGAGCTTCTGAGGACCATTCAATTTCGTTGTTGAGTACTAATATTTTCGAAGTCGGTTTTAGGCGGTAACTGTTTCGGTGCGGGAACACTATAGTGTGTGTTTTTTTTTTGCTGCATTGACCTTGATTTTCCATGTGTTGAGATAATTGATGTACGAATCTAGTCCGATTTGGAGTTTTGACACGAGTGGTCCAATCACACGTCCAGTGTAGTTTATAGCCTCGTCGTTTGCAAATTACGCCAACTGTCCTCCTCTGGGTAGAGATGGAATATCAGATGTGTACAGATTTTACAACAGTGGACAAAGGATGCTTCCTTGTGAGACTCCGGCAGAGACAACATTCGAATGCCGAAACAATATATAGTTCCGGAAGCAGGAGCGCCGTAGATGTATAGGAGTAGGCGTATCGACTGGGTGCCGAAACTGCCGGCGCCAGCGGGCGTTGCTGGACTCAGTTGTTGTAGGCGTCTTCCTTCATTGACGTTTAATCGGCCTGCCCACGAGAGCGCCGCGTATCCGGAAAGGCCGAGAAGGGAAGCCCTCCTTGAGAGTTAGGATTCCGCAAAACCCGAGGACGATGATAAAGGTCTGATACGGTTAGGCGCGAGACCATGAAGGACCGAGCCGCGAGGAAGCCAACCGGTGTTTCCGAGTGAATTCCTTGGAATTACACGAACACTAAACACAACGCGGACTTTACTCACGGACGCTTGATTAATAAGAATTTTCCGGAAGTCCTTTTCTTAATTTGATAATTGACAGCAGCCAGCAGTAAAATGTAGCCTACTGTGGTTCTACCTTGTTGTGAGACTGGACAAGAAACATGAGTTTTCTAGAGCTAGACTTACAAAACAACAAAATTAAAACAAAAATCGAACGATTTGTCATCAACCGGTTACACAATTTGTCATGCGTTTGGAATGCATTATTTTTTCATTTATTTTTATTTGCATAGTTTTCCGTCTCACGAAATAACCTGATGAACAATATTTCTCCAATTTACTCGGACCATGGTAACTGTTCACTTTCGCCTTTCACTTTCGCTTTTCACTTTCGCCAGATCACGCTCCACTTGGTCTAACCTCTTGCCCATTCCTACCGGATTCGCAGCGAACTCCTGTTTTGCAGCAAAGTCGTCCAGCATTCTCGCAAAATGTCCTGACCAGCGTATCCGTCCAGCTTTCAAGTCTTCTGAATACTGAATTCGCCGTAGAGTAGCGCGAGCTTGTGGTTCATCCTTCGCCTCCACATTCCGTTCTTCACGCCACCAAAGATGGTTCTCAACACTCGTCGCCCGAATCCTTCGAGTGTACACAAGTAATATGCATGTCTCGTACCCGTAGAGGACAACCGTTCTTATAAGCTTCGTGTACAGGTTACACTTCGTGGGAGGGCTAAGTCTTCTCGACCGCAGTTTCCTGTGGAGTCCATAGTTGCCACGAGTTTCGCTGATCATTTGAAGCCGGATCTCATGGCTGGTGTCATTGTCTATGAGCCGAGATAAATAGACAAAGTCTTCTACTATCACTACCTCGTCACCGTCGATCGTTTCCTTTTTAATTATAGAACAAGCGGGCTCGATCGGTCTCGGATTCGCAGGCAGCTAATACCTCGTCTTGAACGTATTAGTCATTAACCCAATCCTTTCTGTTTCGCGTTTCAGTTTGCGGTAGATCTCCTCCACCGCCGTAGATGATCTCCCGACTATATCAATGTCATCGGCCAAGCAGATAAGTTGACTGGATCTATAGGATATCGTACTCCGCATTTCGCCTACCGTCAAATAACACCTTCTAGCGCCGAGTTGAACATCATGCGGGAAAATCATCGGCTTGTCGAATTTCGAATGAATTCACCCGATATCCGCGAACAGCCCTGCGTCCATCCATCTTTGCCTAAATCAGTCTGGTCAGCTTCTCGGAGAAGCCGTTCTCGCCCATGATTGTCCAGAGCTTTGGTGGGTCGTGTTGTATGCTTGAAGTCGATGGTGCGTACATGGTGCGTAGTACTGGGAAGATTTGCCGTAGTATGAAGATCTGGTCATTCGTTGACCGTCCATCCATGGAAAGCCGGCTTCCACGAATCTGTTTGTTTGTGGTGTTTGGCGGTGGAGTAGGATTCGGGGAAACACTTTGTAGATGGCATTGAGGACAGTTCAATTTGTCGCCCTTCTTGAAGATGGGGAATATTAAGCCCCCCCCCCCCCCTTCTTCCACTCTTCCGGTAGCTGTTCTGTGTCCCAGATCCAGACCATCAACCGATGTAGGCAATAGGCTGCCGACTTTTTGCTATTCAGCTGGCGAATGGCTTCTTTAACTTCACTTATCGTTGGGTGTTGCTACTGTCCTGGTCTCCTGCATATGTGCCGTTCAAGTGTTCATCGAAGTTCTACTTCCACCTTTTTATTATCTCACGATTGTCTGTCTGGATGCCTTCGTCCTTATCCCGGCACATTTTGGCTTGCGGCACGAAGCTTTTGCGGGATGCGTTGAACTTCTGGTAGAACTTTCTTTCAGGTTTTAGGGAACGATGCAACTGCTCTAGGTCGTCTTCCAGGCGGTTCTTATTTTCCTGGAAAATTTGGACTCGCTGCCTCTTCTGCTGTTGATAGTTTTCTACGTTTCTACGAGTACCTCTTTGCACTACTGCACTACTGCGGCCTTCTCTTCGTCCCTCACCCTCCTACACTCCTTGTCGAACCAGTATCAACGGTATCCCAATAGTTCTCGAGAGGGGCTTCGTCGAGCTCGCCCTCTAGCCTCTGTCGGCAGCGCTGGCTCGAGTGATTGCGCGTAGTCTTCTGCGACCTCAGGTTTCTCCAGTCGTGCGTTATTTAAACAAGGCGCTGCCGGTTTCGTTTGTTGTTCACTAAGGAGTGTTTCGGGCACCGTCATCAGATTTTTTGAGTCAATCTACAAAATGTATATGGACTGTTTTTTTAATTCTACATGACGTATTCGGTTGCCACATGTTTTATTTTATTTTATTTTTTTTTATAAAATAATGTAAATTATTATAATTTAATGATAATTTTTAATCATGTAATGTTTTCACCACTACTTGTTTATGATAGAGCGTTCAAAAGTGAAAAGTTTCTTATATTCTAGAAATAATATGACAAAAAAACTTTTGTGTCTTTAACTTGAACCTAAGAGCATCTGTATTCGTGGTCTATTTTTGGGTTTAATTTATTCAAGAATTGAACCAAAGAAATTAGATCCGATCCAATGAAAAAACTGGCAACTGCACTCGTGTTCCATTAACTCTAAAAAAAATTGAGTTGAAACTTGTATAATGGATCACCAGTGCGGTTGCTCGGGTCGGAATTTGGGTCTTAACCGGCTGTTTGGACCACGGATACAGGTGCTCTAAGTCTACTTGAATTAAAGGTATTTAAAGGAATTAACTTTTTTAATAATAGTGTAAGGAGAGCAAGAAAAGCACATTGGTAGCACATTAAAGTGTGCGGAAATGTGCCCTGGACGGGCGGAAGTCCACCAGATGTGCAGCAAAATTCATCAGATGTGCGGCAGAATTCATCAAGTGTGAACAAAGTTCACCAAGTGTGCGGCAGAATTCACCCAGTGTGCAGAAAAGTTCATCAGATGTGCGTGTGTGCGTGTGCGTGTGATCCTATTTTATACCTCTGATTTTAGCTTATGTTTAACTTAACTTCAGCCAATCCGAGCAATCAGTGTTCACACGGTCACGTTCGCATCGTCAAAACTATCATCGTGAACGGGGCCATGATTGAGAATCGTCAGCGCTCGTTCTGATTAACGTATTTTACCATCTTTTGTACCATGGCCTTGTCACATTCCGAATTTTTGGATTTTCGTTGCCTCCGTTTTTTTCATCAAAGTGGGTGAAAACAACAAGTTCCGTCTCGTTGTTCTCATTCGATGGAACATTGATGCTGAAGTTTTCTTTCGTCCGTGATTCGATGATTCGGACAGTTTCTTGTATACTTGCGAGCTCTGCCTTCAAGGTGTTGAACTGTTCTTGTGATAGTTTGTTGGCTTTCTGCATGCTAAACAGAGTAAAATTTATCATTAGTTTACTTTGAAGACTAAAATGATGTTTAAACTTACTTCGCATTTAAGGTATCCAACATGGCAGCTATAAGTTCATAGCCGATATCCAGCGCTTTCACCAGAGTAACTCCTTCATCTCTCAACCATCCGTTTATTCCAACTAGCAATAAGGCTGCAATCACTACCAGTTTCGCCATAATGATGAAGTGTGGCCAACGTAAAATCGGGAACTGAATTTAAATTTGATCACACAGCCTGTTTTATACATGATAAGCTACAAATTATAACCGCAAAATAAAGTGATAAGAACTCAGAGCTTCTTTCAGTGCTCTAGGGAACGACGAAGTCGATGAGTTTATCGCCTTTAAAATAAAAGAAAGGTTCTGATATCAAATGAGGCATCTTATTCTGAAGCTGCATTGAAAATAAATTTAAGCAGTCTAGCTTATCAATATTTCCGAAACACCAGAAATAGAATGCGAATTAAAATTTCGATTAAAACCAGAATCTGAATGGAATGGCTTCGTTGAAAAATTTCGCTATAGCTTCATGAATCTGAATATAACTTTAATCACGATTTGAAATGAGTTCTCAATTAGCAAAAATATCCGTTTTGAATTTAGGAAAATTTATAATCACTTCTGATTTTACTTTGATAAAAAAATCTTTACTTCCTAGAGTGCCTGATTGAAAAATGCGTGATTTCTTGAATTATCAATAAGAAACTAATAATAATGAGAATTCCAAGTTTTGTTGTAAATATTGAAAGCACAAAGCAAAAAGTATTTTGTTTAGTTAACATTGCTCAATAAAATTTAGCTTTGAAGTTGCTACTTCGAATTGTATTCGGAACTTTCTAATTTTGGGTCCTGGAAAAGGCACAAGGCAGAAACTAGGTTTTTTTTATTGAAAATTAAGATTTATAGGCAAATAAAATGATTACAATTAATATTTTTTAAATCCATTATGAATTTCGAGATCAATGATTAAAGGTGGATTTGAGTAGTCAACCAAACTAAGCTATGCTAAGCCATAAAATTAAATTCATAGGCTTCCAAGAAGATTGTGTTTTCAGAACACCTAAATTCAGATTAAAAAAAGCCGAACTTATTAAAAATATTTCAAATAAAATAAATACATAATCAAATCACATCAAAATATTAAGCTGAAAAATATAAGTTTTGAACATTTAAGAAGAAATTTTCTTCAATAAAATTGTCTAACGATTCCAAAAACTTATTTATAGAATTTTATTGATAGCTCAAGGCAACAAAATTTCGCATTTAAAAAAAAATGTTTTTACGATTTGTTTTTGGCTTTCAAAACATCTAAGGGGCGATTTGGCTAAAGATTGTTTTAAAATTTGGTTACGATTTTTACAGGATGGAGATAAATCACTTGCGGTCTTGTGAAAAGTTGATGATTGATTTGAAACCTTCATTTAATATTTTATTAAATATGTTTTCAAGTAAGGCTGCCAGATTTTTTTGCAGCACGTACCCGGGCCGGTCAAATCCAGGCTTTTTTGAATTTATAAACCTGGCATTTTCGTCAGCAGTTTTTAAATCGTATCTTAGGCTTTCAAAAATCTTTTCAAAGAAATTTTGATAAAACTTGGCCACAAAAATTCGGATGCATAAATAAAAATTTTTACATCACAATATGTTTTGTTTTGTTTGTTTTGAACATTTGCCAGATGAATTCTGGATTTCTATTCTTGAGTTTTACCTTTTGGTTTCCATTTGATGTTTATCATACTCAGATTTTTTTAACTGCATTTTTTACTTACAGGTTGATAAAAAAAAATACGATCAATTGCGAAATTAATTTGGACAACATATGTTTCGATGATATGATTTCAAAAGGCAATTGATAAATTCCAAATTCTTTTGAGTTCAGCTGCAGTATTTGAAAAAAAATATAGGTAGGTATTTCACTTGTTGTTGCTTTGTTTTATAGCTTGAAATACTCAAAACTATATAAAAATACTCTGTTTGAAGAATTATATAATAATTAAAGTAAAAATATTTAGTAAGAATTGTACCTCGACATTGCAATTTTCCTTCAAATTGTAATAAATTATTTTAATACGTGTTATTTCATGAATTCCCATGTTTAGCCTTATATTTGATTCGAAAAAACAAAACAAAAAGACGTTTTGAACTTTTAACTATGAAACCCTTTCTATAACTTTATAAAATTTGATGTCATTCAGCAACCAGCAGATGGTCAATGTTTCAGGTTTCAAATTGCATATTTGGCAGGGTGGCCAAAAGTTGTATAATTTCTTGGATTCTGCGAATTCAACCTCTAAATAAAGAGTAAGAATGAAGGAAAATGCGATTTTTGACCTTTACATTTTACATTTTTTTTGACATTCCGAGCTTAAGGAGCAATTGCCCCGGCTCAAGGAGGCCTTTCGAGGAAGAAAAAAAATTAACATTACTTTAATCATACTACTTTAATTTTAAGAGATCCAGCCAAACAAGAATTGAAACGAGAAAATTATAATGAAAACGTAAAATCTAACAAGTAAGGGCAGGGCACTTACAATAATGTAAGTTAAGGGGCCCCCTAGAACAGGAATTACAGGTTTTTTTTCCCACATTTTTATTGGTCTGGGCATTTGGTTTTGAATTATTTTACACAAAATCTGAACAAATCAAATCCAGCGATCATTCGAAAAAAAAATCTATTACAAAGTGACCAACACCTCACATTTTCATTTTTTATCAAAACTTGTCAACAACGTTCGAATTGTTTTTGAAACTTCAAAAAAAAAAAATTAATTTGAAGATAGCTGAAGGAAATTAAGACTCATTTGAGTTTTGTTTGAGCCAGATAATAGTTCGATTTTCTTGTCCGGTGAAAAACTATGAATATCAAGAAAATATTCTAGGAGTTACTCAATAGTAACTCCTAGAACATTTTATATATTTTTAAACCAATTATAAAATCAAATATTTTTTTCAATATGAAATATTTTTCCCTTTTACTTTATAAGAATGCAAAAGATGAAAAATGCAAAATTGTTGTAAGCTTTTCGATCATTATAGAAATTTGCACTTTTATTTTAAAATTACCTTCTACTTAACCAGATATCAGCAAGTTATTTTCTAGTTGATCATTCTCAAATTATTTTTGATCATGAAAACACACTCATAGTTGAATATCAAATTTCGATGAGTGGTTCTCTAAATATGAATATGATTTTAATCTTTTCTTCTTCTAGATTTATGATTATGTATCTTTAACATTTTTCCACTTATTGAAGAACTATTTGACAAAAGTTTCTAATATTTATGTTATATTTGGTCTGATGAGAATGAGAATTTTTCTTACAAAATTGTAAATAATCCACTTTTCTCGAATTCCAGCACATTGCATGAAATTGATTTTTTTAAAGATATAAAATTAAAATACCTAAATCATTTCGATTTAAATTATATATTTTGCAATTCCTGCTTTGGTCCTGATAGTTACTTTGTTTCCTTATTTTGCATGAGAAATTCATTTGTTATTTGTTTCTCAAATCTTAATTTGAAATTATAATTTTAACTTGAGACACAGAATTGTGGCTCTGACGAAAGTTTGGTTTCGAATTTTACTCTTGAACTCTTTTAGCTGTATCTCGATGTAATTAATCTTTATTTTCATTAAGTTTTTCAAATTTTCAATTCTAAATCTAAGATTTAAATGTTTTTTCTCAACTGTTATGATACAAATATTTATTCTTCTTTCGATCTTTCTAATCTGCTTACGATGATCTGCAATTAGCCATGAAAAGTTAACCATGTTGCTATCTGTTTTTGAAGTTTTCTAAATCAGTGAATTTCGATCAAGGAAGAATGACCTTAATGGGTTGAATTCCTATAACAAAAGAGAATTTCGGGAGATGATAGAGTAATTAAGTAAATTGGAATGAATTGTAGCTTTAATCAGAGTTTTAAAATAGATTAACTTTTAGGCAACATTCATTGTTTGAAGACACCAGACATAATTGTTGACAATGCAATATAAAACTCGCCGAAAAACGTCGATGAAATTAAACAACAATACATTTCGCGGCGATTACCCAACATCCATTAGACAAAATAAAAAAAACGTAATTTTCACAAAAACAAAACATAAAATTCCAAAAATATGGTTTACGAAATAAAACGTGGAAAATGTAAAAAATCATATGTTGGTGAAACGAGCCATCTAAAACATGTGTAATAAAACTTTTTTCTCTTTTTTCCGTTGGTTTTGTGTGATTTAAATTATAAAAATAATGGACAATTTTGAGATTTTTTGATACGCGAACGGATAAAAATCACTTTTGAGCGGTACAAGCCCATGGAATGTGTCTATTGTATTTCTTTTGAGACTCTTTCGAGACTCTTTTGAGACTGTTTCAAATTCTTCTGAGACTCCTTTGAGACTCTTTGAAAAACGTTTGAAACTCTTTTGAGACTCTTTGGGAAACGTTTGGGACTCTTATGAGACTCGTTTGAAACTTTTTTGAGACTCTTTGAAATTCTTTTCAGACTCCTTTGAAACTCTTTTGAGACTCTTTTAAATTCTTCTAGGACTTCTTTGAGACTCTTTTGAGACTCTTTTAAGATTTTTTTAAATTCATTTGAGACTCTTTGAAACTCTTTTGAGACTGTTTGAGGCTCTTTTATACTCTTTTGAGATTCTTTGAGATACTATTGAAACTCTTTGAGATACTTTTGAGACTCTTTTAAGATTCTTTCGAGAATCTTTTGAAACTCTTTTGAGATTCTTTTGAGATTCTTTTGAGACTCTTTGAAAAACGTTTGGGACTCTTTTGAGACTCTTTGGGAAACGTTTGAAACTCTTTTGAGACTCCTTTGAGACTCTTTTGAGACTCTTTTAAATTATTTTAGGACTTCTTTGAGACTCTTTTGAGACTCTTTTAAGATTCTTTTAAATTCATTTGAGACTATTTGAGACTCTTTTGAGACTGTTTGAGGCTCTTTTGAGATTCCTTGAGATACTTTTGAGACTCTTTGAGATACTTTTGATACTCTTTTAAGATTCTTTCGAGACTCTTTTGAAACTCTTTTGAGACTCTTTTGAGACCCTTTTGAGAATATTTAGAGACTCTTTTGAGGTTTTTTGAGAAACGTTTGAAACTCTTTGGGAAACGTTTGGGACTCCTTTAAGACTCGTTTGAAACTCTTTTGAGACTCTTTTAAATTCTTTTGAGACTCCTTCGAGGCTCTTTGGAGACTCTTTTTAATTCTTTTAGGACTTCTTTGGGACTCTTTTGAGACTCTTTTAAGATTCTTTTAAATTGATTAGAGACTCTTTGACACTCTTTTGAGACTGTTTTAGGCTCTTTTATACTCTTTTGAGACTCTTTGAGATACTTTTGAGACTCTTTTAAGTTTCTTTCGAGACTCTTTTGAGACTCTTTCGAAACTTTTCTGGAACTCTTTGAGACTCTTTTGAGACATTTTTGAGATTGTTCCGAAATTCAAAACATAATTTTTAATTTCAAAGCATAAAAATTAAATCTATTTAAAAAGCAAAACTATGAAAATTGAAAAAAAAAATGCAAGAAATTATCTTAATTGCAAAAATGTTAACATTTCATAGTTAGCAGAATAGAAAAATAGAAAATTTTAAAAATTGTATAAATTGGAAAAATTGTCAAAACTTAAAAAATTGTCAAAATTGCCAAAATTGTCAAATATGGTGAAATTGTCAAAATTGTCAATATTAAACCTTATGTACCCTATCGAATGTCAAGAACACATTCTAAGTTAATCGAGCTTAGAAATTCTTTTAGTGGTTCACTTCTCAGTTGAGTTACACCGTCTCCAACACAAATCGGTATAGCTATGTGCCAACTGAGCAGGTCTAATCCGAAACTGAAGTGAGCGGCGCGGCGGCGCAAACCGTTAACGAAATCGTAAGTTCCCTCCATGTAGCGACCAAAGTAGGCTTACGCTCACTCTCGCTTTCAACCAAAACCAAAACAAACCGCCATTCGAGCAGTTTTGCGGGGTTCGATTTTCCACGATTTCGAGCAGCCTAGTGATCCTCCCTCGGGTTTGGGGGAGACAAAACCACGTGAGACACTTGATTTGATCCTCTGAGTAAGTTGCCGAACAAATGAAAGCGAAAACGAAGGAAAACGCTGCCGGAGAGACTCCACTAACTGCTGTGGGGTCTCTGGGAGGAAAAATTGAGGTTCGTCGCTTCAAAATGAGTCGCCGCGCAAGTCTCCGATCTGAGGAGAGCGAGAAACCCCCCAGCTCTTGGGGGAAAAAGGTTATAAAATACCCTGCTCACCAGGTCACCGAAGACATTTTGCCGTAGAACGTTCCCCTGTACACAACTTGGTTTGTGTCTGTCTGTGTGTGTGTCCTTTACCCGGTTTTTTATTGCGTTATTGGTTTTAATTTTTTTTGGTTTCCCCTAGACGAGGACAACGACTTTGTGGAGTCCCCCAGGTGACCTCTCCCAAATTTTCCGAAGTGCGGTTTCAAAACTTGTTTAGTGCTCGAATCGAAGTTTCGGCTCCAGCTGGTGGTAGGTTTCGGAAGGCCTTTGGGTGCTACCCTAGGGAACTTCCCGATTTAACCTTGCCTGAAGCAAGGACCCAGTGATTAATTTTCTACAAGTCAGAGAGTGTATTTGTGTGAGGCCCCATAAAACTGAAGCTAGCCGATCGTCGTGATCGCAGCCAGTGTGAAAAATCAAACCGGGTGATGCAATTGAACTAGTCGTGAGTGGAATGCGCAACAACACGACTCTTAAACTGAAACATAAGGGAGCTTTACCTGAAGAAGAAAAAAAAAGGAAAAAAAAGCAGCCCCCAAACGACGAAGAGGACTTCGATTCAATAAGGCAGTTATTAAGGTTCCAGTTATTCCGAAAGTGAATTAGAAAACGTGTTCGGCCGCAAATTTCGCCTTCTTTTGTGACCATCGACACCTGATTGGAATAGCTGAAGCTGAATCCGGGAACAACAAAAGCTGTCCGGAAAGCGGATTTCAGAAAATCAGAAAAAAAAAATATTATTGACAACCCTCCATTTTTGAGGTGAACCTTTGAAGGCAGAAGCGGATTTGACGTCGTTGAAAGGGGAATTAAAATTTTCGAAAAAAAATCATCATCAAACAAAAAACGCCAGTGAAAGAAGCAACATCAAAAAGCTTCAGTGCGGTGATTTTGTGTGTGGCACCCTGATTGCATATGAATTAAAAAAATTGGCGAACCGTCGTTTTTGTTTCCATTTTTTCTCCGAGATTGAAGTGATTGAATGCGTGCTATTGATTTATTGACGTTTTGGCTTCGAAAAGAAGTGAAATTTCCGATTAATGATCTTAGTGACAAGAGTTGCATTTTGATGTTAAAACGTGAAACATATGAATTGATCGGATTGTTTGAAAGTGAATTGTAGTTGATCTTTTTGTTTTGATAATTTGTGTGATTTTTTTTTTGGTTTTTTTCGTTCGTCATAGGGTTTGTAGGTGATTAGTTTAGCTTTGGGTATTCAGGTGAATCGAGTTTTCTAAGGAGAAGCAGAAGGATTATCACAAAGGCGAAAATGCGTCTTCAGAAAACGGTAAGTTAATATTTTTATAATTTTTTTCTTTATAAACTTCAGTAATCATTGCAAAAGATAAAATTGAATACGATAAAATATTTTAAATTTATTATTTTCCAAATGATAAAATTGAACAACTTTTTTTTAGTTTTTAATCGTGAAAATCTTAATTAGAACACACTCACTGGAGTTCTTTGTCAACTTCTTAAATGTTTTACAGTATTAATGATAAGGTTGCCAGCTGCCCGGTTTTATCCGGGTTAGTTCGGATATTTGATATAAAATTTAAAAACAGTCCGGCCCGGCACGATTGCCCGGATTTTATTGAAAAAACCCGGATATTGCCCAGATTTATTCACTTCATTTGGCCAATCAAACAAAAACGAAATTCAACTGTCTCCTTAGAAGCCATTACTTGCTCTTATTTGTAATACTTATAATATATCATGACGAACATTTTTTCCTGTTCATCATAATTTTGACATCAGAGCTTGGAAACATTTAGTTTTGTAATCCTGTTCTCAGAATGAATATTCTTACAAATATTTCCGAAATCTGAGTTTTAAAAGTCGAATTCACATAATAAAATGAAATTAAAATTAGAAACTCGGTACTACTTATTGTATTCTTAAATTTAAAGTTCAAATATTATTGTCACATTATTAAATCAAATCGATCAGCTTCAAATCTTCTGAATAATATAAATGTTAAAATAAATATCATCATCTTTTTTCACGAATTAGCATAGAATAGCTGAAACCAAAGGTAGATTTTTTTTTTATTTCAATAGGATATTTTCTCATAAAAATTAGGAAATAACATTTAAATTTCAGACTTAGAATAGATTGTAAAAAAAGCAAAACAAAAGAACTAAATTCAAATGTGAAGCTGATTTTAAATTTCACATCATATATTGGAAACTGGAAAAATTGTCAAATAGTTATTTTGAATGCGACAAAAATAAATTTGAAAATATAAAATCAGATTGTAGATAAGATGTTTGAAACACATAATCAGTTATCATTAAAAGAATGAAATGAGTCGAGAAGATTCGACAAAGATATCGAATTCCCAAAATTTAGAAAACCACGGAACTTAAAAAACATCAGAAGATTTTAAAATGTCAATAAAATGAATCTCAATTTGAATTGATGACAATTCAGGATTAATCAATTGGAAAATGATATTTGTACTGAATTCAGAATATTTACTTCAGTAAGATTTTTTTTAAATGAACGTACATCCGAATCAGTTGAAGAAATCTTGAGTTGGAGATTTTTCAATTTAAATTTCTCATCTAAGATAGAAATTCAAATGAAAATTCAACAAAGAGTCTCAGTATGACTGATTGGATCAATTTAAGCAACTTAAGTTTTTTTTTTATATTGTTTATTTTTTTTACAAATTTCATTAAAGGTCAAAGAAGTAAATACAAATTTGCATAATTCATATTGATTCTTATGCTTACAAAGTGAAGTGTACAATCTAGATTGTCCGGTTTCATAAATTTAATTCCCATTGATTTTCAATGTTTCTCTTCGAGTTTTTCATATTTGCGTAAAAATTTCAATTTTTCCTGTAATTTGCTCTGATATTGTCCGAATTAGATTCTGTGCTGCAAATCTTCATTCAAAAACTGATAATTAGGGTGAGTGCTCCTACTTTGGACCTAGAGCCTACATTAGTCCTAAAATGCCGAAAATCGGATAAAACTCATTTGGTTTGCGTAGATTCAAGACACTCCAATGCAAATAATGATCTCTTATTCTTCCCTTATCCTATAATACCGCTTTTAGCCATATAAGATAATTCCAAAAAACTTTTCAACGTTTTAAAAAAATTACTTCCTCTTTGGTGGTAAAATAGGCAACTCAATTAGTGGGAAGTATTTCGAAAAATCAGAGAAATTAAGAATAAATCACATTGTTTAACATGCCAAGCCTAATTTTAAAGAAAAACTACCATTGTTGTGATGAATATGAACTATCCCATCTATTTTTCCTCAAATAATAGAAAATCATTGGAAAACCCGGAAAATATGTAATAGGTCCAAACATAGGACACTTTCGGCCATGATGTTCCATTTTTAGACCTGACATCAGTTTTTTCAATACAAACCAATCATTAAGGTGCAAGTTTTCATGAGGGCATAATTAAGGACCTCTATTGAACATTTCGAACATATTTTGTCAGCTTTAAGTAAATAAACAACAAGTGAACACAAAACACCTTCTTACTATTATGCTGCTGAGAAATGTGATAATAAGGAAAAGGCTTGAGATATTCATGGCAGAAATTCAGGGGTTTATTTGAATTGTAAAAAATCCAAAGTATTAGTTCGTGGTATTTTTTGATCAAAATAAAATATTTCATTGATTTTTTGATGTTTTTAGAAAAATATATCTTTTCACTGGCATTTTAGATCTAGGTCCAATAAGGGGTACAAGTCTAGTGCCAATGCAGGAACAGTAGGTTCAAAGTAGGAAATTATTATCATCCATATCTTTGTAAACCTATCAAAAACGACAAAACCAAAGATGGAAATTCTCATTGAAATTTGAGGCTAAAACCATGAACTACGATTTGGTTTCCTAAAAACCACAAAACAATCGTCCATGTATGAGAAAAACATGGGTTTATAAAAACCACCGCTTAAAGGGTCCAAAGTAGGGCAACTAACCCTAGCTACCTTAATTTTTTTTTAATCTTGACAATGCTAATAACAAAACAAGTAATTCCAGTCATCGTAAAAGTCTTATCATTTTTAAACTATTGAGCAAATATTGCAACATAATCCGCTGAGAACTCCTTGAATATATTTTTAGTTCACTAAATAAGAGAACGTGGTGTATTATTTATTGTGGGCAGACATTAAAGATTTTTTCGAACATACACGGGTAAAAAAAAAGTGTACAAGTAAAGCAAAATACGGCTGGTTACCAGAAAAAAACAAAATATTGTGGGAACAAGTCCGTATTTTGCTGGTTCTGTACACAGGAAAAAAACTAAATAAAAAACTAAAGTGGGGCACAGTGTTTTGAGGAAGCTTTATTTAAATTTGTTCTTATTGAGAAGTTTGGAAAACTATTGCAACGTTGCTGACGTATTTCGATAAAAATAATGAAATATGTAGTATTATTTCTCACTTCATTTTTATTTTTCTTGTCAAATAATCACTTGATTCTGCCTGGATTTTTCCAGATTTTGTTTTTGAAAAACTCCAAATGCTCACATTTTATCAAGTTTTGGAAAAATTGGTCCTGATTGGCCAGCCTCCATAAATGCCGAAAATTGTTTGCAATACTCACTCTAGGGAGCCCTTAGCTTAAATTCGAGTGAAACTATTTGAGATATTATTTAAAGTGAACCACCTGAGCTGTTATATTTTTCGTTTTATTTCCAACTTTTTACTTTCTATTTCCTTTCCTAGATTTCTAGTACTTGTTATGATTAAGATCAAGCTGGTTTTTAAGTTCGGAAGACATAAGGACACTTTTTTTGATTATTCAGATTAATATTGAAGACTGTTTAAAACAAAAGTGTCATTGTGTTTTAAGAACTTTAAATTTTAAATTTAAATTTAAATTTAAATTTTAAATGCTGGGAGGGTTAACATTATGAGCTATAAAATCCCACCATTTGTCAAACAGTACACTCTCAGTTAGCCGATTTTTTATTTTACATTTGTTAAAAAAAATGATTTCAATGAAAAAAAAATTATAGATATTCCTGATGATTGCCAAGATCATGGCCGAGATATAGGACACTGTGAAAATATGCTGTTTCTTATTTTGTTCAAAAATATATATAGACTACGATGTAATTATCAAAGTTTACTAAACACAAAGAATCAATTTCAGTTCAAACCATTCTTGTCTATAGCAATTTTGAGAATTTTTTAATTAAAGTGAATTATTTAGTTTTTAGGGAAATTTAACAGTTGTTATCTCTTGTGTTCATTTTGAAAAATATATTTAAAGTAAACTGCCTCAAAAAATTATCTTCTGCAAATTTCATATTTCAATATTTTAATCTCCACACCTTTGATTAACAGAAAAGTTTACCTTTTCGACAAATGTTTTGAAATTTTTTCAACTCAGACTTTTGATTCTCAAATTTTGCTTTATGGGCAGATAATTCTTTGTTTTTCATATGTAGAAAATCAGAAATCTTAGTCCTTTTTGTATATTTTAAGGCAAAGCTAACAGAATTTCATTTTTATTTTTCAAAGTTATCTATTCAGACAATACTAAAGGCTGTCCAATCAAAATTACGCACGCCTTCCTTTCAAATAATGAAAATCAACAAAGAAATCAGAGACACTTATCTCTTTTCAAAAACGCTTAAATTCACCCACATCTTTATATGATTAGCACAATAAAAAAAATTACTTTTTTAGAGCAGTTAACCAAACATAAATACCAACACTAGCATTAGCGTGGCGTTTAAGTACTTATATCGATTATTACAAGTGTTTTTAACATGCAAATGACGATTTTAAACGCTGTACAGATAAAATAGCAATTCAATGGTATTTTTATATTATTGAATACCTGTATACCATAACATAAGCTATAAAAAAACGTCATAAACAAAGACGCTGTAGCTGTAGCTTTTGAAAGAAAATTGAGGTCCTGGAAATGGTTTCTAAATGATTTCTAAGAAAGCTTAATATAATCGAAACAACAACCATCATCAAATCGAGCATGGATTCAGCGAGTATTGAAAAAAATCGAACAGTTTAAAAATCGAAAAACTACTGTACTACCCTTTGCAGTTTCTAATTGCTTTATAAATATCAATATTATTTTCAAACTCATACATTTTAAATATAAGTTTTCAGTTAAGAATTGAAAGAATATGATATTTTTAAAACACAAAAATAAATAATTTTTATTCCAAAAATAAATTTTATCAGCCCTTTATTTGGATAGCTGGAAGAATTTGATAGTAAAATAAAATCACTGAACACTCTGTCCTTTCTTTTTATTACAAATTAAATCAGATTTGATCTTTGTGCTTGATTATTTTTTTCTTAGGTAAGAAAAAATGCATTGAATTTTCACATGAATTCATGGTTAAATCTTCAATCTTCAAGATACATCTTATTTTTCCTGATTGAATATATGTAGACCAAACCTAGGGTAATTTTTTTTTCTGTTAAAACATATTTATTTTAGATCTTTTAAATTGTAAATTAGATTTAAAACTTCTTAATTACAGAGCAACGATTTTCTATTTTGAATTTTAATTCCGGTTTGAATAGAATTTTGATTCAGAAGATAATTTTGTATTCATGTCTTTATGTATGTATGTATGTATGAGAACCCACCAGTGGCTGATAGGTCTTTCGACCCGAGGCGGTACGGGAAGTCTCGATCGCATTTTCAAATATTGTTCATGCTTAACTCATCAACAATAATTGCAGCACAACCAAGGGGTCCGTTACCACTGGCTTGGGACAGGTTTGAATCATCTCGCTCCCTTCAAACTGTTCGAAACAAATAAAGAATCCTGAAAAGGTACCGTAGTACCCTACGCATAATTCCAAATTTGCCGAGATACTCCGGCTGGCTTGAACCCACAATCCATTGTATGTCAGTTTTCCGCTTGTTTGATGCCCTGTCCAACCCCCCACTAAACCCCCATAATAGAGTTAAGCTATTTTGAGTTTACGATTAGTATACACTTTGAATCATGTTTTGTATCTTACCTATTTATAACATTTATTTTATGTTTCCCTGTTTTTAAAAAGGAATCTAAAATTCATAAAATGATATTTAGAATACTTATAGTTTTTCCATAAAAGGCTTCGGGTATTTCTAAGCGGCCAATAAGCCATATAAGAAAAACTTATCTGATCGCAGCATGCCGAAATCACCACGGCGATTGGCCAAATTGAAAACTTTGTTTCCCACATAAACTCGACATAACAATCACTTCTTCAATTATCACACTCAAAACACCAATTTCAAAGTTCTTGTTTTCTTGATTGTGATATAATTCATAGGTATCCCAGGAAATTATTTAATAACAACAATCGACGAAGATTATCACAGAATGTGCAAAAAACTGCAGCCTCAACACATTTTCATACAGGTTTATGAATCCACAAGCCGTTACCGAAACACAACCTCCGCTATTTCGGCGAAACATGTGAGATCTAACAGTGGAAACTCCTTCGTTAACCTAGAAATACACTAAGTCAATCGCACTGGAGTCACAAACTTCATTTCAATTGTCCAAACTATAGCCTTTTGCTCGATGCAAATTTTATAAAATGTGCATAACTATCATCCCACAAGCCCGTTTGAAACACTTCTGGCGATCAGAGATTCAGTAGACTTCCAGCTACTTTTTTTTACTTATCTTCTATCAATTTATGAAAATATTTCTAATTAAAACAATCAATTTAATTAAAACTTTCGCGGACCCGAAAAAAAACACGTGCGCTGCCATCAGGACAACGCCTACTCCATTTTGTATTCATGTCTTTATATCCCCAAAATATTAAAACGTGTGCTGTCTAAAATAACTTTTAAAGCTTATTTATTTCTTATATAAAGGAACATTATTTAGTAAAAATTTTAATAAATTGCCTAAAATAAACATTTATTTGAAATTTGATGTCTGTTTTATTTGTATTTGGTAATTATTGATCTACTAACTTTTTTTGTGGAATTATTTTTAAATGTTATTAAATGTTCTTTTAGTTAAAACAATTCAAGATTTGAAAATTCAGATGGTGGAAAGAAGGAGATTAGAATTTTTTTTTAACCACATGAAATAACGATAATCACGGTGATTTTTTTTCAATTAATTAAATGAATCGAAATTTTGGTCTTTTATCCATTATGATATATCTTTTTTTCAAACTTTTGTGATGGTCCTATGAAGTAAAGATAGTTTTGGGAATCATTTCCATACTCATTGAGCGTTCTTGGTAGTGTTATTATCACTAAATAAATTTGAATTTTGAAAAACTTCCACTCATATCCTAACCCCCCCCCCATAGACAAGTCCTTCACACGGGCCTGATATCCAATAAAAATACTATTCCCCAGTTTCAACAAAATTGAAGCATTGTCTTAATAGCAGTGCCGGATTAAGCCATCGGGGGGCCGGGCGATTTTTCTCGGGGGGCCTCTATGACTCTTTATTTTTTTTCAAATGCTATCCAAGATAAAACATAACATTTTAAACGTGTGAACGAACTGGAGATGAGTTCAGTATACTGTCTTCAAATAGCCATGATGTGTGCGTAGAAGTTAGTTTCTGATACCTTCAAATAAAAATTGTTTATTCATCACGTGCAAACATTACGGCAGAGTTTAGAAATTTCTCATAAATGAAAGCTCTGACTTGCGCTGTTAAATGGAAAATTTAATTCTAATTCTTTAATATCCTTATCACCAACTAAAATTCTCTGATTTAGACAAATGAACGGATAGATATTTTAAATGTTATTTCTTTCATCATTGATCGTCTGGATTGAGCTAAATCGAGAATTCCATAGAGATACATATATAAGAGTTTTAGAATTCAAAACTTGAAATCAGGTTATATTCAGAACCACCAATAGACATTGAAATCTTAGATTAGACATTGACATTGAAATCTAAATGATAATTTCAAATCAAGTTTTGCGGAACAAAACATAAATAGATTCAAAGTTACAATCAGAGCTAAAGCAGAAATTGCCCCAAATGTGAATTTTAATTTTTAATCTTTTAAACAGGAAAAAAACCTTTTCATGAGATGTTCATTTATAAAGACACACACCGTCTTAGCCGATTTAGGCTCACAGACTGAATAATCGTGGACAACTTAAAATTAACATATAACACCCAGTACCAAGATGGGAATCGAACCCATGCCTCAGGTGGTCCATGCGATTACCGTGTCACCACGCTATCCACTCGGCCACTGAGCTGTCAATTATGAATATGATTCCAATTCAAATAAGTGCAAAAATATCGGTTGAAAAATAAATCAGAATAGAGATAAAATGTTTAAAACACAGAATCATTTATCATTGAAAAAAAGTCAGATAAGGAATCCAAATGAGTTTTGTACCTTAGACAAAGATCCTGTGGTTTCAAAATTTAGAAAAACCATGAAACTGAACTTCAGTAACTGAAGAAACAACACAAGACTTAAAAATCTCAGTGAATTGAATCTAGAAAAAGATAAGATAAAAAACATAGAAAATATTCATATTAAGATAATCACTTAATGCTATTAGCAACAAAACTATGAAATAGTGTTTTAGATAATATGCGAATGATCATTTGGAAAATGATATGCTGAATTCAGGATATTTACTTAAGTAGATGATAAAATTTTGGTTAAATAAATCAGTTGAAAATGTTCAATAAGAATTCCAAGTCCAGGCAGAAATTGGGATGGAAGTTCAATAGAGAAACTCTGTACTGTAGATTGGTCCATAAGCAATTACAGTTTAAAAAAAATTATTTTCAAAAATAGGGAGGGAAATAGGTTTAAATTTTATGAACCAACGGAGATTTCAATAATAATGATTGAAAAGTTAAAGTAAAATAAATAATAGTAAATAGTGAAAGTAATTAATCCGTACACTGCCCGGGTAAAATTCTGGAATGTTTATCATAAAACTTCTCAATTCTCTTTTAGCGCTTTGAACCAGTTTTGGAAAAATTAGCTGCTCTTTAAGTGCATGAACCAATTGTGTAAGCCGTTTGTATGTTATGAAAATGAGGAGATTTTTTTCTTCATTTTACCTGTTCTGTACAGAATATCCTGACTGACATGTTTCGATTAAAAAAATTGAGGTGTTTGCCCTCATATAACTTCTTAATTTTTCGATTTTTTTTTCCGAATTCAGTTTATATTTTTTAAATCAGATTTTGGGTTGAAAATTTTAAAATCATTACCAAGATTTTGATATTCTCAGTCTGCAAAATGCGGGAGAACTTCTCCACTGCTTAATCTAGCGGCCCCCTTAACTTATGTAACAGAAAAACAATTCTAGATTTTATTTCACAGGGGCCCCTTTGGTTGTTATATTTCAAGTTTTTATTCCAATTTTTAAGTTTTGATTCCTTCTCATAGATTTTCAGAAATTGCAGAAGTATGATTAAAGTAATGTTAAAACTTTTTTTTCCGGGGAAATTGCCCCTATGGCCCCTCCTTAATCCGGCCTTGCTTTATAAAATGGGTCGTTCTGGGTTCATTTTCTAATTTCTCAAACCCTGAGGTCTAAAAAGCACTCTTTTTGGTTTAAGCTTGTTTATGATTTTCATACCTCCATTCTACAGGTTATTAGTCGGTTATCTGGAGAGATACTAACTTACAATTTTGAACATAGATGTTGAGAAGAAATTTTTTTGAGAGATTTTAAAATTGGCACACAAACGATAAAATTACTCCAGAGTTAATTAAAAATGTTGTTCGTATTAGGAGAAATTTTTTTAAATTTTTTTTTACTATCTTAAAAATTAAAATTTAATCATATAAACTTTACTTTAAAGTTTGGAAAAAAATCATGGATGGGTTCCGAACCAAAACAAAAAATTTTGGACCTCGGGGTTTGAGAAGTTCAAATATATTCAAAATCCTAAGTCATATGGTATGCCTAATATGTGATTAGAAAAAAAAAGTTCTTACTATTGAATGCTTGTCTTGTTGGAAGGTGAAAAGTCACGAAAAACTAAACCTAAAAACGCGAGGTTTTCTAATTGTAATTCTAAATACAACAGAAAACATGTTCAGTAACCTTAATAGTTATTAATTGCTCTGTAGTAGATGAATGAACAAGTTGGTTGATATCCACTATGTATGAACAAAATAGAATAGAATAGAACTAGGCACTCTAGGTTTTGAAATTTGCAAACTGAGTCATAAGTATTAAAATCGTCGTTCTCAACATTTTAGTTTTTGGTCAGAATTGACAACACTTTACCTTCAATTCCTCTACTCATCATTATGGACTCTGGTTATGTTGTCACCATAAATTCTAGTTTATGGGAAACATGTTCGAATATTTCTAGAGTTAAACTCACTTGAGAGATTTTCATGGTAGCCCATATTCCCTACAACATCGGCTCTCTTCTGAGCCAACTCGGCTAACAAGAAGCCTACCGGTAAGCCGCAAAGACAACAACCATCAGCTCAGTTGGTACCAAGCAAGGTGGTTGGCTCGCGACATTGTGTAACTTCGGCGAAGAATAATAATAATAATAATGGAACACCACCAACTTATGCCGTTGCCAGAGCCAGTCCTCCCCAACCAGAGAGGTGTCACGGTTTGTTGTTTTTTTTCTGGCACTGTTCGTCGTAATTTACGTCTCAAGTTCTTTACAGACAAGAGAGATAAACACCGAAAGCATGCAGCCATCCAAAGCCGCTTGCTTTTGGCCGGGCAACGAAAGGATGAGAACATGAAGAAGAGGGGGTAATAAGTGAAACAATCTGATTCCCTTTCACTCGGCACCGCGACTTGCTATCCGTCGAGAGAGGTGGCGAAAGGCCTCCCCCGTAATCGGCTAAGGTCAAGATCGCTCGGAGCGATTCGTTCCAAATTATGCTGCAATAGTCGGCACCGACTTCGACAAGCTGCGTCCTGCCTGAATGTTCTCCTCGGTTGGAATTTGTTTGAGTGAAGATGAGCAATTGACAATAGAAGTACCTTAGAAGGTATTGTCTATTAATAATATTACTTTTCAGAACAATTTTTGTCATTAATTCAATAATTTCTTTTTTAAGAGAGTTCTAATCCAAAGCTTATGAAACAATTTGAGGCTAAGCTCCATTTTAAGCGGGATAAGTCGACTGAAACGAAGAAACCGAACATCTTCAGACGGCGATAGCAGAGTCAAGATATCATGAATAATACGGATAAAGCGATTATGATTATTATTATTATACCTCCAACAATCGGATGGAACATGGAGCCGCATATAGTCGAGTCACATACTCTCATTCACACCGAAACACAATTCCCAAATTTTCGAACAACCGACTGAGGGAAGGAAATTGAGCCATTTTTCATCACTTAATAGGTTATCCATTTTGAAGAATGTGAAAAAGATGAATGGGGATGATAACCGGGCAGAGTGCAGATAAAGATAGACCAGAAAATCCGGAAAGTTGAGGGAGGAGCACACCGAATAAATCATGCAGCCAACCAGCTAACCAGCCAGCCAGGCGTTCGTGTCGTTTATCTCTATTGTTATTAACGCTCCCGCCCACCGAAAAGGCTTCATTCATACATACAAGCTGTTCTTCGACTTTTTCCACCATTCTTTTCTCAACACAACTCGGTGACTCCAGTAGTCGGTGACACATATTAGCCTGGCTGGTGTGACGGTGATGAGGAAATTTATCAAAATTATGACTATAACGATAACGAAATTGCTGTCAACGACATCAATAAGTAGTAAATCAATTTCGGGAGCTCCTAGTTGCTTCTTGTCTTTCAATTTTCTTTGAATTTCCGGTGAATATATTTAAACGAATTCGATGCGATCGAATTGCTGTCATGAAACAATTTTCGATTTAACCCTAAATTTGAACGAAGCAGTACATTAAGAAAACACATTTTATTGTACAGTCGTTTATTTTCGAAGATGCTCCTTCACTTTGAGTTTATAACGAAAATGAAAACCTGACGTTTAAAAATTGACTAAGCTTGTTGCAAATCACACGATTTTACTTATATGTAAGGGGGATACGGGCAGAACGAGCAGCCGGGGCCGGGCGAAGTGGGCAGCCCATTTTTCTACGGGAGTACTAATTTTCTTGGATAAATTTTGGCGAGCAACAGTTTTGTAACTGCTTAAGTAGGTAACAGACTGGAAACAATTTTCAAATACCAAATCGGCCTGCCGTTGTTTGAATTTCAAGTAATGTAAACTGTATTCAGCTTTTCTGATTTATAGTTCGATTATCAAGAACCAATCAAAATATTTCTTTTTCGAAATAGAACCTCCTTTAAAATTTTAAAAGTTATTAACATTTTGATATCGATTAAGTTGTAATCAAGAAATCAATAAATCTGACTAAAATTCATACAAAAAATTCATGGTATCTTGCATGAAATTGGATTTTTACACTTCAATTTTTATCGGAGAGTTTCTACATATTTAAAAAAATTCTTATAGCAAAACTTTACTTAACTAATCTATTTTAGTGAAAAGGAAAAACGCATTTCACTGTACTCTTGATTGTTCTCTTACGCAAGAGTTATATTTGATTGAAACAACCATATCAAATTCAAATTTTAGCAGAAAAATTATAAAAAATAATGCAACTATTCCATGAAAACAGTTTTTCGTCTTCAAATTTACAGAAATATACAGACATTTACAGAAATTAACAGAAATTTACAGAAATTTACAGGACTTCACTGAAATTCAAAGAAATATTCATAAATTTACAGAAATATACTGAAACTTACAGAAACTCACAGCAACTTTCTAATTAAACGGAAAAATCCAGAAATTAACTGAAACTTTTAAAAACTTACACCAGTTTCCACAAATTTGCAGAAATTATCAGAAATAAACAGAAATTTAGAAAAAAATACTAAAATTGATAGAAATTTACAAAAATTTCGTAATTTATATTAATTTCGAGAAATTGTTAGAAATTAATAGAAATTTACAGAAATTTACAGAAATTTACAGAAATTTACAGAAATTTACAGAAATTTACAGAAATTTAAAGAAATTTACAGAAATTTACAGAAACTTACCAAAATTTACAGAAATTTACAGAAATTTACAGAAATTCACAGAAATTTTCAGAAATTTACAGCAATTTACAGAAATTTACAGAAATTTACGGAAATTTACAGAAATTTTCAGAAATTTACAGAAATTTAAAAAAAATTACAGAAATTTTCAGAAATTTACAGAAAATTACAGAAAATTACTGAAATTAACAGAAATTCACAGAAATTTACAAAAATTTACAAAAATTTAAGAAATGTACAGATATTTACGGAAGTTTAAAGAAATTTACGGAAATTCACAGAAATTAACATAAACACACAGGAATGAAAAGAAATTTACAAAAATTCACAGAAACTTATGAGCAATTTACATAATGTTTCAGAAATTTACAAAAAGTTACAGAAATTTAACGGAAATTTCAGATTTTTACGAAAATAAAAATAATTTCATTGAAACTTCTAGAAAAGATGAGAAGTTTTCAGAAATGCACAAAAATCTACAGAAATTCACCAACATTTATAGAAAATTACAGAAATTTACAGAAAATTGCAGACATTTCCAGAAATAAACAGATATTAACATATTTTTTTTAGAAACAAACAGCAGTTTATTACAGTTTACACAAGTTAACAGAGTTTCACAAAAACTCATAGAAATTTGCAGAAATTAACAAAGTCTTCAGAAAAGAAATCTTCGGAATTTCGAGAAATGATAAGATTATTTCAGAAATGCACAAAACTTCACGAAAATTCACAGAAATTTACAGAAAATTATAGAAATTTTCAGAAAAATACAGAAAATTGGCAGATAATTACAGAAAATTTTTGAAATTTTCAAAAATTTACAGAAACAAGCAGAAGTATACAAGAGTTTACACAAAGTTACAGAAATTAAAAGATTTTTTTGGAAATTCACAGGAATTTACAGAAATTTTCAAAAATTTGCAGAAATTTACAGAAGTTTTCAGAAATTTACAAAACATTTAAGAAAATCAAAAATCAAAAATTAACAGAAACAAGCAGAAGTATGCAATTACAAAGTTACAGAAATTAAAAGAAATTTTTGGAAATTCACAGAAATTTACAGAAATTTTCAAAAATTTGCAGAAATTTACAGAAGTTTTCAGAAATTTACAAAACATTTTAGAAAATCAACAGAAATCAACAAAACATGAAAGAAAGCTGCAGAAATATACGAAAATTTGAGAAATTTACAAAAGTTTTCATACATTATCAAAAATTTACAGAAATTTTTAAAGCAAATTTACGAAAATTTTCAAAAATTTTTCGCATTTATAAAAATTAACAGAATATTTCAAGAATTTACAGAAATTTACAATAATTTTCTAAATTTTTGAAACTTAAAGGGAGTTACATAAATTTACAGAAATTTTTGAAATTAACAGAGAGTTACAGAAATGTACAGAAATTTAAAGAAATTTACAGGAATTTATAGCAATAAACAGATTTAAAGAAATTTACAGAAATTCACTGAAATTTACAGAAACTTACAGAAATTTACAGAAGTTCTCAGATATTTGCAAAAATTTACAGAAATTTACAGAAATTTACAGAAATTTACAGAAACTTACAGAAATTTACAGAAATTTACAGAAATTTACAGAAATTGACAGAAATTTACAGATTTTTACAGAAATTTACAGAAATTTACAGAATTTCACAGATATTACTGAAATCAACAGATATATTCCAAAATTTATTAAAACTTATAGCAATTTAAAAGAATGTACAGAAATTACCAGAAGTTCTCAGAAAATTTTAGTTATTAACAGAAATTTACAACAAATTACAGAAATTCACAGCGATAACTTAAACTCACGGAATATTATAGAAATTAACAAAAATTTACAGGATGTTTACAAAAATTCTCAGGAGTTTACAGGAATTCACAAAAATTTACTGAAATTGACAGTAATTATTAAACAGAACAACAGAAATTAACATAGACTCACAGCGATTCACAGAAAAGAAAACATAAATTATGGAAAATTTACAGTAATTTCCAGGAGTTTTAAGCAATTTTTTAAAACAAAATTAGAAATTCACAGAAATTAACTGAAATTTGCGAAAATATACAGAATTTTAAAAAAATGACTTAAACTGGCAGAAATTTAAAAAATTGTAATGAATTAACTGAAATAACAGCAATTACTTAAATAAGCAAAAATTAACCAAAATTTTAAAAATTGAAAGAGATTTAGGAAAATTTCACAAAAATCAACCAAAATGTACATAAATTTACAGTTGTTTCTAAAATTTACAAAAAATCCAAATTTATAGAAATATACGAATTTCCTCGAGGAAAAAGTATGCACAAAAAAGTTTTTAGTTAAAAATTAAGAGTGAAATTATTTTAACATTTCAAATTTGGAAAAAAAACCAAACTATTTTTTGAACTCGACAGTTGAATGAAGGTTGAATGTTCAGATTCCCAATGAAATTTCAGACTGAAAACTTTGAGCAGTAAATCCAAATTGCATCATATGAACAGTTGGAAATTGTGTATGAATAAAAAATAATGTTCTGGTTTCATTTAAAAAAAATTGGTCAATAAAGAGAAGATTTAAAACTCAGGTTCAAGGACTGATTAAAATTTCGATTTCGAATGATAAGAGTTTAATGATAAATATTGAAACAACTTTAGGCTTCTGTAATCAGAATGCATAGCTCAAAATCAAACTAAATTGCAGAACATGAATTCAAATTTCTATCAATAAAAAGAAACCCAAAATTCAAATGACAGTGGATCTTATAGATATAGATCTGATTCTTGAGATTTTATCAGGAGCATTAAAATCAGTTTTTATCATCTGGATTCAAATTCGAAATGAGATCACATAGGAATTTTAAGTCCAAGTTGGAAATTAGAAATGGAATGGAAAGACGAAATTGAAATAATTTATTTTTAATGAATATTTATTTTTTAAAGCATCATTTTGTATAGCTATGTGACAATTTAAATCAAAAATGAAAAATTGAGGTGAGATTCTAGGACTTTATTCAAAATTGAATTTACCATCCATCGCTGGATTCAATTGATCAATTAGAAAAAAATATGTTTGGATTATAAGTTATAACTTCAGTTGAATGTTTTACATAATTTCAATATCACAGTGAGCAGCATTTTGGTGCCTATGTTCCTATAACTGACCTTGGTAGATTTTGGCGTCTGAAATACTCAACATCTGTCAGATCTGTCCATCACCATTAGTTTTGGCGATATGGCTTTTGAAAGCTTTGGAAACTAACCTGTTTTGAGTCAAATAATACCCAAATAACTGACAAATTAACCAACAATAAAATGAAATTTATTTTGAATCTTTTTTTTTATCCTAGTTTCATCTTTTCTATTACTCTAATGAATACAAATCTTAAAAAAAACGAAATTCAAGAATTTAAAAAAAAAATTACGTTTTTTGCCATCAGACAAGAACGTTATTGAGTCTTTGATATTAAAGATTTTAATTTATTTTACAATTTTGATGAATATTTCAAACCGTTTTGACTTATCCTTCAGGAAATAGCTAAAGAAAAAGGTTCTTTGAATATTTCTTAAGTCAAAAAACTAAATTATCCATCAAAATTTCCACAAAATTCCTCTTTTCCGCTAAACAGAGAAAAACAAACAAAAGGAAAAATTTTATAAATTTTTATCTCTGATGTCAATACGAGTAGTGGTGTTCGAGAATGTTAATCATTGATTTAAAACCCTTTATTTTTTTTTTTAAATTTGTTTGTTTCTACAATTTTGCTTAAAAATGACGAATTTTTTTTACCCTCTTTTTCAATATGACCTGACGCTCAGACTCAAAGCGTCTTTATCTTCATTCCAACATGTTGAAGAACTGTGATTTTTAGAGATCAATTATGTTATTTGCAAATGATAATAAAATTAATGAGAAAAATTTAAAATTTGAGTCACGAGCATCAGTTTGTTGAGAAATGAGATACAGCGAAGCATAGCTAAAATTGGATGGTATCTTTCAAAGTAAGAATTTTTATTTCCGAAAAATCCATCAACAAATTTTCAATGGACCCCACATATTTATACATCTTCGGATAGATGTATTCTTAACAATTCCGAAAATTAATGAAACACTTATAAACGGGATGAATCATCCAACCGGATGAAAATTCCCGAAAAAAAAAACACTTTAAAACTGCGAAGCTGTTAGAAATGATAAGCAATTTGAAAATATAATTGGTTTTTGGGACATTTCATTTGGAACCAAATACAAATAGCATTGAAAAACAAATCTTCTTTATTTTGAAATTTTGACACAATGAATTTAATATCATTTTTTCTCAATATTTGAGGCCCACGGAAACGATAACAAACTACAGGTGAAATTTTCCGGAAACGGATATTTGGCAATCAGCTATGGAGGGTTAAATAATGAATTTCAACCTATTTTCGAAAGTTATAGTTATAAAAATATTTCATATTTGGATTCAGTGTCCCCAAATTTGTCAAAATCAACTACTAATTTTTTTGTACATCCATGAAACTTAAATTTTTTTGCCTAGTGTTACTGAAGTTGAATCTAGATATTTTTAACAATTAGAAATTTGAATTCAAACTTTTACATTTATACTCTCAGAAAAATACTCTTATTCACGTTCTCTCAATTTCAAGAAAATTTTTAATGACGATGAAAAATTGGCTATTGATATTAATGAAAGTATGCCACAATGTCAATTTTTCAATTTTTTCTGGACATTTTGTTTAAGTCTTTCATATTTATAAATTATAAATACAATGAGCAAACAAAATAAAAATTTGGGTAGGTGTGGAATATTGTTCATAAAATAATTCTATGTTTTCCATCTAATTTTTGTGAGGACCTCATTCTAGTTCAAAATTCACTAAACTTGTAAGTTCATAATGGGTTTTGCAACATTTGATGAGCTTTTTGAGCACGATCTTACATTTTTTTCCCGAATCAGGGCTCTTGAGAAAAATAGCTTAAAAAAGAATAAGAATGCCATATCGATCAATTTTTACTGAAATTTAAGTAAGGTGATTTTGTTCGAATTAATTTTTAAAGAAAAAGCGCCAAAGATTGTTTTCTCACTTTTAAGCAATTTAGATTGTATGCAAGTTTGTTACATGCAAGATATTGTCCAATTTGTTCTAGTTGATTGAAAATTTGGATTATTTTTTACTGTCTTCCACTCGAGATGTTTCAACTTCATGTGACATAAGAATCATATAAAATTTATTCCGGTCTTATTGTAAAAATGAACTCCGAAATTTTTTCAATGTATTATCATTGAATCAAATAAGTATTTTAAACAGAAATGATTTTCAAATAAAAAAAGAAAAAAAGAAAAATAACTTTAAATTAAAACTGAGAATTCGAATTTCCAGTTTAATATTCTGAACCAAATAAAAATCAGAAGGTCACAATCTGATCAGCTTGAATAAAAGTCGGAATCAAAATTAGTTTATAGCTTGCAGAATTAATAAAGTTTAGAATTGTAATTGCGAATAACAGTAAAGGAAGAGTTGAAGAAAAATTGGTTTTTGGAATAGAAGATCAGAATTTAAAAAAAAACGTAATATATAGTTACTATATAGTTGAACGACCAAAATTACCCGTAGAAATATAGTTAAATCTATTATATTTACAGTTAAATCAACTATACCAGTGTAGTTGAATTTACTACTTTTTTTGTTGAATGCACAACATCAATCATACGATTATAGTTGAATCATTTATATTTATAGTTGAATGCTTAAAAGCAATCATACAACTATAGTTGAATCTATTATAGGTGTTGTTATAAGCAAAATATCAATCAGATAATCTTTTAATATATATATATATATAGTTGAAATCTTCAGATTTATCGTTGGTTGAGAAGAATCAGAATTATAGTTGAATATAGGTGGAATATGGTTGGAAAAACTATACTTTATTCTCCGTGTATGATTACTATTGCAAATAACAGTGTGTCGAATGTTCTGTTATTTTTGATAAATGAGAAGAATGAGTAGGAGAAAAATTTGACTTTTCGAATAGAGGGGGGAATAGAAATAAAAAAAATCTAAATTTTTCATTCAAAGTAAAAAAAAAAGTGTTCTAAAGTATTCTAAGTTATCAATTTTTGCATTGTATTTCGTTTCTGTTTTGAGAGTACATCTGAATTTCTAGATTACAGATTAGAGAAATCCTTTTGTCATTAAAACTTAATCATTGAATCAGATTTAAAAATATTTTAAACCTCTATAAAATTTCGCAAACAATCGACAAGTTTGAGACAATGTCTATTTTCAAGAAGAGAGAAACTTTCAGGAAATATTAATGACGGGAACTAACACAAATCAAATTCGCTAATGAATTAAGATGTTTTGCATACCCTTCGACATTCCGGTACTAATTGTGTGAATGCGGGCCATATTTGGTGTTAACGAGTCGTTCGGACGGACATTCATCAAAATCGCATCAACCGCGAACCGCGGATCGCAGATTCAAAGTTCAACCCCAAAAACCGCCCCGAGCAATTCCTGGCCCCTGGAACCGGAACGCAAATCGAACGAAAATGGTATTAAATTTTCCCATTCGACAATGCCATCGATTAAATGCCGGACGACGACGACGTGCGGTCAAGTTCAACCGGTGTCAAAAGTTGTTGCTCGCGTTTTGTGGATGTTTCTTTCTGTTTTTATCATTGAGTAAAATCTACTTTTACTTGGACCGACAAAGGTACTGGCTGGTGCTGCTGGTGGGAAAATAACGAAGCTCAATTTTTGGGGTTCTTTTTTGCACCTTCAACATCGTAAATTAATCGAAAACATTTGACGGTCATCGTTGACGTAGGCCCGGTTCAGCCCTTAGGCGGTTTTGAAAGGTGGTTTGGATTTTTTAATTTGATTTTGTTGGACAAGATCTGAGGAGATATCAATAATCGATGCTCGATTTTGAAGGTCAATATCACATTCGGTAGGAAAAAATCACAATGATCGCTGTAAATTAATTATTTTTCATACAATTTTGTTTTTGAAAAATTTAACTAAATTTCAGGATAAAATTTAATTTAAATTTTCTTTTCTATTTTTTCCAGGTGAGTTTTTCTCTCGAAAAGAATTCCCCCACATATGGTAGTCATATCGTGAGTATTTTTTAACTGTTTGAAAGGAAGGTGCCAAATCAGTCAGATAAAAATTTCTGTCATATTTATCAGATCCAAAAACTAACAACAAAAAATTTAAGTCAAATGACATGGGTACCAAAACCAACACAAATGATTCCCTTTTTTAAACTTATTCTGAATGAAAGAACCTTAAGACATATGGTTTTAATTTTCATTCAACCATACTCAACCCCGTTTATTGTCTCGAATCTCACCATTTTGTATTGTCTCATGCAAAAAATGGGGGTGTTGTTCCAAGAACCTCAGAAAGACCACCCGGCCTTTCTGAGGCTCTAAGAGTTTAGAAATACCAGAGTAATTCTCGAAACTATGTTAAGCTCTCTGTAGGTTAAGATTACTCAGAACTCATACTTGTAGGTACTTCATCTTAAATCTTGGCAGCTTCCAAGGGGGTCTCGATGTCTTGATTAAATCCTTCGGCAGAGTGTTGCTTTTGGTTGTTGTGGAGGAGGACTGAAATTATATGTTGATTTTTTTTTACTTGAAATGACGTCGACGAAGCCAAAGTTGGGTCAATCCACCCACAGATGGTCGTCTGCAGTTGGTTGCATTTTGTACTTTACTTGTGCCATATAGGAAACGTTGAGGAGGAGTGACTTCGGAGGTGTTGCTTACTTTGCGAATCAATTTGCAATGGAAATTGATTAATGAAGGTTAATTGTTTTCCTGTTGCTGTCACTGTTTGTAGATGTCAGACAGTTTTGTTGTAGCAAAGAATTATGACCGTTGTCTTTAATATTTGGCTTGAAATGGTAATCAAATGTTTAACTTTCGAAAAGAATTTATGAGTTTTTTCACGGAATTTAAATTTCTTGTTTGTCATTTAGTCCAATAGAATTTTTGAGCTTTTAGAAAAAGTGTTCACGAAATCCACCTATACAAAAATTGCAAAAATCATGCATGACTACTACATTCAAGCGAAACAAGAAAAACATTTTATGGAACATTCATCCTATTGGATACTTCATCCCAAAAAAAATATAGTGAGAATCGAACTCACTGCAACATTCTCAGCTCGGCTTGCCAATCCGATAGATTACCCAGTGTACAATCTGAGTTGATAACTGAGGAGGGTTGATAATTGATTTTTTTATTCTAGGATAGGACATAGGATCGTAATTTTCTAAAATACGTCCTTAAATCTGAGAATGATGAGCTTAGGTTGTTTACTGAAGCTTCAAGTAACAAAATAGAGCAATAACTTTTATTGATGCTTATCCTTACGACTCGACGCCTGAACTCATTCCTAAAGACTTCAGAACCGACTTCTCCTTGCAATGACTCGAGATTCCCACACAAACCTCTCCTCTTCGCGACTCGAGGCCTGATCTCTCTTCTAACGACTCGAGATCCGACCAGTCCTCGCATCGACTCGAGATTGACCTCTCCTCTACACGATTCAAGGCACGATTTCTCCTCTAACGACTTGAGATCTGTCCTCTCTCGTAATGACTCGAGGTGAGCACTTATATCCCTCCTCTTGTTGATTAAGGGCCTGATCCCTTCTCTTACGACTCGAGACCCAACCCTTTATCATAAAGACTTGGGGTTAACCACACAAACCTCCCTTCATGGAGGTTCGAGGCCTGACCTCTCCTCCAACGACTCGAAGTTCGACCTCTTATCTCCAGCATTCGAGGTTTGCCACCCGTCGTGCCCGTCGTGTGCCAGATCACCTGTCACGGCGCACACGGACTTAACGCTACGACTCGGATGATTCCCGACTAAAACGTCATTCTACTCCGACTCAAATGGCTCACCCGACGTCGAGAGCCGCTCTACCTGTGGGTATTCCCCGATCGTGGAATAATCCTTTCCCAACGATTTCCACTGCGAAGAAGGTCAAGTCTTATCTCCGCAGCTTCGGTCGTTGAGAACCGCCCTACTCGGATACTCCCCGAAGGTGGAGCATCCTACACACGAACGTGCGCTCCCATGGCATCCGCTACGTAGAAAGTGTTGCCTTATTTTTATAGCTTCAAACCGTGGGATCGAACGCACACTACTGGACAGCCCCCCGTCGGATGGGATTAGTCTACTCCGACCGTTGTCCGGTCTTTTTTATCCCCTTGTCTGGCAACCATAGGATTTTCGGCCCACGTCTTTTTCTGTCCGTCGTGTGTCAGATCGAGAGCAGCTTGTCCTGGACTCGCGTCTGTCACGACACACATTCAGGACTTTAAACGTTACGACTCGGATGTTCTTTGGTGGTGACGACATCCTACACCGACTCTAGAGATTCGCCCGGCATTAAGAGCCTCTCTACCCGTGGGTATCTCCCGACAGTGGTTAACCCTCTTCTTGCGAAGTCCGCTACGAGGAAGGTATTGTCTTATCCCCTCAGGTTTCCTCTTATGAACGCTTTTGCGGGACTGCCTTTGGTTCCCGCTCCTCTGCAGGGCAGTCATGATCCGGGTGAATCCATTGCTGACCACATGCTAGGTGTTGGAACCCGCACACAACCTCTGTACCACGTTGTCTACTGTCCAATCGGGCCCGCAGGCGACAAGAATGTAGGTACGTATCGTCGCAAACCTCGGACAGGCAAACACCACATGTTCGGGTGTTTCCTGTACGTCCCTACAATCT
Organism: Uranotaenia lowii; assembly: GCF_029784155.1. Taxonomy (NCBI): domain Eukaryota; kingdom Metazoa; phylum Arthropoda; class Insecta; order Diptera; family Culicidae; genus Uranotaenia; species Uranotaenia lowii. The sequence continues at coordinate 26,828,931 of NC_073691.1, read as the reverse complement.
GGGCGGCAATATGGCGAAGCCACATGTCCAAACCGGTAGTGGTACTTCATGAAGCATCCATGACCAGTCAGAAATTGCGTCAAATAGAAGTACACTTCATTGTGCCTTCTTCAGATCCAGCTCCGGGATGTGCGGGATCAGACGATAGGTGCACCTTCCTCTCGCTGAACTATCCCACAGCTGCTGCCAGTTGGACATCGAGTCCTCATTGGCAAGATCTCGTACGTTGGGCGTGTCTTTGTTGTCATAGCAGTAAATAAACTCTTCTAGCTAAACCGAGATGGGCATGACACCCGCCACTATACAGGCGGCTTCGGACGACATGGTCCGGTATCCGCTGATAAACAGCAGGGTCATCATCATTGATTGCACGTTTGGACACGATATTTCACGGCCCAACTGCAATGGTACCTGTTTGGGATGAGATCATGTTGGTGATTAGCTCCACTCCGCTGTTGAGGAGCCTCTCGCCAAGAGGACTACATCATCCGAAAATGTAATTTACGGGTTCAGCTCCCGATGGGAGGCTTGTTCGTAGGAGTTCGTAGTATGTGATGTTCCCCAGAACCGGGCCGAATATTGACCCCTGTAAAACACCCGCCGAAATTTCTTGTGTTCGCAATCCCTCATCTGTCATATACTGCAGTTGGCGATTGTGGAAGTAACTTTCCACACTGTTGAAGGCTGTTCACGTCCAGAGTGATCACCGCGCAAAAGCGGAACACGCAACTCTTTGTTAACCTAGCTCTGTCCGCTACCTCGATGACCGAGCGGATGGCATCTACAGTGCTGTGTCTTCTACGGAAACCAAAATGTTTTTCCGAGAGTCCGCCTTCGCTTTCATTGTATCACTGAAGTCGGTTCTGAATCACCTTCTCCAGCACCTTACCCGCTGTATCCAGTAGACAGATCGGCCGATACGCCGATGGATCTCCTGGAGGCTTACCCGGTTTTGGCAGGAGGACGAGTTTCTGCCGTTTTCACGTGTCAGGGATCACTCGTTCCGTCACGTATCGTTGCAACGATGTCCGGAACATACCTCCCTGATCGCGGTCTTCACTGTGACGTTTGGAATGCCGTCCGGTCCGGGGGCCTCCCTTGGTTGGAGAGACTAGGCCATCTCGCGAAATTCTTCTACCATTATCCGCTCTTCAGCGCTGGTGTCCCAGTCATACGGGACAGTTGGCCAGCGGGTAACATTGTGCTATGGGAACAGCTCGTTGATGATGACTCTTAGTTTTTCCGAGCACGTTTCAGGTGGTGCACCCCCACAGGCCATGACGATCCCCATGGACAGTCGTTGGCGACACGGTATAACTGCTTGAAACGAGCCCCCTTACTTGCGTTGATGGCCCTGTGGAGGGCCGATCTCACGCTTGTGAAGAGTGGCCTAAGCTACGTTCTCCTTTCTTGGGTCCTTGCGTTCTGCATCCTGCGCATTGACCTATGGCAGCGGCCTAGTGTCTTAACGCTTGGCCCTTCTCGTCAACGCAGCATCGCAAGCGCGAGCTAGAACCGTCGTCAGTTTTTCCGCAGACAGGTTGTCCAGGCTCCTCTCCCAGTGCAACACTTCGACAAAGACGTTCAGTTCAAACTGTGTAGTCTTCCAGAAGCGTTCCCCTGTCCTAGGCTCACGTCTACCTGTCCGCGTACTTGAGCCTAAACGATAGCGAATCGCGAAGTGATCGTATTCGTGTAGGCCTCGCTCACCATCCAATCGCATACCAACCCCGGGCTACCGAAGGTGACATCTATGGTTGACTCGTTCCCGTTCCTACGGTAGGTTCTGGTGTTACATACGTTCGCCAGGTCAAAATTCAGCCTTGCCAGTGCATCTAAAAGAATTTCGCCTCGTTTGTTGGTGAGACGGCTACCGCATTCGTCGGACCACGCGTAATAGTCGCCAGCTATAACGATGGGGCTTATCCCCTTAAGCACCTCTACAATCTTGTCAACCATAGTGCCGAACCTCTCCAAGGACCATCTTGGGGGAGCATAGCAGCTGCAGAAGTAGATCGTCAGTGTGTGGGGGCAGGTCCTCATGACGCTGCCTGGCGGTCAAGGCTCGGGAGGATCTCGATCGCCTGGTTGACCGAACTCCAAGCTCTTTTAGATGGAGGGGTTCTGAAAAGAGCCAATTGTAGTAGCTGGACGAAGCAGCGAAGAAGAACAAGACACTCTTTCGGCTTTCTTCCTATTTATTTTCGCTTCACTTTCTATTTCCGCTGTTCCCTTCCATCCCATCTCGACTGTCCAACGGTTTGATAACGAATGATTTCAGGCGCATTGAAGGTTGCGCCCTTAAATAGAGTGGTGGACAAGCACATTAGCACGTGCTTGCGCCAGATGGAACCGCCTAGAACTTTCCATTTCGCCGTCCTGCTCTCTCGGTGCGGTACTCTCGCGCGGATTCAGCGTCATTCTCTTCAATTTTAGTCGACTGCTCGAACTGAACACTTTGAATTTGCTCAAGAGTCTGGTGGTTAATCCGCTTTATTTGATTTAAAGCATTTCTTAAAAAAAAAACTAATCTAGGCTCAAATCATTAAAATCTTGAAAATATTCGAAGATATCAATTATCGATGAAAATAAATTAAGTTGTTAGAAATTAATGTATAAAATTGAATTTTTAGGAATTTAGTTTTAAGATTGACCTAAAACAAACTACAATATTCAAAATGTTAAAAAACACCGAGAAAATATGGAATTTTTTCCAATTTTTTTCTCGTAAAAATCACTTGTTTCTTTTTAAGAAAAAAATTTCATTTTAAATCATTTCCATAGTTACAATCCTTGATGATTTATTTTTATTGAAAATCAGATTATTTCATAAAACAAAATTTGTAAAATAACCTCAAATTCTGTCATCCGTTAGTGATTTTCAGCTAAAATTCTAAAATTCATCTTAATCTTGATTGTGATACTTTCTGAACTAAATCGTAGTGGTTTCTGTGAATCTTAAATAAACATTTGTTACATTAATTTTCCCCTTTTTCCAACCTCTTAGCCACCTTGTTAAACTAATTAGGTCAAACAAATGGTTCCTCTCGAAACCGGTACAAGTTCATCAATTAAATTGCCTGTCTTGAAGCTGTTAACCTGAAAGTGCAACTGCAATTCACAACAACGGACGGATGCCACAAACAACAGAAAGGAACTGAACTGGAACGCACAGTTCAACAGTTTGACCTAGAACCTTCGACCAATTAGGTGTAGTAGGGTTTCACCCGGGATGACTTGTCCAAGTCCAAAGTTGTTCTCCTCTTCGCCTAGGCTTCTCGGACTGAGTTTAACCTTTCGACTTACCACGGAAGGGTTAAGTGTAATTCCGTAATGCCCAACGGATCTGCTGCTCCATAAACTTGATAAGAGCAGCTCGCTCGAGAGCAGCAATCTTGTAACTACTGGCTCTGGGGATCCTTTGTACTGGATGTTGAGACCTTCTTCCCTCTGCTCGATGTCTGATCTTACCCCCCAAAAAACGGTTCCATCAACTCATGAATTTAGCCTCCGGAACCAGAGAGCCATGTAATGTTTTTGTCTATTTTTATTTTATTGTGACACTCGGTTGAACTTCCCCCCGAACCAAAGTAGAACTTGTTCGATTTCCAACTGTTCTGCCTCGATTTCTATAGTCTATCTGAGCAACAGCCCTACATAAAGTAAGCATAAGAGGAAGCATCTACTATGGAGGAGGAAGAAGCTTTGCACAGATGCACATGCATCGGTGCAAGTTGTTGGTCTTTTCTTCCAACTTCCAACAAGCACCGCGTCTCGAGGGAGGGATGAAGAGCCTTCAGCCATCGACATTCGTGCAGTCGGTGTCGAAAAGTAGAAGTTGAAATCTGCCCTCGGGGTTGTTTCACAGAAAGAGAGAGAGAGAGAGAGGCACCAGCTGGGAGCCGGAATGCAGTCAGTCAGTTCGTCAGTCAGGCAGCTATCTTGCATGGCAGACAAAATACGAGCCACCCTCTTCTCAAACCCCAAAACCCAACCACCCACGCCATTCCATCCCGCCATTCCATGGTTCTGGAGGACTTTGCTGTTTTTGCTTTATTTATTCCGGCTTGGAGCCGAGAAATAGTACTAGAAATCTACACCGGGACCATGTTTCAGAATCTCCTTTGGGGGATCCGAGAAGAATTGAAGGAAACCATCTGCTAGGGAGCCTCCGGACTGATAGCGAGCAGAAGCAGCGAGCAGTTGCTTCTCTAAAGATGGTATTTGTTTCACATAATTTGGAGGACTGTGCTCTCTTTTTCTCCCTGATGAGGGGACATTGATTCCCAGAACACTATGAGTTTAATTGAAAATTAGATTTTCTGTTATTTTGACAGCGTACGTGCATGGATCCTGCATTTGAAATTTCAAATATAAATTGAAAAACTCAGGGAAAAAGTTTCTTGAGCTCCGAATTCATAAAACTTATCCAAAGTTTAAAGTTTTGTTCACTAACAATCAATATTTACAACAGTACAGTACAGGTTTTTCAAACATTTTTATGGAGATTGAACATTTTTGAATTCTTTCACCAAGTCCCATTTTCTTATGTGGACTTATGTGGATATTGAATCATCGTAAAATTGGCACCGGAGGATCTTAGGTTTGTCCCAAAATGTTACCATAACTTAGTTGAAGTGTTCTACAAACGCTGTAATTGTAGATTTGTTAGATTTCACGTTTTCAAGATAGTCTTCATTTCTCATGATTCTTTAATATGTTTCGCCATCATCGAAAATTTGATAATTTTCAGGTACGAATATGTACCAAGAAGAATTCATAACATTAGTATTGATATTTTTAAACTGCGACCCAGAGATGGGTCTTGACTCAAACATTCAGTCAGCGAAACTTTTTTGTAGAGAAATGAATCCAACTTAGATGAAATTTCAGGGACTAGATAAGAGAAAATCGATGCTGAAAAACATGCGAAAAAAAAATTCGCCTTGTCTCCCGGTGAGACTTGAACCCACATCTTGCGCCTCTCCGGGGCCCATGTATTAACATTCTACTACAGGAGACCAACCTGGCGTATGAATATTATACTGGTTGAGTGTCGATGTCTATCGGAATGAAGGAAATAGTTCTCCCATGTGATCATAATCATTTTTCTTGGTCTATTTCTGTTCCCATCATTTCATCTTACGGTAGTTGGAATCAAGTTTGGACATTTTGAAGCACGGCAAGATTTGCATTGCCTTCTCATATCCTGCACGGGTTGTCAGTTATGATGAGAAATGATGCGTTTGCCGTATTTGGATAGTAGAATGTTAATACATGGGCCCCGGAGAGGCGCAAGATGTGGGTTCAAGTCTCACCGGGAGACAAGGCGAATTTTTTTTCGCATGTTTTTCAGCATCGATTTTCTCTTATCTAGTCCCTGAAATTTCATCTAAGTTGGATTCATTTCTCTACATTAGTATTGATTTTAACATTTCTGTTCTTTGAAAGATTTTGCATTCAAAAGGGTTCCCAGCAAACATTTTTGTAGATATATTTCGCAACAAATTTTGTTATACGTTTCGTATACATTATAGAATCATCGCAAAAATTCGAAAAAAAAAACAACATTTATCTGACAAAGTGGGGGCAATATACATAAATCTATTTTTAACTTCTTGCTTAAACGATAAGAATTATACCAATTGGACAATATTCAACACCTCATTCGTACATCCTGAACGTATGCGAGAGAGCGCAAGTTTTGCTCTCAATGCAAGCAAATCGTTGCCAGCAACAATATTTGCTGCTTCTCTCATTGGATAATTTTTCCATCTGATTTTCAACAATCTGGTTGCACTGCTAACCGCAGAGAAAACAATAAGGATGTTTTCTCACTTGAATTCCGCGCGGGAGCATAAATTTGCAAAAATGGCAGACTTTTTATCATATCCGATTTATACCGATTTTAGGTAACCATTTTTACGATCGTTTGCTTATTTGGTATGAATTGCGATTCGCATTTACATTGTTAACGATTTGAGCTATCATTTCTAATGCGATTTTATGTCTGCTGTGTTTTGATTCACGTATCGTTACCAATTTTCAACGTTATTTCAGAGTTGCATATCAAAATACATTCCGATTAAATTAGTGAAAGATATGAATTCATTTTGTTAATACTCACGATTTCGGAACTGTTCCGGACGAAATCCCTTTTAAACAACAAAGGAAATCATCTGATCTACCGGCGAAACCTAAACATTGTTTGTTTTGGTTCCAACTTGTTACATGCAGTTCGCAAATGCGAACAATAGAATCGATGATTGCTGATGACAGCTGATGATGGTAAAAACGGTACAAATGTTTACATCCTTACACTGTGATGCCAAACAACTCAAACTAGGCTTGTGGTAGCTCAGCAGTGTTGCTAGATATTCTGAGTAATTTTCTCAGAATATCACACGGAAATTAGAATGTCAGATATTACTTCAGAGTAAGATTGATAAATAAATATATATCGTTAATGTGATAGACTGTAGATTACCTTACTTCATCAGGCTAAGGGCCCAGATAAATATTCAAGCGTTACAATCTTTTCTCTAAACTTATGGCAAAACATCAAAAACTAATCCCAGTTTCAGAACTCAATTACAATATCAAATATTGGTTGAATACTTTTTTCTAGTCTTGGTTCATTCAGTGGCGAGAAGCTTTACAGTATCGTTCCGATTATGTCAGCTCTCGATTTTGTCTACCCCCGATTTTGTCTATCCCCGATTTTGTCAGCATTTTATCCCGATTTTGTCAGCCTTTAAATTTAGTTGAAATTTTATGCTTTTGAACTAAAAACCCAGTCATTTAACACTGTATGTTTTTTTGGGGTTGTCCTGAACCACGTAGAGGGCCATCCATTAACCACTTGGTATTTTAGGGACCATTCAAATTTTACGTAACGCTTTCAGAGGAGGGAGGGGGTATAGCAGTTTGTTACGCTTTGTGGATTTTGCTTAGAAATTTTGAGACGATTGTGTTACGTAGGGGGGATATATAGTATTTAAACGGCTTTTCAAGGGTTGGTATTTTAAGGGTTGGGGGTGATTGAAGGTTCATAAGAGTTTTCATTCATGGCGAATGGAAGGAGGTTGAAACTTGACCACATTTTGATCACATGGTTTATGGATAGCCCTTAGAGATCATCCATAAACCACGTAGACTTCAGGGGGGAAGGGCGGGAGTTGTTGGCCAACGTCTACGCTCCATACAAATTTTCGAAATTTTATATGGACAAAAGTATACGAGGGGGAAAGGGGGGTCTGAAATGACCAAAAATGAGTTTACGTGGTTTATGGATAGTTCCTTAGAGAACAACCACGTGGATTTATCGTTTTTCATGAAACATGTTTTATTTTTTTATTCAGAAAAATAAAGGACGGTTCAAAATAAAACATTTATTTTTGTAAATCAATAAAAAAGTACCATTACATACATACATACTACAAATTAAAACGTGATCAATAAATTCAGCTGTTTTGCAATTGCATATCAATCCTGCAGCTACGCACCAACGGTTTTATAAATGGCATGTACACAATCCATTGTATGAAAGGTGTTTGTAAACAATCACTTAGGGTTGAGTTCTTGAACAGGTCCTCCATTTTGCTATTAGCAAGACCTTTCATTTGACGCCTCAAGAACTCAAATCGGTCAAGCGGTCATCGAGAAACGTGTGTGACATTATTTTGTAACATACACACACATACGCACATACATACACACACATACACACATACATACACACATACAGACATGTTCCGATCTCGACGAACTGAGTCGGATGGTATATGACACTTGGCCCTCCGGGCCTCGGATCGAAAGTTGGTTTTTCAAAAGACATGTATTCCCTTCTTTGTAAGAAGGGTAAAAAATAAAGAAAAGAGGTCAATGTCACCCCTTATCATGGTATTGACATAAAATATCCAAATAACAAGTAAACGGACAATTATCAAATCAAAATTGAAATTATTTTCAAGAAAATTTTTTTTCCGATTTTCTCAGGTACCCTGTTTTGTCAGCCCTAAATTCAAGATGGGGCTGACAAAATCGGAACAATACTGTATTACATTTTTCAAATGAAATAATAATCACTCTATTTTTGAAATTTCAACTCTTTTCTCTCAATTTGTATCACTTTGATGTCTTCTTAAAAGCTGGAGCCAGGGAAATTTACTATTTGATCATGTTAAATATTGAAATATGGAGCTGAATAAACGTTAATGGTAAGACAAGCGATTTAACAGTGATTAGTTTGATTTTTCCTTTAAAAAAAACCATAAAATGGTTTGAAAATCTGAAAAAAAATTAATTGTTCAAGACTCCCCCGATGGATTATTTCAAATTTGAGCACAAATGAAAAGGGAAAGTCCCAGCTTTCAGTTGGTGTGAAAATGAGCGATGCTAATTTTCGAAAAATAATGTTTTCTCCCAGAGACACCTTGTAAATTACAGGTAAATCTCTAAATAAATACAGCATTTAAAAAAAAAGAACCGTATTGAAATTCGTTAATGAGTTTTACAATAATGATCACAATATCAAGACGACTACTTCGTTGAATAGTTCAACAGATCGCTCGTCTAAATTTAGATAGGTAGTTAGATCGATTTTATTATTTCAGCTGAAAATCACAAACAAAAAGTAGAATTTCCGTTTATTTTGCAAATTTTGTTTTCTGAAATAAACTAATTTTTATTTAAAAAAATCATCCTCGGGATTGTAACTATTGAATATATTGTATATGTACAATATTTTATTTTAAATAAAAATATTTAATCTTGACTTTAAAAAATCTTGCAAAAATTTCTTATTATCTCGGTTTTTTTTACATTTTTAATATTGCTGTTTTTTTTAAAAGTCAATCTTCAAACTATAAATTTGATTTCTTTCTAATTTTTTGAATATTTGATATGCTTTCAACAATAATTGATATCTTAGAATCTTCTCAAGAGGTAGATAGATTTATCTTATACTAGCTGACCCGGTGTGCTTTGCTACACCTTTCAAAATCGAATGATATTTTCAGAATTTATTCATGTTTTTATTGTTTTGTTGGCATTATTTCAAATCAAACTATAACAAAATTCATAAGCAACCGCTATAAAATGAGAGCTGCAGCTGGAGTTTCGGATTGCAACACAAAAATAACTAAAACTAATATTCTGAATCTTGATTTATAAATTTGTGTTTAAGATCTGACAATTTTAATATGTTTCTATAAGCTTCGCACTAAAAAGGTGGGTCTCGAATAAATCGTACGCAAACAATCCAACTGGTAAAATATGGTTGTTTTTAGTTGATATGTTCTGGATTTATGCTAAAAAACTGATAAGAGAGCCCCCTCCCCATCTGTCCTTCCCTCCCCCCCTCCTTTCTTCCCCTTACTACACTGTAAGGCGTAAGGTTCTATAACAGTCGTAGAAACATATCTCGTAACTAAGTACCTCTCCATGCCATATTTGTTTCCATTTGTTGGCTTCGTTAGCATGAATTGAGAACTTAGGCTTACAAAATTGTATTGGGCTCATCTCCCTCCTCCTATGTACCTATTCAATGAAAGGAGGGTGGTGTGTCAGATAATCATAGAATCATACCAAAATGTTTTTCCATGTTAAGCTTTGTCCATTTCTCGGATTTTGTTAAAAAAAAAGTTAAATGTAAGCTTTCCTCTTTCCTTCCTTCATTCCCAATTCTATCATCCCTATCATACATGCAAGGAAGGAATTGTTTGACATAATAAAATTTCTCGTATTGAAATACCATTCCATGCCAAATTTGGTTTTATTTGCGTTGTACTTAAATTCTTGAGTTATGCATAAACTTGAAAGGAAGTACCATCCCCCTTCCGTTCTCCCCATTGAATGGAAGTAAGGGATTGTAAGGGAGACCTCTTCTCATCCTTTTCATCCACCTTTTTGAAGGAGTAAAGGATACCAAATATTCATAGAAGCATTTCTCGTACCCAAATATCGTTCCATGCCAAATTTGGTTCCATTTGCTGTTGTAGTTCTTGAGTTATGCAATTAAAATTGTATGAAACTTCCCTACCCCTTTCCTTTCTCCCCGCTGGAAGAAGGAAGGGGTCTCAAACAATCATTAGAACATGTCACGTTCCCAAATAACCGCCCATGCTAAATTTGGTTCCATTTGCTTGATTAGTTTTGAGTTATGAAAAAAATTAAAAAGAGGGCCCCTCCCCCTTTTATATCTCCATACTGGAAAGAGGGAGGGGTCTCAAATAATCATAGAAATATTTTTCGTATCCAAATACCTTCCCATGCCAAATTTGGTTCCATTTGCTTTATAAGTTTTTGAGTTATGTAAAAAAAAATATGAAAGAGGCCCCTCCCCCTTTAAACAACAAAGAGGGAGGGGTCTAAAATGATCATAGAACCATTTCTCGTATTCAACTACCCTCTCATGCCAAATTTGGTTTCATTAGCATGATTAGTTTTCCAGTTATGTAAAAATTTGTAAGATAGGCCCCCTCCCCCCTTCCTATATCTCCACTGGAAGGAGAGAGGGGTATCAAATATTCTTAGAAACATTCCTCGTCCCCAAATACCCATCCACGCCAAATTTGGTGCCATTTGCTTAACCGGTTCTTGAGTTATGCAAACATTTGTCTTTTGATTGGGAGGCCCCCTCCCTCCTTCCTGTGAGAGGGAGGGGTCTCAAACCATGATAGGAACCTTCCCTGGCCTCTAATACCCCCAACTGTCAAGTTTCATGCAGATCGGCTCAGTAGTTTCCGAGTCTATAGGGAACAGACAGACAGACAGACAGAAATTCATTTTTATATATATAGATGATTTGAGCATAAAACTTTGTCCAGTTAGAGTCCGGAATCATTTATTGTGTTGCAGCAGCACCTACAGTGATCTCTGCAAAAATTCTTTTTCTTTTTTTTTGGAAAAATTTACTACAAAGGTCAATTTTTTCGAAGAACAAAAAGGTACATGTGTAAAAAAAAAAATGAACTTTTTGAACTTTTCAGTTACACAAAAATATCTGGCATATAGCATAATTCTCGCACATTTTTATATTTTTGGAATCTATGTATTCTACAGAACAGAAGCCAAACCAAATCCACTAAGGTTTTGGAAGTCAAAATTGAGTTGATGATGTCAAACTTTCTTAATCTATCATTGGGTCAACTGAAAGAGATTTGCGTTCTAACAATTGACCATAAAGAGAAGCCAAGTGGCCGGTACTTAACACTGCAGAACACATTTCGTGAAGATTGCAGTGTACTGTCGGCATTTTTAAAACATTTGAGATTTTTTGTTTTTTCACTTGTTTTTATCGAAAATTACTGTTTTAAAGCATAAGAAGTTGTAGAAAAAAACAGATGGTTGTGGTGAGAAATGTTCTACAAACAAGTGTACCTGAATAGAGGTTGGGGAAAAGTTCAGAAATAAATTAACGTGAACAAACGAAACTTTACAACACGAATAGGAAAGGAAAAGATTTACTGAATTAACTATTCACATAATTGCGCATCAATCGTTGTCAAAAATATAGCAAAATTAAGAAAAAAAACTTTTGTTTAAGGATGGTCCAGAGGGTGGTCCAAAATACCGACCAGAGTAATAGTCGAAGAAACGAGTTTTTAGGCTTCAATCTTGTTTCATTGCAACAAGCGACGATATGTTTCGATTGAAAAGGCCTTCGTAATGGACCGATCAAGCAGTCCAAAATTGTAACATGTACTTTTTTTATTTCAGAAAATAGCATATCCACTTCCCAAAGCGGTCAAAAATAGGTCCGTTACTATACTACATCAAAACTTGGTTTGGTGAAGTTTTGGCCAGATTGAGAGAGTTGCCGCTATAGTCAGGAAGCCATTTCGTCAATTTCTTTCCGAGATACCGATGATATATTATTCCGGATCTTAAGTGGACGTAGCATAAGATTATATTTAAAAAAAAAATGAAGGCTTCCTTTAAACAAACTTATTATATGACTCAATAAAATAAACTAAATCTGCCAGCCTCATGAGCAAATTAAAAATTTTTAAGCATCGGTGGGTGACATCTATATTTTGTTAAATACAAATTTAGCTCATCATTTTTAAGATTTAAGCACGTATTTTAAAAAGTTACAATCCTCTGTCCTATTCTAGAAACAAATCAGTCATCAAACCATCCCGCCATGAGGCTGTTCTTCCCACGCCTCTGTTTTGGTATATCTGTTATAAGCCGCATTTTTATTTACAGATACAATGTGTACAAAAATATCTATTTTATTTTTATTCCATTCAAGATAGGATAGAAGTTGATGAATTACAATTTTTACTTTATTTATTGGTCAAATTAGGAAGAAAAACTTATCTTTTGTTCACACGTGCCGAATCTAATATAATGATTGAGATTGAGACAAAGTACAGTGGCATTTTAGGTTATTGGTAGGGAAAAATGAACTCTTCCGAAATGTTTGCATTAACAATTTCTATGGAAGCTACCATCTTTGCATGTGATATCTATATTCCCTGGGATATAAGGGCGCCCCGAGAAAATCTGCCCCGGGCCCTCCAGAATATTTGACACTAAAAGTGCTACTTTTCAGCACTGAGTTCAGTGTCAAAAAGTTCATTCCACGACCTACTTGATCATAAGTTATCAGCCGTCGGCATGGTCACCTACATGTTGTTTTTTGTTGCGATGTATTTTGAGGTTCTTGTCCATGATTAGCTTAAAAATTGTACGAAAAATCGAGCATTATTTATTTATTTATTTATTTATTTATTTATTTGTATATTTATGCAACTTAAGATTGAAAATCTTTTGATTTGTTACATTTTGTATGATAGTTTGTTTGATGATTATTCTATTACTGTTTCTGAAAATGTGCCTACTAATCTACATGTGTCCTAATTTGTATCGTTTAGTTTTGCCAATAAACTCTCCCTGAATCCTCTTGTTTGAGTTATGTTTTTAATCACGTTCGGTTGCTGATTCCAGTTAACGATATCTCGAACAACAAATGAACTATTATAGTAAAAAGAATTGTGGATTGAAATTTTAATACTGGAAGAACGCGAGCTTCGTAGTGGTATTAAAAGGGATTTCAAATACATTGGTTTACCAGTAGTTATTAAGTTGTGCATGACCATACAAGAACGAAAATGATAGAATTTTTCGAAAGAGCAGCCAAGAAGATGTTTTTGTAAATAAGTTACTCTTGAAAATCTAGACAGCCTAAAAACGTATCTCACGCAGGCATTCAAAGCCACTTTCAGTCTGTCAAGTAAAAATGCAGGCACATTGCTTAGAACAAAATCTCCATATGTAAAGTGGGGTAAAACGAAAGTTTTGAAAAGTTTTAACTTAGATTGAACGTCCAAAAATCTAGTATTTATGTTTAATTGCTTAAGCGTACAATATATTTTAGAACACTGGTTTTTTATTTGCATTCTCCAATTCAGACTGTTATCAAAAATAATACCAAGGTTATTTACTTTTTCAACAAAAATCAGGGATTCGTTGTTTAGAATTAAATCGGGAGGAATAAAAGAACGTTTCGATTTGTCAATCAGGAGGGCTTGAGTTTTAGACGCATTTATAGGAAGTAAGTTATTCAAAGACCACTGATGTAAACTTAGAAGATCTTGATTAATTTTAAAGGACAAGTCAGATCGATTGTATTTGCCGTAGTGGCAATAGTATAGATGCACATCATCGGCAAACATATGAATACAACAATGAGGAAGGAAGATCGTTTATGAACAGAGAAAACAGAATAGGGCCGAGTACGGAGCCTTGTGGAACACCTGATTTAATACTTTCAAATTCTGAAAGATTATTCTGATAATAAACTGCTTGTTGACGATCTACCAAATATGATTTAATTAGATCTGCGGCAGATAAACTGAAAGAAAAATACGAAACTAACTTGTTATACAGCTTTGCATGGGACACGCGATCGAAGGCTTTGGAAAAGTCTATCAATAACAGTACAGCGATCCTTTTTTATCAATGCATTTGGCAATGTCATCATGAACCTTTATCAGAGCAGTTTCTGTACTATGTTTTTTGTGAAAACCAGATTGAAAATCATGTAAAAGTGTATTATGATTAATGTGCAGTGATATTTGTTCTTTCAAAATCTTCTCAAAAACTTTAGATAATGAACATAGTATACTTATGGGTCGTAAATTGGAGATTGTATCGCAGTTATGTTTTTTAGGTAATGGAATTATTTTAGATTTTTTCCACTCTGTAGGGTACTTGGAAGAAAGTATTATCGAATTGAATAAATGTTTCAAAATAGGGAGTATTTTGGGAAGTAAAATGAGTATCAGTTTAATCGGGATATTATCAAAACCAGTTGCATTAGATTTGATGGATTGCACAGCACTAACTATTTCAAAATCTTCAACCAATTTGAAGGTAAATCCATTTGAACTGGCACGACTTGTGTACGTACTCGAGCATTCAGTAAAATTAGTGGAAAAATAGGAATTAATTTCATCCGCAGAGAAGTTATTATTTTGGTGAGTGTTAGATGATCTTTTCGTTAGTCCGAGATTCCTTATGTTTCTCCAAACAGCTTTAGGCGGGAGTCTGAAATTTATTTTCTTACTATCCAAATCCCTTTTAGCATTTTTAATAAGAGTATTCACTTGATTCCTTGTTCGTTTAAACGAATTTAAATTGTCGGTGGTTCTATTGTGTTTCCAATTTCGGTAAGCTAAGTTTCTATTTATGATAGCTAGTTGTATATCATTGGTAAACCATAAATTTTTCTTGAATTTTCTAAACTTATACGGAAAAAACCTCTCATTAAAGTTAAAAAGATCCGTGTTCAGCATGTTCAGAATATCATCCGGATCACTTATGGTAGTATACGTTTCACAACTTAAGACTTGCAGAGCAGAATTTAAGCCTTCCAGATCGTAACATGAATAATCGCGATACCAATATCCGACAATCGTCTCCACTCGCTCAAAATTGAGCGTACAAAAAATTAGGTCGTGGTGTGATATTCCTGGGAGGGAAATTTGATTGAACTTGTTAACTACTTCTGGTGAGTTCGTTAAAAGCAAACCAAGCATAGAACAGCCTGTATTATGAAAGAAAGTTGGTTCCGTGCCTACACAATTGAATGATATTAGCTGTAAAGAATCTTGTAGTCGTTGAGAGTAGGAAGATCGCTTTAGTAAGTCCATGTTAAAATCGCCTATGAAAAAGGTATGCTCGTAAGTTAGTCCAAATTCATGAAAGTGGTTTATCAAAATTTCAGAACAATCATTTCTCGGGGGATTATAATAAACTCCTAACAAGATTCGGTTGGTGCCTATCAATAACTCAAAAATGATGTGCTCTAAAGAATTTACAGAATCAGTTCCAAAAGAAGATTTTCCAAGAATTTTATGTTTCAAGTTATTCCGTATATAAACGCAAATACCTCCACCATGCCGGTTTCGGTCGTTACGAAGGACATAGAAACCTTCGATATAAATTTGAGAATTCCGAATTGAATCATTCATCCAAGTTTCGGTCATACAAATAACATCCGCTTTGCTATCCTGAAAAGTATCTTTCAATTCTTCAAATTTGGTCATGCGTCGTGCACAGAGACTCTGAACATTTATATGACATACATTCAATAAATGGTTGCTCATAGCAGCATTCAGAACTGCCTTAGTAATGTGTTGAGAGGTATCATTAACAGGAGAACTATCCATTGTCGATTGAGAGATATGTAAAGAGGAGTATCAGAGAGAATGTCTTGGCAAAACTTAAAACTAATATGAATGACACAAAAATTACATCAAAAACCATTTCTGATATTTAAACTATAAAATCGAATGAAGTGTAAGATGAGTATACTATTACATCAATGTGAACAAATAAAAATATTAGGAAAAGGAAGTATTAAACGTTGTCATTTGGTATTAACTTTCGAAACAGCTAAGCTTAACAAATTTTGATTATCATACCATACGTGAAAGTGTGTAAAGCCAGGACAGCTTACAGGAACAGCAGCAATACCACGGTTTCGCAACCGCACAGGTCAGGAACAGCACCAGCTGTACCAAAACAGCAGCAACAGCAACATAACTTTTAGGAGCGGAAGGAGTCAAGGGGATATTAAGGAGGGAATCAAAGGAAGAAGTGGGAAGGAAAAGAAAAGCTATTAAGGAAAGGTTTGATGACGTCGGCCAGGTAGTTGATCAACTCGTTGAATTGGTGTGAAAACAGTAGAACCAGTCAGTTTGACGAAAATGATGCCATCTCTCGTCTGTACGTGCGACTGCGACTTAAACTGATGTTAGATGAATATATTACAGCAGAGAGTATCGCAAAACCCTTATTTCATCAGTAGGCAACCAAATCAACTTGATTTACGATTACTTTCGGAAACAATTTTGAAGGCAGCTGATATATTGTCAATTTTTCAATATCCAAATTTTCGGTTTCTGTTGCTTTTTGTGCTGGAAAACTCCTGTTGTTAACGTTGTCGAAAACATCTTCATCGTTCGATTTAAGCAACTATTGATGCAGTTAAAAAATTTTTTTTGAATTAAAAGTACAACCAACCGGGATCTAGTGGCGAATCGTTATGATGTAGCATCGATGGAATTCCATTATCAGACTATCGACCGTAACGATTCGCAATCAAAACTCGGCTGTATCGAACGCGATGATAACAAACTGTGAAGGCTACACATCGATAGATCCGTTCTGAGCTAAAGTAAGCATATCTAAGCATACCATCTATTTTGTTCGTTCGCTCTACAAGTTTCTGCGTATAGGGCGAACCACGCATGGCCTACTTATGTGTGGTGGTAGATTCAGCTCTATCTCTATCTATCACTTCATAGAAGTTTACCTGTGCTGATCAAAAATCTAATATGTGATAATATCTATAGCTTCCAAATAAAATTCTACTTGCTCATTTTCTGACCATTTCTTCTAACATTCTCTTCGTCTATAAAATTTAATTATTTTTAAATGTTCCTTACAAAAAAGGACATAACTTTTTACCGATAAGGCCGTTAGTTAAATTATCAAACATATATAACGGTGATTCAATTCTTTTTCAAAATTATCTATATTATTTCATCGAATTCAAGTATCCCGTGTTCAGCTTTCCGCATGCACGGATGCGCTGCTACTCAATGTCTCATCGCCCCGGCTTCTGGACGTCTTCTAGCGAGAAGGCAAATCGTCTGTGTGTCTAGCGAACATTCCCATATGTAGTCGCTAGGTTACTCCTCTACTCTACTCTTCCTAGCTTCCTCTATCCGTTGTCGCTAAAGCTAGAGTATAAGTAGGTAATCTCCTTTAGCAGTCGAGTGTGCTTACTCGCTTGCTGCCACTGCACTTAAACTGTCTCGACCGGGGCGCTTGTTTCGTCAGAACACTTTGTGTGCAATACAACACAACACAACTGCCGCGACTAGCTAGATTTGCAGTCGCACATCCCGAACCGACCACCTACAACTTTCCCACCTTCAGAGCCCGTTTTGAATCCGAGGCAAACAAAAACAACATCAGCAAAATCGACATCGGCACGATTTGCTGTCGAAGAAATAATAATCAGCAGCATCATCCTCATACAAGCCTACATGCACGGCAACCACCGGTCGAGATTTACTGCGCTTACCTACTATGGGCAGCAGCCATCCACCTGAGAGCTGATTGAAGAAGATCCCGCCGAGAAGGATCCCGCCAACAACAGCAACAAGAAGCAGAAGAAAACCGTGAGAATCGGCTGGGGCTTTGTGTGTTTGGGTCTGAAACTGTTTTTGGAAGTTACCAGGCTTATTTTTAAGTCATACTTCTGGATTTTTTTTTCAAAACTAAAAAAAGCTGTTTGGCGATCCTGCCAAATGGATTTATCCAAAAATGATGGTATCATCATTCCGAAACCATACCTTTAATATGTAAGATAAAAAAATTCCAATCAACAGAAGATTACCTGTAGCCGATGGGTTTTCAAGGGTATTTCTCATCAATTAATACAATTTATCCAGCTTTTCGGATCTCGGTGATTAGAAAAACTTAGACGATGCGGGTGCCAGACAACTAAATAGGCAGTCAAGTAGTGCTAAATGCTAGCAGTGACCTCTAAGTCAGCGACAGTAATTAATCAAAGTCTGTTCGCCTGAGTTTCCTTCCTTCCTTTTCGAAAAGAAGGAAGTGAACAGAGGGAAATCCTTGACCATCACAAATCGATTGATCGATCGGTTTCCAGCCAGCAGGTTAGTCCTACGATGATTAGGACGGACCATCTTCACCCGCATTCTTCCGATCCGAAGTCTATAATTATAATCAACTCAACTCTAGGTGGATTTTCCCAGTTCCCCCAATTAGTTAGGGAAGGAAGCGGTGAATCTTTGTCTCAGGTCTCAGTTTCACAACTTTAGTCGGCACCCGAACGAGGACGCTTCTTCAATATTTTTCTCTTCTACGCTTCGAAAAGTAGGATTGCGCACACAACATGGCTGGTGCTAATTATCGGTAACCTATTGGAGCTGTAAAACATACCTATTCTGCGCGGTGTCGGATTTCACATGCAAAGCTGCTAGGTTTCTTTTTGTATCGAATTTGCAGCTTCTTCAAAAATGGTGGTAGTGATTCTTACTAGATGTGCTCAGGGTAACCAATTCTGACTCGGGCTCCCAAGCAAAATGATTTGTCTTGTGATGTGATATGGGATATGTTTTATTTTGTTTCTTTCAGACATATACAATGCTGTTGCGCTGAGAGGATAATGCCAGTTTTTAGAATGCTTGTTGATGCCGGCCTGGCATAGAATCTTATTCCCAGAATTCCATCTCCAAGGAAGTTCATTATTGGAGTAGAGTCTGATTTGTGGGTTTATGTATGGGATTGTGGACAAAAATTTTATTAAGACGGTGAAGGCGAAAAATATGTTTTGAGAAGTTTTACATCACAACAAATTTCATAGGTGGAAATGCCCTATTTAATCTAAAATGCGATTTCTACAACTTCAATTCAACTTGATTAAAGTTTATTGAAAAAAAAAAGTGATACTTTAACAGCTTTTTTGCAATCCTTAACAAAAGCCCACAAAATCCATTACAATTTAGGTGAAGTTTATACATGCATCTCACTCGCTCCAATTCAAACCCGTCACTTAACCTCGACAGCCATTCCATTCCATAGTCTATGATCTCTCTTTACAAACTTTGCATCGCTCTCTGCTCACAGAGGTGGGCATTACAGGATTCGCTTCGATTCACTGCGTGACGAATGACGACTGCGTTTTAGCGAGTCTGTGTGAGTGAGCGTTCAGGAGGAAGCGACGGGGATTCGATACTTTTCTTTCCTTCCTCTCCCCTTATATTTAGCGTGCTGGTTCGGCCTTACACATCAGCATCCCATTGAAACAGAGTTGCCATAAACGTTAGTTAAACGCTCAATCGATTTTTTTCCTACCAAAATTTTGCACCTAACATTGAAACGAAGAATTTTTCCAACAAAATATCAACCGTAGAATACTTTCGATTCAAACTTATAATTTTACCTACCGATATTTGTTCCAAGTTTTTTTCACTATCGAAAAAGGTACTGTGCATTTTGAATAGAATTCCAATTTTCATATTCCAAATCTAATAATTTATGCTCTGTATGTAGATATTGTATTCAAAAATACTAATTGTTTTGCGCTTACTCATAACATATAAAAGAAAATTTGACAAATGCAATCTTAACATTTGTGCTCAGTTCTTTTGCAAATAATCATGATAAATTTAACACTCATTTTCATTTAACGTTTTACTTTAGCAATTTTTTTTAATTGAAGCTTTAATCGAATTATTATTAAAGCAATCGTTGGTGTTATACCATCGCTTGCCTTCCAATCATTTCAATCGTTTTTTTTTCATCGTATAACCCCTGCGCTATTGGTTGAAGTTGCAGTTGTCCTTAAGATTATATTGTTTTAAGATTTCTATAATGATGGTTATTTTTCTACACGTAAACAGGATTAAATCTGTTGGACACTTTTTCTTTTGCTTATACCATGTAACTCGTCAAGTGCTCTTTTTTCCGATTGAAGCAATTATCCATTCTTCATTTAACCAAACATTTTTCCAATTTTATCCAAAAAACATATTGAATGGCCTTTCTGCCACGTATTTTCCATTTTCAGTTAAGGAAATTGTTGAAATAAATTCTAGTGTTTTTCTTCAACTTTCCTTCTCACATGCTTCCAATCAGTAAGCTGCTTAGGGTACGATTTCTCATGTTCAATCAATTCTGCGAACAAAATTGTACTTTTAGCTGTCCTCAGCACGCCATTTTCCTGTATTCTAATGGTTCTTTCAATACATTTTTTTAACTGCCTTTTCCGACTTATTATTTCTTTGGATTTTACAAGTGTTTCTCCCAAAACACTTATTATTTTTCTCATTCCTCTTTGAATTCCTCTCATTCTCATTCCAATTTGAATTCAAGTGGTCCTCCCAACACACTTTCTTATAGCTGTCCTCCCGACTCGCTTTTTCTTTCAGTTTTCAATTTAAGTGGTCCTCCCAACACACTCTATTATAGCTGTCCTCCCGACTCGCTATTTCTTTCAGTTTTCAATTTAAGTGGTTCTCCCAACACACTCTATTATAGCTGTCCTCCCAACTCGCTATTTCTTTGAGCTTTACAAGTGGTCCTCCCAACACACTATTTTGAAGCTGTCTTCTCGACACGTTATTTTTTCTTAGGCTTTGATGTGGTCCTCCCAACACACTTTCTAAATACAGCAGTCCTCCCAACGTGCTGTGCTAGCGTGCGGTCCTCCCAACTCGCAATCTTTAAACTATCCTCATGACTTGTTAGCTTACCACACCTTCCTTTCAATAAATGGCACTAAAATTAGTAATGATGATAAAAAAGTTAATTCAGCAACACTGGTTCCTTTGTTTTCGTTTTCATTTGATCACTTTTTCTTAGTGAACCTTCATATAAGAGAAGCGACATCTGATCCCTCTTAAAATAAAATATGTGGCAACATCGCCGAAATCTTGGACAAAAAAAATCCCCAGCACTGTTTTCTGGCTCAATGTTCAAGCTCTAAAGTGAACGCTCCTTCAATCCAACAAAACAACATTGAACTCGATGCCCGAAGGATCGCGATAAACGGTATGAATGACTTGAATTTCGTTAATAATTAGTTAGTTTTCTAACTAGAAACACGATTCACCAAAGCATTGAAATAAACCTAATCATAAATTCATATGACCAGCTAAAAAAATTATCTGTTTGAACTATACCAACAATCACAATACCTTCCTTGGTTGAGTTTTCAATAAGAAAGGTAAAAGCTCTGGGACAAAATGCTTGGATCGATTGGAATCGATTTTGACAGTTCATTTGCTCGATTGGAATTTTGTGTTTCAGATGTCACTTCTCTTATATACAGGTTCACTACTTTTTCTGTTTATTTCTCTGGTGGGTGATCTCTGTTGAAGGTTCGTTCACTATTCAATCAAGATTGATCAAGATTGATGATGAAAAAAAAACACCAAACGCACTAATATGATGTCAAAATGTCCCGTCGGTCGCCAAATGTGCAGCTCCGTTAGCCACACGAGATCACCCACCAGGATATAATCCGTAACAGAGTTGACGTAGCAGCTCGGCTGGCGGATTGTGGAATCCTTGATGCGAGAGATATTTACGCCTACCCTGAGAGAATGTGCTTATGTACTCATTCATCCATTGGCGCCCCACACAGGATAAAGGATGTTCGGTCGAATAAAACGATAGAACAATTGGACAACAGACCGAATACGCACTAGCTAGGAATGAACGATGTTAAGTCAAATGGTCCATAGGATGAAACGGATGTAAGGCCGAATGAATATTGTACCGAACGGATGATAGGCTGAATGAATGTTAGTGTGGTGATGGGATGAAGGATATTCAATAATAGTTGTATTTGGCAACACTGGGGTCAAATAAAAGAAAATAAATTTCTTTGGCAACGGCAACGCTTGTTATTTTGACAACACTAGTCGAAACAAATAAAACAAAGTCAGTAATTGATCGAATCTTGTGAACGACTGACGTGTCTGATGCCGTATTTGTTTATGCCGAGTGTTGCACTGGTGCACCACTAGGTGCTGTCATATTGTTTGTTTATTCGGACAGTGTTGCACTGGTTTTGACCTGATGGAGCTCTGCTTGCGAGAGAGCGTTTGAGTGAGTGAGGTAGCAATATAACGGCGACGATTTGTGTTTGTTTTTGTCGGGTTAAGTATCCCACTGTACGAGGGGAGAAAACAAATACGGTATGAGTGGATCTTTGAATTGAGATTCGTATTGATCGTGGAATCACGACAATGGCGTTGTTCGTTGAACAAACACAGAGAGCTCAGATTTCAAAAGCTGCTTCCACGAAAAATGTGTATCTGATTAAGCCTCCGGTGGAAAGACGGATTGGCTTAGGAAGCGCAGATTTTTAAGGATGCTACTACGAAAAAAAATGTTTCTGATTCGGCCTCCGGTGGAAAAACGGATTAGCTTAGGGAACGCAAATTTTTGCTGCTGATTGTTTTGTTTGAGTTGACCTTCCGGCGAAAAAATACGGATTGGCATAGGAAGCGCAAATGTCAACAGCTTCTGCCACGAAAAATGAGTATCTAATTAGGCCTCCGGTGGAAGACGGATCGGCTTGGAGAGCGCCGATTTTTAAGGATGCGACTACGAAAAAAAAATTCTAAATCGGCCTCCGGTAAAAAGACGGATTGGCACAGGGAGCGCAGATTTTTAAGGCTGTTGATGATTGTTTGTTTTGATTTGGCTTTCAGGTGGAGAAAGACAGATTGGCATAGGAAGCGTAGATTTTCAATGCTGCTGCTACGAAAAATGTGTTTCTGATTAGGCTTTCTGGTGGAGAAAGACGGATTGGCTTAGGGAGCGCAGATTTTTAAGGATGCTGCTACGAAAAAAAGAGTTTCTGATTCGGCCTCCGGTAGAAAGACGGATTGGTACAGGGAGTGCAGATTTTTTGGGGGCTGCTGCTGATTGTTTGGTTTGATTTAGCTTTCCGGCGAAGAAATACGGATTGGCATAGGAAGCGCAAATGCCAAAAGCTGCTGCCCCGAAATATGTTTATCTCATTAGGCCTCCGGTGAAAAGACGGATTGGCTTAGGTAGCGCAGATTTTTAAGGATGCTGATACGAAAAAAAATGTTTCTGATTCGGCCTCCGCTAGAAAGACGGATTGGCACAGGGAGCGCAGATTTTTAAGGCTGGTGATGATTGTTTGTTTTGATTTGGCTTTCAGGTGGAGAAGGACAGATTGGTATAGGAAGCGCAGATTTCAAAAGCTGCTGCCACGAAAAATGTGTATCATATTAGGCCTCCGGTGGAAAGACGGATTGGCACAGGGAGCGCAGATTTTTAAGGCTTTTGATAATTGTTTGATTTGAGTTGGCCTTTCGGCGAAATAATACGGATAGGCATAGGAAGCGCAAATGTCTAAAGCTGCTGCCATGAAAAATGTTTATCTCATTAGGCCTCCGGTGCAAAGACGGATTGGCTTAGGGAGTGCAGATTTTTAAAGATGCTGCTACGAAAAAAATGTTTCTGGTTCGACCTCCGCTAGAAAGACGGATTGGCACAGGAAGCGCAGATTTTTAAGGCTGGTGATGATTGTTTGTTTTGATTTGGCTTTCAGGTGGAAAAAGACAGATTGGCATAGGAAGCGAAGATTTTAAAAGCTGCTGCCACGAAAAATGTGTATCTGGTTGGGCCTCCGGTGGAAAGATGGATTGCTTTAGGGGGCGCAGATTTTTAAGGATGCTGCTACGAAAAAAAATGTTTCTGATTCGGCCTCCGGTAGACAGACGGATTGGCGTAGGAAGCGCAGATTTTTTGGGGGCTGCTGCTGATTGTTTGGTGTGAGTTGGCCTTCTGGCGGAAAAATACGCATTGGCATAGAAAGCGCAGATTTTTTAGGCTGCTGCTGCTGATTATTTGTTTTGTTTTGGCCTTCCGGTGAAAAACGAAGGATTGTTTTAGGAAGTGTAGATTTTGATGGTTGCTGCTGATAGAAAGCACAGATTTTTAAGGCTGCTGTTGATTGTTTGTATTGATTTGGCTTTCCGGTGAAAAGACCGATTGGCTTTTGAAGCGCACATTTTTAAGGTTGCTGCTGCTGATTGTTTGTTTTGATTTAGCCTTCCGGTGCAAAACGAAAAAATTGGCTTAGATAGCACAGATTTTTAAGGCTGCTGTTGATTGTTCACTTTGATTTGGCCTCCTTGTTTGGAAGGTTGTTCCTAAGAATATTTTCGGATGGTTCCGGATCTGATAAACAAACCCAGAGTGACATGAAGCACAGTTTGGGAAAACTGTTGCTAGGAATTTGTAGAAATGTGAATACACACCTCTGAAAAAAATATTTTTTTTTATTTATTTACCGCTCGTTTATGGCATTTTTTGACGTAGAATTACGTCTTACGGCAACACTATAGGGGGGCAAATTGAAATTTGCGAACAGATCTCGCGTCACGAAAACTTTCCATCTCACAGACATCCTATCTAAAGGATTATGACGTCATCACCAACGCCTGCTTTGATGGGTTTTGTTTTTCCCTACCTACGAAAGGTATAAAACGAAGGGCCCGTCGGTCGACTCGGTTTCTTTCTCTGTTTGCCGTCAAGCTGAACAGACCGTTGCTGCGCTTCGATCTGAGTGTGGACCCCACCAGTGGTAATCCGACTCAGATATCGATTTGCAGTAGTTCAGTGGCAACCGTGGACCAGTGAGCAACGATGACGGTGAGCAGCGATGACGGCCACCACACCAGCGTAGACAGCCAGCGGCGGAGGCGTTCAGTGGCGGAGGACTCCAGTGGCAGTGGCAGGGATCCTACAGGTCATCGCAAGTGGCGTTGCATGGTCGAATTATGTCACATGGTCAATTTATGTTGCATGGGCGATTATGTTGCATAGTTGGATTTTGTTACATGGTCGGATTATGTCACATGGTCGATGGTTGGATTTCGTCACATGGTCGGATTATGTTGCATGGTCGGATTATGTTGCATGGTCGGAATATGTCACATGGTCGATTATGTCACATAGTCCGATTATGTTGCATGGTTAGATTCCGTCACATGGTCGATTTATATTGCATGGTCGGATTGTGTCATGGTCCGATTATGTTGCGTGATCGATTTATGTCACATGGTCGATAATGTTGCATGGTCGGATTATGTCACATGGTCCGATTATGTTGCATGGTCGGATTATGTCACATGGTCTGATTATGTTGCATGATCGATTATGTTGCATGGATTTGGATTATGTTGCATGGTCGGATTATGTCACATTGTCCATTTATGTTGCATGGGCGATTATGTCACATGGTCCGATTACGTTGCATGATCGATTTATGTCACATGGTCGATAATGTTGCATGGTCAGATTATGTCACAGGGTCCATTTAAGTTGCATGGGCGATTATGTCACATAGCCCGATTATGTCTCATGGTCGGATTATGTCACATGGTCCGATTATGTTGCATGATCGATTTATGTCACATGGTCGATAATGTTGCATGAGCGATTATGTCACATGGTCCGATTATGTCGCATGGTTTAATTTTGTCACATGGTCCGATTATGTTGCAGGGTCGGTTATGTCACATGGTACGATTATGTTGCATGGTTAGAATTCGTCACATGGTCGGATTATGTAGCATGGTCGGATTATGTAGCATGGTCGGATTATGTTACATGGTCAAATTATGTCACATGGTCCGATTATGTTGCTTGGTCGGATTATGTCACATGGTCAATTTATGTTGCATGGGAGATTATGTTGCATAGATAGATTTTGTTACATGGTCGGGTTATGTTGCATGGTCGGATTATGTTGCATGATTGATTTATGTCACGTGGTTGATAATGTTGCATGGTCAGATTTTGTCACAGGGTCTATTTATGTTGCATGGGCGATTATTTCACATGGTCCGATTATGTTGCATGATCGGATTATGTCTCATGGTCGGATTATGTTGCATGATCGGATTATGTCACATGGTCCGATTATGTTGCATGATCCGATTATGTTGCATGATCGATTTATGTCACATGATCGATAATGTTGCATGGTCGGATTTTGGCACAGGGTCCATTTATGTTGCATGATCGATTATGTCACATAGTTCGATGATGTTGCATGATCGGATTATGTCTCATGGTTGGATTATGTTGCATGATCGGATTATGTCACATGGTCCGATTATTTTGCATGATCTATTTATGTCACATGGTCGATAATGTTGCATGGGCGATTATGTCACATGGTCTGATTCTGTTGCATAGTTTAATTTTGTCACATTGTCGGATTATGTTGCATGGTCGGATTATGTCACATGGTCCGATTATGTTGCATGGTCGGATTATGTCACATGGTCGATTATGTCACATGGTCCCATTATGTTAAATGGTTGGATTTCGTCACATGGTCGGATTATGTTGCATGGTCGGATTATGTCACATGGTCTATTTCTGTTGCATGGGCAATTATGTCACATGGTCTGATTATGTTGCATGATCCGATTATGTTGCATGGTTAGATTTTGTCACATGGTCAGATTATGTTGCATGGTCGGATTATGTCACATGTTGAATGGTCGGATTATATCAAATGGTCCGATTTTGTCGCATGGTCGGATTATGTTGCATGATCAGATTCTGTCACATGGTCCGATTATGTTGCATGGTCCGATTATGTTGCATGGTCGGATTATGTTGCATGATTCGATTGTCACATGGTCGATTTTGTTGCATGATCGAATTATGTCACATGGTCGATTATGTTCATGGTCGGATTATTTCACATGGTCGATAATGTTGCATGGTTGGTGTTGTGGCCATGAAAAGCCATTGGTGGACTGTGGGTGCGGCGCTTGGCAAAACGACCACTGGTGGGACTCATTCCCCTCGTGGGAGTGAGCCTCTCCTAGACAACCCCTGGTGGCTGTCTCACCAGTGGAGGCAAGTCCTCGGACTGTACCTGGAGGCCAAGGCCGCGTCGATGTGAGCGCTTGGGAAAACAACCACTGATGGCCCGTTCCCCTCGTGGGATTGGACCTTGAGAGACAACCACGCATGGTTGCCCCATCAGTGGAGGCAGGTCCTCTTGACGCTGCCTGGCGGCCAAGGCTCGGGGGGGATCTCGATCGCCTAGTTGACCGAGATCCAAACTCTTTCAGATGGAGGGCTCTGAAAAGAGCCGATTGTGGCAGCTGGACCCGGGAGCAAGGCGTCGGAGCGAAGCAACGGAGAAAGGAGGCAATAGTATCGGCTCAAACACTATTTATTTCTCTTTTTACTTTTCTATTATTTACATTTTATATACAACTTTGCACTATTTACACTTCCGCCGATCTTCACGGTTTGGCGGTTTAATAACGAATGACGACATACGCGCGGCAGCGCGCGTTTTTATACCTTCGGTTTGTCGGCTGCTGCTCGCTGATTGGCCCACGACTGTTCTCACTTCTCTCGCGCTCTCTTTCCAACTTTCAGTCCGCTCGTCGGACTGAACAGTTGGATTATGTCACATGTTCCGATTTTGTTACATAATCGGATTATGTCACATGGTCTGGTTATCTTGCATGCTCCGATTATGTGACATGGTCCGATTATGTCACATGGTCGGATTATGTCACATATTTGTTGCATGGTCGATTATGTCATAGGATCGGATTATGTCACATGGTCCGATTATATTGCACGATTCGATTATGTTGAATGGTTGGATTTTGTCACATGGTCGGATTATGTTGCATGATCGAGTTATGTAGCATGGTCGGATTTTGTCACATGATCAAAATATGTTGCATGATCGAAAATGTTGCATGATCAGATAATGTCACATCTTCGATTTAACTGCATGATCGGATATTGTCACATGGTTGATTATATTGCATAATCAGATTGTGCCACATGGTCGATTATGTTGCATGGTCGGATTATCTCAGATGGTCGATTTTATTGCATAGTTGAATTAGGTCACCTGGTCGAATTATGTTACATGATCTGATTATGTTGCATGATCCGATTATGTCACATGTACTGCATGCTCAGATTATTTCTGGCGATAGGTTTATGTCACATGGTTAAATTCTGTTAAATGATTGAAATTTGTCACGTCATATTGCCATTTTGACACTCATATGTTGGTCATTTCAAAAATGCACTATAAGTTCTGTTATTCTATACATTGACAAAAAACAATTGCGTAATTCTACGTTTAGCGGTCGTAGCCAAATTACTACCTCCCCCACTTTTTTTTTATTTTGTTTTCCGAAGATCAAATTTAAACAAATCTCAGCAGAACAATTTTAAAAATATAGGGGAGATAAGGGCATAACGAGCACCCGGGGCATAGTAAGCACTTTTCTTTCTACAAAAGTATACATTTTCGTGAATAAACTTTCATGGGGAATAGTTTTGTACTTCCTGTAGTATTAATTTTTCACCAAAAAAGAAATCTCCTAATAATCTTTACACAAATATTAAAAAAAAAAATCTAGGTTCTCAAGTGACAAAAGTATTATAATTTTCAAGCACCAGGAAATAAGCTTTCATGATCTTTGAATCATCTTGATCTATAATGTAAGCACTGCAACATAATCTACACATTGTTCCTCAATTTTCACTTTCATTAATTTTTTTATTTTTCACTCAAACCAGTTATGAAACGCGTTTTCACTTTAATTTGTTGACTCGGGGCAAACAGAGCACAATTCATCGAGGCACGATGAGCGTTTTCTGCCGCAGCTGCCCCAGTTTACATTTGACGATTTGGCCTATTGGTAAGATGTCGGAGAGGTAATCAGAAGTCTCGAGTTCAATTCCTGTTTGAGGAGATTTTTTTTTCGTTTACCATTCATGATCGATTATTTTCTATTGCTCGTCTATTCGCTGACATTTGGGATACTGCAACATTCCCGGCCGACTGGATGCAGGGTATCCTCGTAAAGGTCCCAAAGAAAGGAGACCTAACAGAGTGCGGTAACTGGCGTGGCATAACTTTGATCTGTACAACCCTCAAAGTACTCTGCAAAGTGATCCTGAACAGGATCCAGGAGAAAATCGACGCTACACTCCGACGGCAACAAGCTGGATTCCGATCCGGACGATCATGTGTGGACCACATCACAACGCTACGAATAATACTGGAACAAATCAACGAATTCCAGGACTCTCTTCTGCTGGTGTTCGTTGATTTCGAAAAGGCATTTGACCGACTGAACCACGAAAACATCTGGGCTGCTCTTAGACGACGAGGGGTCCCAGAGAAACTAGTCCATCTCATCGAAGCACAGTACGAGGCATTTTCGTGCAAGGTCTTGCACGACGGTGTCTTGTCCGAACCAATCCCGGTAACTGCTGGAGTGAGACAAGGATGTATTTTGTCACCGCTGCTTTTTCTCATCGTAATGGATGAGATCTTGACTGGATCGATTGACTGTAGACCAAACCGAGGATTGCCGTGGAATCCTTCAACCATGGAGCAACTGAACGACCTTGACCTGGCAGACGATATTGTTTTGCTCGCCCAAACACAACAAGACATGCAGAGCAAACTCGACGACCTCACCGAAAGCTCCAAGGCAGCAGGTCTCAAAATCAATGTCGGAAAGACCAAGTCGATGGAAATCAATACAGAAAATCGTTCCAATTTCGTGGTAGCTGGACAACAGGTTGAGACAGTGGAGTGCTTCCAGTATCTTGGTAGCCAGATTACGCCTGATGGTGGGACCAAGAAGGACATCGAGACCCGGATCAGAAAAGCCCGATTTGCGTTTGCGAGTCTCCGAAACATCTGGCGGTCACGCCAGATCTCTCTACGAACTAAGATCCGAATCTTCAACTCAAACGTCAAATCCGTATTGCTGTACGGGTGTGAAACTTGGTGCACATATGCGGTGACGACGCAAAAACTGCAAGTTTTTGTGAATCGCTGCCTGCGGAACACCATCCGCGCTTGGTGGCCTGGCAACTGGATCTCAAACGTTGAACTTCATCGCCGGTGTTATCAAAAGGCGCTAGAAATCGAGATTCGGGAACGTAAGTGGAGATGGATTGGGCACACGCTGCGAAGAGATGAAAACGAGATTTGCAGAGAGGCGCTTGACTGGAATCCAGATGGGCATCGAAGAAGAGGCAGGCCCAAAAGCTCGTGGCGGCGAAGTCGAGCCGCTGAAATCCGCACAGTTGACGAGAACCTCGGCTGGCAGCAAGTGAAGACGCTGGCTCCGGATCGCCAGCAGTGGAGATCTTTTATCTCAGCCCTATGCGCCGGTCAATTGGCGCTGGACCCTTAGGTAGGTAGGTATCGATTATTTTGATTGTTGCATTATATGACTAGTAGCATCTTGGCGGGTGATGCGAACCACCAAAAACATAATGTATGAGTGTGTGTGAATTGTTTGTTTTCCACAAACGGACACACATTAATTAAGTATTTCTTTGTTTGATAGATCTACGCCTCACGGTTTAGTGTAAAATGCATTGACCATGAGAAAAAAATAATCACTTTGAACAAGAATCGAACTCGAGCCTACTGATTACCTCTCCGACATCTAACCAATAGGCCAAATCGCCAGATGAAACAAGTTAAGCTGTAGCTATATTATCCAGTTGACTTCATCAAGTGAAATTCACTTGAAAACGCTCATCGTGCCCCGATTGATGTTGCTTATATTGCCCCAGTGGGGGTTCTCAGTATACTCCTATAGCGACTGATTTTCAGCTTTCGGTAAATAATTTTAAAATGCATTTTTAAACAATTTTATCTTCTCTTTGAAGTATCAGCCAGTTAGGAAATAGCCTTTTTTATTGTCTGAACACGAAACAATGATGTAAGTTACACATCTTAGCTGTTTTCTATGGTTAAATGAGCGTCTTCCTTAAATATTTTTATTTTTTAAAGATTTCATAGATCAAATTTTCAAAAAAAAACTTTTGTACTGGGGTCACCGACCAAATATTTTAATTTATGGTGGAAATAAACCTGGAAAAGCTCTACTTTCTGCCCATGCAAAAATTAGCGCTACCATTTTTTGCTACTTTAAGTCTTTCTACAAAACTCACAGTGATTGTATTGTGTTTGAATAGAAGCCTTTCCCGTTGCAAAAGTGGTTCAGATCATTGGATATGTACAATGAACTTAATTTTTGGCAAAACTTGTTTGTGAATCAATTTTCAGAAAAATCAATAGAAAATTTGGCGATTTTTTTTTATTCTACGCTGATTTTGTGAAGGATTCCTCCGTTATCATAATGTGAACCGTAATTTTTAGCAATATATCATCTTGTTATGATAGAACTTACATGTGGATCAAATTTCATGAACCTTACATGAATATTGCAAAAGTGATGACCCCTCTCACTTTTGCAATATTTATGTGATACAAACAAATCAACATTTTAATGAAAATCACCTGAAATACACACAATAATGGAAATCTCAAATCACATTTAAAAATTTAAAAAATACAGTTTTATTTCTATCAAAAAAGGAAATTGTATTGATCCCGGGCCACTTATATTAAAAAAAAATTAATTTGTCACACCCTTGTATTGAAATTTGGCACACCCTGGTATTGTGTCATTTTTAATGCCAAAACTGCATTACTAGCTGACTCTGCTTAAAGATCAAACCTTCCATTTAATGATTGTTAAGTAAAGTTAAGCCTTTACATCAAAGTTTAATTCATTTACAGCTGCTGCCACCAGTAGTCTTAAAATTAAAAACTATAGTTGGAGATTTTTTATTATCTGACAACTTGCACCTGTGTTCCTAAAAATTTCAAATTTGATTCATTTTTGTTATTTAAAACCACATAAATTTTTGTAAATTAAAAAAAAAATCCAGAGATATTAACGTTTTTGTTTTATCTTGGAAACAATATAATTGTACGATAAATGCACATAAAAATGCATTAAAAATTCATGTGTTTGAAGGACCGTCTGTGTCACAAAAAATTCTGTGAAAAATACACTTGGCAGTTGATGTTACAAATTTGAATTTTCGAGAAAAAACTGAAGATTTCCGGCGCAAACCCGTCAAATAATCAAAAAAAAAAAAAAACTCAAATTTCATATTTTGAAATGCAGTATCCAAAATTCAGAATGAATACTGTGTTGAAACATGCAAAAATCATTCTTGAATGTTTTCTTTAAAATTATGCATTCAAAATTTCGGTACAAAATTAAAAAAAAAAAACAAAAACCCATTAAATTAAGAAAAATAATTAAAATCCTATAGTTTTCTAGAATTGAACTTTAAAAGTCTGTTTACAACTTTAACCAAACGTGAAAAACTACCGATGCTATCTGTCAGTTATAATTGGAGCCAACCTCAAGCCAAGTGTATCTGTGTATTTGTGTGTGTCCTACCAATTAGCATTTCTGATTGAAGAAACTGTCGACCATTATAACAGTCTCATAATTTCCGATACAACTCAATTTAACATACCAACAGGAGACGGAGATGAGGACGACGAACGTCTCGACTGATTGGAGATACCGAACGACCTTTGACAGGTACCTACCTTAGTCAGAACGTTAGTCCGAGGAATGTTTTATTCGATTACGTACACCCAAAGATTGAATTTTTTCTAACATCTGTCGTATAAGGTGGTCCAAAGATTCAAATTTCTATGTACGTTTGAAAAATAATAAAAAAAATCTACAAGAAATCAACTAACTTTTGATTCCAAAATATTTCAATTTTCGATAGAATTTATTTTTAAAAGTCTGGTTTGGGTGCCCATCTGGCTACAAAGTTGTATGGGAACTGCACCGGCATGGCGACAAGCTTGGTGCTATGTTTTCCGCATGTACTATTGGTATTGACTAATATACCAGCAACCAATTATGCATCCAAACCAATATCCCATTCAAATCCGATGTTCGTTCAGGAATCTGCCCCTTAGTTTCTCTCCCAAGTATACTTCATACACATTCCACCTCGGATCGTTCCCAAAAGATCTGGACCTATCGGTG
The DNA here is from genome assembly GCF_029784155.1 of Uranotaenia lowii. Classification (NCBI taxonomy): domain Eukaryota; kingdom Metazoa; phylum Arthropoda; class Insecta; order Diptera; family Culicidae; genus Uranotaenia; species Uranotaenia lowii. Next base: position 26,795,926 of record NC_073691.1, on the reverse strand, counting down.
GAGAGCTCCTAGACGAGACTGATTGATTCATAAGCAGGAGGCTCATCTTCTTCAACGAGCTTCTGGCTTGTTGGTGAAGCACCTGGTAGATAGCTCTCGGAATGGATTCGGTTGTGTATTAGCTCTGTATATTGCTTACATGTATGTTTGGCCCCTCAGTTTAGTTGCAGTTATTCTAGCATTTGAACCAGTCGATTTAATGTTTTTTTTTTCCTATTCGGAACGGTTGTCTATTCGTCTGCCAGTAGTGTAGTCTGCCTCCTACACCTTTGAGAGCCAATGGAATAGGTAAATCTTCTCCGGAATATTGAAACGAGGATGGAACAAGCTGAAGGAAAGCCAGGCGGTACTATAAATCTGGCACGGAGCACTCGAAACTAGCGAATTGGGCAAGAAAATAAAGCTAAAATGAAGGTTTTACAATTTCAAACTTGAAAATACTAATTTTCTAAATAGGAATGAGATTATAAATTTTTGAAAACTTAACTTGACACAGCAGGAATTTCATCTTCATCATTCCTTTTTTGGAGGCATCGGAACTTGACTCGTTAATAGCCGACATTTTTAAAACCCAACTTCTGACGGTCGCCATTGAAAAAGAATTTGAAGTTACGGTTCACACTAGTAGAAGTGCAGCACGTTTAATCTGAATTTAAAGATTTCAGCTACCGATCAAAATTTATTCCTTGGTTCTGCACGAATATACACTTCTTATTATACACTTCTTATTCAGGTAGCGGATAACTTTGATTGATGAAACAATTGTTAACCGTTTTTTTAGCTCTGTTTTGATTTCGTGAAAATCACTTTTTTCCATTTATACTTTCTTTAAATAATTTTTAGATTTGTCAATGATTGCTGATTTTGCAACTTGTAGCTCTTATATGTACAATAATTTAATTATATGTTTTCATTTTACCATATTCGTAAACAAAAATGCTGTGGAAACATCAATTAAACAGTGCAATACTAAACTTGGGAACAAATGCACTCTTCCTTAGTTTTGAATTTCACATGAAATCTATCAGCCCTCCAGAGATTATTTTCCTGCTTTTTAATTCTTCGAAAATTTAGCACAAAAATAAGAAAATTTGTGATATTTCCCAATCTCTAAAATTCAATTGCAATCGGAAACTAGGTATGTAAAATATTAAAAATCCAAATTTAATATTTATTAAAGCATGGAAAAATGTTTGACGAAATCAATTGTCCATATCTAATCCGGTGGATTTTCAATTTGTGTACAGAAAAAAATCCTCTAGCCTAAAAAAAATCATTTTTGAAATTCAAAACTCTTTAGTCGATGAGAATTTTATCTTGTTTTTTCAGTAAATATTTTGAAAAAAACGAACGCAAACACATACAGGATCTCAATGAAACTTTATGTTTCCTCGAAGAGATTCCTTTCACTTAACTCTAAGCGCGTACATCTTTCGACGATATGATGGCTAGCATCTTGCAAATGCTAAAACCACTAATCCACAGAAAGTGTACTATGTGTGCCATGACCGGGATTTGAACTCATGACCGTTGGCTTAGAAGACTGGAAGGCTATCCACAACGCCACGGGCTGCGGCATATGAAGATTAGGTTAGTGAACAACCGTTTGAACACAAAGAGACCTTAACAAATTTCATCCAGAATTTAAAAAAAAATCAATTGAGAAAAAAGTAGATTCTACTTGAAACATTTTCAGAAAAAATAATTTTTGTGAAGTCCATATTTCATAAGAATTTGAATGAAAAACCAGTATTTTTTGTCACTCTCGTGTAGAATAGCTTAAAACCTCTCATGCAACCCCTCCCCATGGTCAGATCTTACTGAAATTTGGCTTGATACCTTTTGGGGTTTAAACCCCATCCCATGAGGGTCCAAAAAACGAGGTATTCTTCTTCTCTACACTCAAAGTTTTAAATTCATAATCAAATTATTATAATAAAATAAGGTTATTCAAGCGCAACAATCCTAGGCAAATAACCAATGCCAGCACCTTAAAAACCCATCCTAAGTTCCAAATTCTGCTACAGTTTTTCAAAATTTTCTCACTTGTTCATAGAGATTCAACCCATTCCTGATGTTCTGGTTCCATATTCCCATAACCAAAGTTGTATTTCTATTTTGTATTAGGGATTCCAGTTTCAGAATCCAGTTTTGGGTTCTTGATTTTCAGTTCGAATAATCATAAGAAATTGAAAAAAAGCTGCTTCAAATGGTTCAAATTTTGTTTTGCATTTCATATCAAATTTTGATCATGTTATTCGGAAATCATATACATTTTCAATATTTTGATAATAGTTTTCCCAGCATAAAAAAAAGAGGAATTTGGAGCGTTTAAAATCAATTCTTACACAAATTTCAAACATTTAAAGCTTCTAAATGGCGATCCGAAATTTAAAACTCAAATTCACATTTTTCATTTGAAATTCATATTTCAATTCCCATTTTTATACAGTTTGAAAGATAACAATTTAAATAATGAATTTAGATTAAACCAGAACAAAAGATTTTAAATATAAGATTGATGAATGAGAGCCCTTAAACTTGGCTCATAAAATTCTGATCTTGAACTCAGAATCGAATTTCGAATTTTTTGTACATTTCAGAAATCGTATAGAAATTCGGAAACAGACTCACAGTTCAATTGTTGAATTCAGGTTCAGAATTCTTAAAAAGAATTTAGCGTGTGAATGAATTTTTTTGATTAATATAAAATTTTGAGGAATTCAAGCTTGTCCAGATTTTCAATTTTGAGTCAAAATTAGTTTGTACACACAATTAAGCGCAATTCAGTGTTGATTTATGGAACAAATTTAAATTTCTTTACAAAAATTATCCTCAGGATTTTAATTTTGTAACTGATTCTTTATTGAAAATATGTGCTGTGAAAGTAGCATGTAGATATCTGTTCTTCACCTGAATAATCTGCTTAAAATGCTTTATTTTCTATGTGTATTTTTTGACGTTTTTAATTTTGCTGTTTTTTTAAAGCCAAATTTCAAACTAAAATCATAAATTTGGTGCTTGTTTGCATTAAGCAAATTTGATCCGATGTTTTTATCTCTTACATTTTTTTTGTGTTTTATTCTTACTATACTAAGATTAGTACACTGCAGTTCGATAAATTATAAAAAAAAATGTAAATTTTACTGTTTAAATAAAATAACCATAACTTCTTCAATTTTCAATCGACTTTGATTAAAAAACCACTTGTAGTCTTTGTTTTGAATTCAAATTTACGGTCCGTAGAAAATCAGATTTTAAAAATGTTATCATCGAGTCTATAAATGTTGATAAAACAAAAATTTCTCTAAAAAAATGCATTTTTCATTTTTTTTCTATCACGACTTCACTAATATTAACAATACTGTTGATCATATGCAACAATGATATTCAGATGATTGATAGAAAATTTATTCATATGTGCAAACAAGATAATATCAAATAAATTTTATGCAGTCCGAATTTTTTTAATATAAAAACAAGTACTTTTTTCCAAAATTTGAAATTTGGAGTATAACCCAAAAACTGTTCAACTGAAATTTTTTTTAAATTCATTTTCTGATTCCGTGTAAAAATTTGGGTCAGTTGATGAAGTGCACGATGATTTTTTTTAAATTTTGTAAACTAGTGTAATTAATTAGCATTTTTAAAATAAAATAATTATAATGCATCGATCTTTATTTTACACTAGCTGACCCGGTGTGCCTTGCTACACCTTCTAAAAATCAATAAATTGTGAAAATAATTTCATTATAAATAAATGTTCGGTACCTTTACAATGAGAGCTTTCGTCTCACATGTTTTCCGATAATTATTTAAATATGATATTAGAACTCTTTTTTATATGCCTTTCTCCCTTGCAATGTGGGGAGGGTCCTCCAACAGCAATAATAACATTTTCGTTACCAAATAACATAATATTTCACAAATGGCTTTTCGAGCTATTCAGAAGGAGGGGTCTTGAATATTTAAAAAAAAAAACATTTCATGCACAATATAGTTTCTATTGCTTGAAATGTTTTGAAAACTATGCGATAAAAGCTCCCACATTCTTGGCTCTGTATAGTTTTAACTAAATCTCTCCTTAAAAAAATAGAAATATTTATCGTACTTGAATACATTTTCTTTTAAATTTGGTTCCATTTGTTGGATAAGTTCTCAAGATATACAAAAAGTTCTGTGGAACTCCTTTTCACCCCGCTTATCTGTAAAGTGCAAAGGGCCCCACCCCTTCTATATCAAGGAGTCTCAAACCATCATTAAAACATCCTTCCTTCCTATATACCTTTGCATGCCAAATTTCGTTCGACTGGCTTGATTAGTTCTCGTACCCGAATACCCTCCCATGACAAATTTGGTACCATTTGTTTAATCGGTTCTCGAGTTATGCAAACTTGTGCCTTTTGTTTGGGAGGCCCCCTCCCCCTTTCCGAGTCTATAGGGAACAGACAGACAGACAGACAGAAATCCATTTTTATATAGATTCAGGGGCTTATATTTTTTTTAAACAAAGTGAAAATTGAGCAAATCATTTGAATTTTAAGCGAAAAAGTTTTGTTTTCTTGTTTTGTTTGGTTTTGATTTTGTTCGAGTACTAATTACCAGATATTATTTTTGTTATGCCACCGGACAAGTTTGTAGCACACATTAGTGACTTATTTCAAAACAACAAATATATATTTTTTAAATCAACGCCTAGATTCAGACAAAAATTGGGATGACGAATGACTATGAACCCATTCTAAATTCAATTTGAACTTAGAACTTCGTTGTTAGCTATCCAGCTTATATTTTTTCAGTATTTTTTTTATCTTTTTGGGTAGGCCTACCAGAAGTCCTACTTTAGAAGGACCTGTCCTACTGTTTCGACCCTCGTTCTATCGTCCTACTTTGGACCCAAAATATCCTTCTTTTTTACGGTTAGGACTATTATCTTGTTTATCGAATTTTTTACTTGCCGTTTTTTTTATTATTTCTATCCATTTATACGAAATCCTTATTAGCGCTTTTCCTTTTCACTCACCTCAAATCACGCTTAGGAAATGGTTCGTTGATTGGAATTGGATACCTAGCTTACATTGTCCACAACAGTTTGCACCATGGCACAGACCAGCTTACTATTGACATCGAAACCATTAGGTTTCATAAAAATTCTCGATCTACACGGCTCGTACTGAAACTCTAAAGAGTTTTTGTGATTTTGTGGATGTAAATTATCATCCATTGCTAAGCCATTCGAAGACAAGATTGTTTAGCTTATTCCCAGCCAATATTATTATTATTTCTTTTTTTTACGAATCCTTACGCAAAGTATATCTTTTGTTTACGCATTCATTGATGAATGCTTTTCATAGTAGTATGGCCTCGGTTGATCGCGAACATAGTTCACTGATAGAAGTTATTCACTCTTTGGAGAATCTTGTACGTACCTATTTTGGAAAATCGTCTTCACGATCAGTTTCTGCCAATGAAAGTTAAGGCCCCTTCTGGAAGAAATTAATAACCCATCGGAAGCGAAAAATGTGCTAGAGGAGTTGTGCCAAGTCTATAAGTCTTCTTTGGACTATATTCGCAAGTGGTTTGGCCCATTGATTTTTGGTGATTTGGCGATTGGCTGTCTTTGCTGGAACCACAAAGTTTCAAATTCCAGCAGCTTGAGAACTGTGTGAAAATTTTAGCGAACCAAGGTACTGAAATCAACGAAGTCAAACTGTATGACAAATTTTATCGCCTAAATTCGTTCATTGAGCATTCACAAGATGAATTTAGGAACAAACTAACTCATGAAAAATGGAAATAATTTTTTCCAATCAAATTAATTAGCAGATTATCACTCCGAGCTGTTGACGATTGCTAAATATTTTTGCGCAATTTCGGCTCACAACGCCAATGTAGAGAGGATTTTTTCTGTCATCAATACCCAGTGGACCAAGGAACGCGGAAATCTCCTTACTGACGCAGTGTGAGCGATTATCTTACTGCAATACAACAACAGGCAAATTTCATGTTTAGAGCTCCATTCCCAATTGTTGAAAAATGTAGAGTTGCTAGAAAAATCCGCTCTTCAAAGAAGTATGCTACGAAACAAGAATAACTTTCTTTTTTTTATAAAAATAAATACTAACGATAAAATATTGAATTTGGAAAACAGAACTACATAAAAATGTAAAAAAAGTTTTTGCTCTTAATTTGTTGTGCTATTATCTTATCTTATCAAAAACTTGTGCAAAAACTTTTTTTTTAAATAAAAATCACAAAATAAAGCGTCCTACTTTTCGTCCTACTTCAGATTGAAAAACCTCCTACTTTTTAATAGTACTTGGAGCTAAATGTCCTACTTCCCATTTTTTTCTGGTAAGCCTAGTTTTTGAGGAATATTTCAACTTCTTAGAACACTTTAAAATTTAAACAAATACAGCTGGAGCTCCCCCATAAGTTCAATGTTTTTAAATTTTGATAACGTCCTTTTTTGGCGTTTCACGTATGAGGAGCTTAGATAAATATCGGAACAAAATTAAAATGATTCCAATCATCTTCATTTTTCCAACAAATTGCTGTAGAATTTTGTCAAAATCACTTCTTCCTTCGATTTTACAGGCTTTTCAAGAAACCTTTGAAACTTCACTTATTTGGGTCGGTTATTTTCACTAGTGTATACTTTTTTGCTCAGTGCTAAAAGGGTTAAATCCCTGCGTTCTAAAACAAGACCAATTTTAAAAATTCGAAATTTAGTTAGAAATTTTAAAATTTCAGTCTTCTGGTAGTTGAAAGAAATGCATGCCTTTTTCCGTTCCATGGAGTACGTTAAAAATCTTCTTGGCGAGTTTAAACGCAGTACTAGTTTTGAAGCAACGTGGTCAGGCGAATCCATATGGTGTTTTTTTAATGGCTACTCGAACTAATGTTTTAATGACCCTAAAATTTCCGTAAATATTCATTGCAAAATCAAATTACTTTGCAGACATGAAGTTACTTTTTTCTAGATGTTTTGAAACAGTTTTTCATCAATTTAGGCTATTTTAAAATTAAGTTACACGGATTCAAAGCTTCGGGCCATACTGGTAAAAAAGCATACATACTAAAGTTTGATTTTAAAATTTTAATAATGCTTGAAAAAAATATTAATATCCGCAATGACACTGATGAAAAATTTAAGTGTTCATTGGCATCCACCAGTTTCTGATCAGGTTTAAAACATTGTTTTCATAATAAATTTTGTCAGTTGGCTAGTGATGTAACTCACCAATATGTCTCCACACGAAATGCCAAACAGGCGATGATTAACTGTTGATTTTTACGACACTCGGAAATAGATTAGCTAATATAATGGGAGAGCGGTTGTTAGGATGAAAAGTTGAGACCACATATGGTGGTTAGAAGATGATTTACAAACATCTCAAACGAAAACGGGTAAGGGGGGATTACGATGATGCACTCTATCTCAACTCAACCCAATCTGTCGCCTGATTAAGTATATTCGGATAGTTTATTAATTTTCCGTTTGAAAAATCTCAACCCCTTCGAAGAAGACGCTTAAAGCAACTGTATCGATCGAAATGTTTTAATGGAAAACGGAGTGTGTTTTATGGTTAACTTTATTGCCCCAAATGAGCGGGGAGAATCTATTTTAGTTTTAATCGATTCGGGTGAAGGGAAGGGGGGATGATGATGCTCCAAAACACCGGTAATTAATAACAGCACCTCACCACCATTCTCGGCAACCATCTTTGGGCAGCTTTGTGGGATTTGATGATAGCTACGGTTGAAAATGTCAAAACGTGCCACCGCATCGCGCCGGTCGATCGTTTGTAATGAAAATAAACAACAACAACAACAAAGCTAAAGCAGCATATGCATCGGATTGTTTTTTTTTTCTTTTTATTTTTTTTATGGGATTTGATGGAACTTCCCAGATGAAGAACAACCGGTCGGTCGTGCGTATCTTCGATTGGGACTTGAAACCTTATTCGTGAGGGGGTGGCAGGTGGCTCTCTGGCGATTAGATGCCAAATTCGTATTTGCTAGATTTTATTGCCTTTTTTTCTGCTTGCCATGATTTAAGAGGTCAATCCTTGTGGTTTGCAGAGTTGAATTTAGTATTTGAGAAATTAAGTATTTTTTTAACAGTTTTGAAATTTTTTTTTAAATTTTTTGTCACCAGTGTCACGTTCGTTAGTTTTGTCATTTTTGTTATTTTTGTCATTTTTGTCATTTTTGTTATTTTTGTCATTTTTGTCATTTTTGTCATTTTTGTCATTTTTGTCATTTTTGTCATTTTTGTCATTTTTGTCATTTTTGTCATTTTTGTCATTTTTGTCATTTTTGTCATTTTTGTCATTTTTGTCATTTTTGTCATTTTTGTCATTTTTGTCATTTTTGTCATTTTTGTCATTTTTGTCATTTTTGTCATTTTTGTCATTTTTGTCATTTTTGTCATTTTTGTCATTTTTGTCATTTTTGTCATTTTTGTCATTTTTGTCATTTTTGTCATTTTTGTCATTTTTGTCATTTTTGTCATTTTTGTCATTTTTGTCATTTTTGTCATTTTTGTCATTTTTGTCATTTTTGTCATTTTTGTCATTTTTGTCATTTTTGTCATTTTTGTCATTTTTGTCATTTTTGTCATTTTTGTCATTTTTGTCATTTTTGTCATTTTTGTCATTTTTGTCATTTTTGTCATTTTTGTCATTTTTGTCATTTTTGTCATTTTTGTCATTTTTGTCATTTTTGTCATTTTTGTCATTTTTGTCATTTTTGTCATTTTTGTCATTTTTGTCATTTTTGTCATTTTTGTCATTTTTGTCATTTTTGTCATTTTTGTCATTTTTGTCATTTTTGTCATTTTTGTCATTTTTGTCATTTTTGTCATTTTTGTCATTTTTGTCATTTTTGTCATTTTTGTCATTTTTGTCATTTTTGTCATTTTTGTCATTTTTGACAATTTTGACAATTTTGACAATTTTGACAATTTTGACAATTTTGACAATTTTGACAATTTTGACAATTTTGACAATTTTGACAATTTTGACAATTTTGACAATTTTGACAATTTTGACAATTTTGACAATTTTGACAATTTTGACAATTTTGACAATTTTGACAATTTTGACAATTTTGACAATTTTGACAATTTTGACAATTTTGACAATTTTGACAATTTTGACAATTTTGACAATTTTGACAATTTTGACAATTTTGACAATTTTGACAATTTTGACAATTTTGACAATTTTGACAATTTTGACAATTTTGACAATTTTGACAATTTTGACAATTTTGACAATTTTGACAATTTTGACAATTTTGACAATTTTGACAATTTTGACAATTTTGACAATTTTGACAATTTTGACAACTTTGACAATTTTGACAATTTTGATAATTTTGTTGATTTTGATAATTTTGATAATTTTGATAATTTTGATAATTTTGATTAGTTTGATAATTTTGATAATTTTGATAATTTTGATAATTTTGATTATTTTGATAATTTTGATAATTTTGATAATTTTGATAGTTTTGATAATTTTGATCATTTTGATAATTTTGATAATTTTGATAATTTTGATAATTTTGATAATTTTGATAATTTTGATAATTTTTATAATTTTGATATTTTTGATTATTTTGTTAATTTTGATAATTTTGATAATTTTGATAATTTTGATAATTTTGATAATTTTGATAATTTTGATAATTTTGATAATTTTGATAATTTTGATAATTTTGATAATTTTGATAATTTTGATAATTTTGATAATTTTGATGATTTTGATAATTTTGATTATTTTGATAATTTTGATAATTTTGATAATTTTGATAATTTTGATTATTTTGATAATTTTGATAATTTTGATAATTTTGATAATTTTGATAATTTTGATAATTTTGATAATTTTGATAATTTTGATAATTTTGATAATTTTGATAATTTTGATAATTTTGATAATTTTGATAATTTTGATAATTTTGATAATTTTGATAATTTTGATAATTTTGATAATTTTGATAATTTTGATAATTTTGATAATTTTGATAATTTCGATAATTTTGATAATTTTGATAATTTTGTCAATTTTGACAATTTTGACAATTTTGACAATTTTGACAATTTTGACAATTTTGATAATTTTGACAATTTTGACAATTTTGACAATTTTGACAATTTTGACAATTTTGACAATTTTGACAATTTTGACAATTTTGACAATTTTGACAATTTTAACAATTTTGACAATTTTGACAATTTTGACAATTTTGACAATTTTGACAATTTTGACAATTTTGACAATTTTGACAATTTTGACAATTTTGACAATTTTGACAATTTTGACAATTTTGACAATTTTGACAATTTTGACAATTTTGACAATTTTGACAATTTTGACAATTTTGACAATTTTGACGATTTTGACAATTTTGACAATTTTGACAATTTTAAAATTTTGACAATTTTGACAATTTTGACAATTTTGACAATTTTCACAATTTTGACAATTTTGACAATTTTGACAATTTTGACAATTTTGACAATTTTGACAATTTTGACAATTTTGACAATTTTGACAATTTTGACAATTTTGACAATTTTGACAATTTTGACAATTTTGACAATCTTCGCAGTTTTGACCATTCTAACACTTCTTGAATGAATTCTTGAATTCTTGGGTTTTGATTTTCGGAATTCCTGAATGCAATAAATTTAATCCGGCTCTGGGGATGATTTTCGTTGAATGAAGCTCAAGACGGCGGACGTGAGATTCGAGGAACGCAAACCATTTGCTTCTTCGAAGTCATCCATTGAGAAGTCGTCCGGGAAGATGCGCTTCTTCAATCTTAAATCAGCGCTGACGACGACCCTTGCGAGCGTGTAGCGAAGCGTGTCTCGTCTCATTTGGAAGCTGCGAAAATGTATAAGAGAGAAAAAAAAACAAATCTTCATATGCATATTCATGTGGGAAAAAAGTGAAGACGATCTGTGTGTGCCATCATGCCATCCGATTGAAATGGGACTAATAAAGCGTTTGGGTTGTTGATGGTGGCACCTTAAAGATTTTATGAACTATTTGTAACCATTCACGGAGATCCATAATCGCGGCATGTTAATCGTCAAGCTCATTGGCCCCGTGTAGATGTGCAGATTTTTTTTTCTTCAAATTTTTGGTGGGGCAAGGGCCTTATGTTTAGTAAAGGTATCGCTTGTCCCCTGAAAGAAGATGCGCGCGCGATCAATATTCGAAACATGAGTCTTGAAAAATAATAATAAAGTTCACCATAATCATCACCAGAGATCGATCTCACGTTAGGTAATGAGCATCATTAGAGAAGAATTTCGAAATCAGTATGTCTCGAATCAATTCCTACGTTTGCTTAAAACAATCTATCTGAAATTCAAGACAAAAAATACTATATATGAATCGAAACGTCCTGATCCTGTTAAAGGTCAGCAGCCATCACCATCATCATCATCATCGGAAACATGCCCGATCATCTTCATCTTCATCGTCACCCTGATGCGCATAAAGGCAATCAGCTTAGAGGGCAGGTGTTGTTGTTAAGATGGGCACCCGTATAATTCGTGGTGATTTATCATACAAAAATTTGCAACGTGCACAAGTAATAACGCGTCAAACGACGAACGATTCTGTCCAGCAATCTTTTTCTTCCTTGGAGTGGAGAATTAACTTTTCGGGGTGACCTTTACTCAGAGTTGGGGATTAACTTAGTTTAGTTGATTGATTTTTTTTTATCTTCTGTGAAACAGTATTCTTGATATTAATGATTTTTTTTCTATTCTTTCTCTTTACAGGTTAGTTGAGCTGCTTATTTCAGTAACAGATCATATGTTTGGTAAGACAAGTTCAAGTTGTAGGTTAATGCCAAATTTAATATGTTGACGAAATAATGATTTTATACCCGATTTTTTATGTTCTATGTCCATAATAAAAGGTTTCCAGTAGTTTATTAGATCGAACTCAAGTCGCATTCCATTCATCATTGTTTCAATTTAAAAAAAAATGGGAGCCGGGCAAATTTCAACGAGCTGACCTTTCCGAACCTTTCCATCAATCGGGCCGAGATTTATTTCATTCCACAAATACCTACCCTTTCCGGGAGCTGAGCTGCTGGGAGCTCAAATTTCAACCAATCAAAAACGGATAACGAAAGATCTTCGGCTCTCGCGGAGAAGCAAGAACCTTGGCCATTCATCTAGATTAGATGGACCCCGAATGGAAGGATGAATGAACGACGGTGACTTTCCAGGCTTTTCCTGCTTAACGACGACGGTGGCAGCTGACGGATGGACGTCGCCGTCTGAAGAAACAAAACCCCGAGCCAAGGATATTGATTGACGGTTGCGAAAATTTGCCAGCCGCCTGGCAGATTTGTTTGAGACGCTCTGAAAACACAATGAAATGGCTGCGGCGGCATCGCGCTACGAAAGTCAACATCCGTCGTTCCTCTAAAAATGCTTTTTTTTTAATCTCCAATCGCAGGAACAGAAGCATCAAAAGGTCTCGCATCAAGATGGATGATGATGATGATGCCCGGTGATGGGCAGCAGCCAGTTCATTCATCGGCTCGAGATCCATCTTGTGCTCTGTCATCCCCCCTTACCGAACCCAGTTTTTCGACGGGCATCGTCGTGATTTTTAATAAACCCCTCGAAACGCTCGCAGTTGAACCGTTCAATGAGTTTTTGAGCCCGGTTTGAGCCAATCTCGCTTTCGTTGGGGAACAGAAGCGAGGGGCGTTCCTCTCTAAAGCTAACTTCCAACTTTCCGGGGCTGATAATTTGAAATTAACAATATAGAAATGAATCTGTGGCAAGAGATTGATCGGTCCATGATGGTCTGCAAAAAATGTTCAGCGAAAAATCCTCACAGATGTTCTGTTTTATTCGGTCGATCACAAATAACTACCCTTCATCGGGTTTGATTAGGGCGATCCGTCAAAGTGGCTTCTGACAGAAGCAGTATATTCGGCTTAAACAGTTTGAATTTCAAGATTTTTTCAGTTGAATTCATTCAGACGAGTCCACAATCATCAGTACAGTACAGTAGTCAAATTCATAATTTATATTAAAATTTAAACTCGAATTTCGTATTTAGAATTCTTATAGCGAAATTCGATAATGAGGAGATGAATTTTTGAGAATTAGAGAGATCCTGTTCAATGTTTCAAAGTAATAACTATTTCGCTACATTTTACAGCTCGGTTTTAAACAAAAATAAATGAATGAACAAATTGCACAGCGTCTCATCGGTTAGCTTAAGGTTGCCAAAAATTGTTTGGCACGTATACGGGCCAGACAAATTCGTATAAATATTATAGATTCAACTGTTTTGGTATGATTAATTCAACTGTACATATGATAGATTTAATTTCTATTTTATGCTTTATTTTAGATATTCAACTATAAATATAATAGATTCAACTACAAACTGCTGATTGACCTTACATAATCAACTATGAATATGATAGATTCCACTAATGTGGCACAATTGATTCAATTGTAAATATGATAGATTCAACTACAATTGAATGATTGATATTCAACTATGAATAAAATAGATTAAACTATAATGTACGATTGATGTCTTACATTCATCAATAATTATAGTTGATTCAACTCTAATAGTATGATAGATTCGATTGTAAGTATGGTATATTCAATTATAGTTATATGATTGATTTGATTTAAAATATAGTAGATTCAACTATTAATGTATGATTGGATAAATTATAAATATGAAGGATTCCATTATTTTTCTTTGATAGATTCAATGAGGCCAACTCTAAATATTGTAATTTAAAATTTTGTTTATATTGGAAGTTTTCATATCTTAAGATGTATTTTTTTTAAATAATTTTATGGCTACGTTCTATTTTGTTTTAAGTTATAATTTCAGCATTTTGCATCTAGTTCGTTTTAGCCGCCACGATGCTAAAAACGCTAACCAATAATCTCGATATCCACGTTCTGGTTCCTCTGTTGTTGTTCTTTTTGCATCTTGATGCATGATGGCCCAGCAAATTGTGCGTCGTTGCTGATCGGTCCCGGAAGACCTCCTGCACCCGGCGATGATTGACTTTGCGGAGGCAGAATTCACTCAATATCATGACAACAATCTATCATTCGATATACCAACCTTACTGACTTACCATACTAGTTTACTGTGGGATCTTCCCAGGATTACGTAAAGGAACGTCGATTTCACGGGCAGTCAGAGTAGGTGTACCTTTCCAAATTTCAGGAACTTTCGGCCTACTACACGACCTTTGCCAGGAACTGGTAGAGGAAAATATCTACCTATCGCCGAAGAGCGCTTGCTTGTCAAGAACTGAGAGTTGAGCCACAGCATTACTGGTATAGGTCTCACACCAACGATTTTTTTAAATTTTTTTCTGACGAACCCGGATGAACACTATAGTATTCAAGTATCTCACAATCAATCATAAAAATATAGTTTAATTTACTATATTTATAATTCAATAACTAGAATCAATCATACATTTGTAGTTGAGTCTATCATATTTATGGTTGAATCAATTATACCACTTCAATTGAATCTATCATATTGACAGTTAAATGTGAGAGGTCAACTAGGATTGTATAGTTGAATTAACTATATTTATAGTTGAATGCCTAAAATCAATCATACAAATGTATTTCAATCTATCATATTAACAATTGATTCAACTATACCATTACGGTTGAATCCATTACATATATAGTTGATTGCGTAAATTTAATCATCAGTTTGTAGTTCAATCTATTACATTTATAGTTGGATGCCAAAAAACTAACACGCTTTGATAATTTGTATGACCAGCTGAAATAATTCGAACATCTGTGGACTTTGTTTTTTCCATGTGGACCTCGTTGAAGCAAACAAAGGAATATAATTAAAATATTTATAATAAAATCAATCATATTATAATAGTCGAATCTACTATAATTATTGTTGAATCTATAACGTTCATTGTTGAATGCACAAAATTAGTTATGAAAACAATGAATGTGTTATACATATATATATTGTCGAATGTACGAAATCGCTCAGATGGTCTATAATATATATTGTTGAAATTTTGATATTTATAGTAGGTGAATCAGAAATATGATTGGATATACAGTTGCGTTCAAAAAAGAATGAAATCGCGTGGAGCTGCGCACCCACTTCCAACTTTGACAAGCTGTCATTTCTCTTTCAGTTGATATTTTTTCATGAAAATTTCACACAATTTAGTTCAACTATTCAACTAACACTCGATGAAATTTGAAGTGTTTACAATGACAGAAAACAAAGATAGAGCTATTACCGTAAAAAAGGGAAATTTGGAGTTGCTTCACTAAACTTGCTGTTATGTCGACAATTTTCATTGAAAAATCTTGAAATTTGGTCCAAAGATGTGAAAATGTTTAATCTAATAATCGTCAAAATCGATGAACGTCATCAAAAATGGTGGCGGGTAGAAAATCAGGTTCATTATCGCCCAGCAGACGATTTCATTCTTTTTTGGACGGATGCTTGTATGGAAAACATCGTAATCCATGTATTCTTGGTTTTTTCTTTCACAAAATCAAAATTTATTACAAAGAAGGTTGTAAATTGATAGAAACTTCATTCCTGCTTTGTTTGGAAATAGAAATAGTTCCAACAGAGCTGGTATTGAAACATACATAAGAGCGAATTGAATACTCGCTTTGATTGTGTATCAAATTTGTTTATCGGAGTAATTAGCAGGAAATTTCTGAATCTCTGTTCTTCTTATTTCGAACTCTGTTGAAACATTTTCTCTTCCGAAACAAAGCACGAATGAAGTTTTTTATCAATTTACAACATTCTTTGTAATAAATTTTAATTTCGTTAAAGAAAACACCAAGAAAACATGGATTACGATGATTTCCATACAAACATCCGTGCAAAAAAGAATGAAATCGTCTGCTGAGCGATAATGAACCTGATTTTCTACCCGCCACCATTTTTGATGACGTTCATCGATTTTGACGAAACTTAGCCTGGTATTAGATTAAACATTTTCACATCTTTGGACCAAATTTCAAGATTTTTCAATGAAAATTGTCGACATAAGAGCAAGTTTAGTGAAGCAACTCCAAATTTCCCTTTTTTTTACGGAAATAGCTCTATCATTGTTTCCCGTCGTTGTAAAGACTTCAAACTTCGTAGAGGGTTAGTTGAATAATTGAACTAAAATGTGTGAAATTTTCATGAAAAAATACCAACAGAGAGAGAAATGGCAGCTTGTCAAAGTTGGAAGTGGGTGCGCAGCTCCACGCGATTTCATTCATTTTTGAACGCAACTGTAAGTGGATTTTTGTAAGAAATACCATACTTTTTTCTCTGTGATTTGAGAATCCTGATGCATTGCTGAATAAACTTGTTTATGATTTTTTTTCACTACAACCACGTAATATTTCACTGATTTCCACGAAATTAGGCTTATTTTCTAAAATATAAGTTTTCTTCATTAACACAGAACAACTGGCTGAGAAAGAAAAGACTTATTTTGCTTAAAATTGATTGAACTATAAAAGTGATGTTCGTCTAATCCTAACATTCAAAGAAAAATCTCATGTATACATAACTATTTTATTCATACAAAAATTGAATATGGTTCCCGAAATGAAATTCAGACACGTCAATCTCACTTCTGTATAAAATATTTGAAATTTGAACAAAAATTTAGCTTTAAAAAAGACAAAAGACTCTCAAGGGCAATTGAAGAACTATGAACCAATTGATGTATATTTTTGACTCGATGCTGACATGCATTTTAGGAATACAATGAAATTAATTTTTTATCTTATCATTTGACCAAAATCACTGAAAAGCCGTGACAATCTATCGTATTTTGGATTATTGTTTTGATTCGGCCTATCAACACCAGAGCCAATGAAAATTTTGAGAAAAAAAACCTAGGAAGAATTAGACAACAATTTTTTTTTCTAACAGTTTAGAATTGATTTATTAAGATACGCGATATAGCATATCCTTTTCATATTTTTCCCCATTTTCGGCTGGGCAAGTGAACCGTTTTTTGACTGCTGTGGGTTTTAATTTCTTGAAAACAGTTTTTTTCAACAATTTTCTACTACTCTTTAGATAATAATTTCGTACAGACATTTAAATATTTTTTTAAAATTCTATTGATTACCATATTGATGAAGATAATTTTAGAGGGATAATGAAGTTGTATTTAATGTTACCTTAGCATCAAAAGGCAATGATTTTAAAGTTGAACTATATAGGTAACTTAATGAAATTGCTGTGAATTACCAACTTATTTGTCTTGCTACGAAAGTAATTGAATTATTGGAAAAATATAATTTTTGTCATCTTCAGAACTGTGATCCTGAAATTTTAACCATAGAAGTACGATTATTTTTACTAATTTCTTAAACTGTTATTTTTGGTGTTACTGATAAAAGAAGTTTAAAGCAACATTTACACTGTCAACTTTATATGAATAATTTGGTTAGGGGTTTAACCCCTCCCCCACATGGTGATTTTTTACAGATCAAGTTATGTATTTAACGTTGTACAAAATAAGTGTTACCAAACGTGTCAGAAAAGTGTTTATCATCTAGTTAGTAGCCACTTCTTAACTACTGAAACAAGCAAAAAATTAAACCTGGTATCCATTACTATATTACTAATCACGTTGGTTATCAAAAATCGTTTATGTCATTATAAATTTCATGCTGATATCAAAAATTTTTCAAGGAACCACTTTCAACCTCAATTTATTTTTTTGTTTCTTGTTTTTTTTATTTAAATGCTCGACTCCACATTCCAAGGGGTTTTTGATACATTACACATAGCCACATTTTTCCGAGTTGTATAAAATCTGAGAGCTTCTTTTGATTGCTCTGGTTGCCCTGAATCCAAATTTGCAATGATTTTTTTATAAGCTTCTGTTTTTAAATTAACTTTAAAAATATGTTAAAAGCATTCAAGAAATTTCTGATTTCCCCATTTTGTATATAACGAGAAAGAAAATTAAAAGAATATTTATAAAGGTTCAGACCAAATTAAATTTAGGATTTTTTTTAAGTAAAAATAGATCAAGACTTCAAGGTTTCAACAAATTTGTTAAATAAAAGTAAACCTTTTTTTTACTTTTTTTTCAGTAAAATTAGGAGTACTTTTAATGATATCTTTACAAATTTTGAAAAACTGGAGATTTATATTTTTTAGATCATTATCAAAAAATTATTTCAATATTGGATGAAGTATAATCAAAGAATTCGGAATCGGTTTATTTTCAAATCTGAATCAGTTTTAAACTTATAAACTCCATATCAACAAAACTGGAGTTGATAGAGAATATCTGGAGATTGGAGTTCAGCACGCCAAAATCTACCAAATCAAACTCTAAAAAATAAGCACTGAAACACTGTTCCTTTGAGTTATCAATTATAAATTTGTATTTCTATAAATTTGTTTTTAAATGGTTCGACGTTTCTATTGAAAAAAAAAGTATAACTAAGTGTAAAAAAAACTTATTTTTTTATCTTCAGGTATCAGGTATCAGAATGGGGGTAGGCTTAATAGCGGCACGTTATCCAAACAAACGGGAAAATTGTGCCTAGCCTTTTTTTTCCAAGATTTCATCATTTACCTGAGAAACCTTAAAAACCTATAAAAGGAAGAAATAAATTCAATCTATTTAAGATGGCATGAAGCCTTTCCACTAGGGATTATTAGCATTAAAGCTCTTTTCTACATTCGGTAAGGAATGATAGAATGTTTTTTAAGTTTAATTTCTTAAACTCAGATTCGCTTAAAGCGTAAGATCCCAGAGTACGAAAACGTAGTCTGGCAAATGAGGGACAGTTACATATAAGATGGAAGGGATCTTCCACATCTGATTCACAACTACCACATACTGGAGATTCAGCACGCTGAATGTTGTGCATGTGATAGTTGAGTTTACAATGGCCGGAGAGTGCTCTGATCAAGATGCTGCAATGAGATTTATTTAAAGATAATAAGTAACTCGATATGATTGGAGATGGTTTTTCTAAAAATAATTTAGTTTGACGACAAGTGTCCAACTCTTCCCAGTATTGTTCATGCTGGTTAGAGGACCAAGTTTGAATTTGGTTTCTGAACCGACATGGTGATATTGGGACAGCCGGCTCTGGTCCGTAAAATTCCTTTTCCGACCCAGCTCTAGCGAGTTCGTCGGCGCATTCGTTTCCAAAAATTCCCTTATGTCCGGGTACCCATAGAAGGTTTAATCCATTGCCTTCAGCAAGTTCTTCGATTGCTTTCCGGCATGCGATAACCAGTTTTGATCTAGAACTGGAAGCACAGAGTGATTTGATAGCTGCTTGGCTATCTGAACAGAAATAAATTGTTCTGAACATAATTTTCTTTTGAAGAGCAATTTGCACTCCATACATAATAGCATATAGCTCAGCCTGAAAGACTGTACAATATTTTCCTAGAGGTTGAGCATATTCTATGTTCAACTCGTGACAGTAAATTCCTGCACCTGCACGGCCGTTTGATAATGAACCGTCAGTATAGAATACAATATGAGAGGACATTTGGTCCTCTACGAAACCTGATAACCATTCTTGAGGAGAAGGAAATTTGACTTTAAACCCCATGTAGGGAAAACTACTCGAGAGTGTTAAATCGTTTGGCGCTAGATTGAACTTGTTTAATCTAACTAATTCAGGCCACACATTTGTATGACTCGATGATCTTTCGATATTTCCTGACAGCCAGAGACCAACTGCCTGTAGACGAAAAGCACATGAGAAGGCTTCCTATAAAAAAACTTATTTTTTTATCTTTATATTTTGTTTAAATTTTTTAATAAATTTAACGAAATTTATACTTAAACAATTTGTTTTTTTGTAATATTTTTTATAAATTTGTTGATGTTTTTCAAATCTAAACTTCTGTGTTCTGAAAACATAATCTTCTTCCAGCGAATAAATCCAATTTTTTAATAAGAAAAACATAGTTTTTACCTTTTCTCCATTCCAGAACCTATTATTGAAACTGACTGCTTAAAAACCAGATCTTAAAATTTTAAACTATAAAACCTGCACTTGATTTTTTTTATTAATTTTTATGTTTTCTTTCTTCATATGATGAGTTTAATTATCAATAATGTTTTTGAATAAAAATCCGTTCACTTCAAAATAGATCAAGTATTTTTTCAAATTCATTATAAGGCAGCGAAATTATTAAATCATCCCATAATTTGAAAATGTAGAAAAGAAAGGTAAACTGAGATGATAAGAAATTTAAAAATTGACATATTGATACCTGAAAACTTTGAGTTTTATTGGAACATGGCTTCATATTTTGTTCTATATTCTTTAAATCCTTCAATGCTTTAAACATAAGAATTCTAAATATGAATTACAGAATACATAAACTAAGAAAAGTTTTGAGTATTTCATATGAAGAATTTTAACTCATTTTTCAACAACTTTGTTGAAGACAGTGAAACATTTTGATTCATGCTGTAAGAAACATACAAGAAGAATTAAGTTCAAATCTTCTTTGAAATTTTGTCAAAATTTCTGTTTTTGGTAGATTTAGGGAAAAATTACTAAAACAAAACAGCGAGAACTATTTTCACACAAGTAATAATTATTCGCGATCTTCGGGAAAATTTTTCTTAAAGTCAATTTTTTTTCATAATATTTCTTATGTTCTACAGTTTTCTCAAAAAAGTGTACAAATTTATTTAATGAATTTTAACTATTTTCAAAAGAAATTTCGGAAACAAAAGCTGATAGATATAAACTCAGCGCTCCAATATTAGTCAAAATAAACTCTTTGATTCTGTGAACTTCGGAAAAAGTTGAATTTTGTTGCCTTGTGTTATTAACATTTTTCTTAAACAAATTTAAGCATGGCTAATTTCTGACCTGATCTGGTAAAAATTCACGTCGTTTCATCAAGACGTAGTTCCGCATTTAACTTGGAAGATCGTTAGAATTTCCGCATGGAACTTAAAAATTCGTAAGAAGTTCATTAGAAAGCACGACAGTTAAATATAATTTTCTTATTTTGTAAGTCACTTGGAACGATGTACCATGATACTTCTTTGAATTTTTCATGTTCGTTCAGAAGTCTAAATTGAGAACATACGATGAATGGTCTCGAGAACCTTTTATTCAGCCAATTAAGAACTTTGATTGCACACGATTAAGTAACTATGCGACTTTAGGTTACTTGGGTAGTCGGTAGTGCGTTGGCCTTGAAAGCTGGAGATTGGGAGTTTTTTTTTTTTTTTTTTTTTTTTTTTTTTTTTTTTTTTTTTTTTTTTTTTTTTTTTTATTATTATTTATTAAAATTAAGAAAAGTTAATATTACAAATATTTTACACATTGGCTTTGTACATTTTTTTCTAACTTTTTACTGCTGTTTTCTCCTCTTGCATTACAATTTCAAAAATTATATTTGTACTTTTTATTCAACATTTGCTCATTTCATTAAAACGATCTTGATTGTTTGTATTTTTCAATCAGTTTTAAAACTACCATTAGATACAAATTATTTCCGTAACCTCATTTGTTCCATAGACGATATTGATTTAGAACAAGACTTCGACCTAACCCTAATTTCATCAACTTTAATTTGCTTTATTTTTGCTCTCGTCAAAACAGTTTGAGATACTGCACTTCCCTTCAATGCATCACGTTTCACGCCTTGGTCAGAATCTGCGGTAGAACCATCTGAAGTCTCCATGTCGCCAGCAACTTTCCGGCCGCGTTTGCGCCGTTCTTTAACGGTCTGAAATCCCTCCTCGTCAACTGTACAATCGTTTGCACAATCAGCTTTGCTATTTTTCTGAACTAGCGTGGCGTCCAAAACTTCAGCTCCTATTGGAAGCTCCGACTGCTCAGATGAGTTCGGAGCTTTCACGATTGTTGTACTTTTTGAACCTCCTGTCGATGCCACTGGAGTCTGCATCCCCTCCGTTTTCGCCGGTTCCTTAGACGTACTTCGATTATTGCTTTCGCCTTTATTCCTGTTTTTCAAATCACGAGCCAACCAACGGTGAATTGGTTCGGTTTGAAAATTTGCCGTTACCATGCTGTAAGATGGTCCGCCATGCTGTTGTAACCGCCCATTAACACTGACACGCTTTGGACAATTGACTTTTAAATGCTCATTACTGCCACAAATAAAACATTTATTGATCAAACCATCATGGAAAATTCGAGCTTGAAAATTTCGGACGATGATAAATGACGGTATTTCCTTCTTGATCGCCATGTACACTCCGCGCACAGTAGTCCAGATGGGATATCCAGTTTCTGCCGCATATCGCTCCCTTATCATACGCTGGATAGTTCCATACTTGTTCAAAACTTCCGATATCTCGTTATCTTCAATCTCAGGCGGGAGATTGAAGATCCGAACATATTTGAACGCTGTAGTATCCGCTGATAATGTAACTTGTATTGTCTCTCCGTCGCTATAATCGAACTCGATCGATGATGGCAATCGAAAAAGCACAGCTTTCAATTGTTCCGAGGACTTGAATTTTACGAACACGCAAAATTCTTTTGGCTCCTTGTACATAGCCAACAATGTCTCCGATTCCAAACGCAGTTTAACCTGCATGAACCGAAACATTTCCAGCTCAGAAGGCTCTCTTTTTCCTAGTCCAAAAAGTATACGCATGGTATTTGTTCTTGCTTCCTCCATTTTATCAAACTTTTTACGATTCCGATCAAACCACTTTCTATTGTTCAAGTCCTTTAAAAAACGCACTTGAAGAACCGGTTTTTAGGAGTTCAAATCAATGCTGCACATTTTCTAAAGCACGAATGATATTGACTATAATTTTTTATCAGAGTAAAAAGGTCAAACTGGAATGAATGAAATAGAAAAGTTAACAAATATAAAAGCTTCTGATCGGCTCGGTCGTCTTCGTGCTTATGGTAAGCTTTGTTAATATGTCAATCAGTCAGTAGAAAACTCACTCGTAAACCCGAACAAATTTGTATCACTCACAAAGCGTCTTTCGCTTAGGCATTTATGTCATTAACTTTATTTGATCAGTGAAGGCAGCTTAAGCATTCAATCAGTGTCAGCGAAAGTTGCTGATAATTTCTGTTGGCGTTTGTTTTTGCCACTTTTTCAAATTGTGAATTGGAATTTGAAAAGAAAACACGACTTGAAAACCGCTAAGACTATACGATTATTCATAAGACAACATTATGACTTATGACAAAGTAATAAAAAAAATAACAATGAAATGACAAAATATGGCAAACTTTTGACTAATGTGGTAAAAAGTGACAAAAATTTGAAAGAGACAACGTTTGTCATATTCTTACATAGTTTGATGACATAATCGGAATTTTGTCTTTAATTTAAAATTTTGTAATATTTTAACCATAATTTTGACATATTTGTCAGACACTTGACATATTTTTGCAATTTGTTCTTTGTCATATTTTTGTCAATTTTTTACCACATTTGTCATATTTTTGCCATAATTTTGTCCTTGTTTTTTTTCCAAAATTTTGTCATGCTTTTATCACTTTTGTCATTTTTTCGACTGAGTCGTGTTAATTCTTGTTTCCTTTGTATTTTTTTAAAACTGGTGTCATATTTGTATTTTTTTAAATTTTTTGTCACAATTTTGTCATACTTTTAACACATTTGTAAAAATTTTGTCATGTTTTGTCATTTTATTGCCAATTTTTTATCATATTTTTGTAGATATTTTGTCATAGTTTTGTCCCCCACATTCGACTTACACGCTACCTCGCCAGCGTTCTTTTCGCCAACCCGAACACTCATTTCTCAACCTTCTCACCCTTTTACACCATTTGTAAAAGTCGTATTATTTATATCAAAATCCTTTAAAAATAGCGATTTCAGCAGCAATTCAATTTCTGCAAGTCTAGCGAATTGAACAAGCTTTGTCACAATTCAGCTAAACTTAATAATAATGAGGCTTTCTTCATTTTCAGCCATGTTTGCTCAAAACTGAAAATGAAGATTGAATAACCTCATCAACCTGCTAAGAGCCTTAATGTATACTGACCATCGATGTTGCTGATTGGTGAATGAGTATGCAAAGTGCTTTCGGGATTGAGTTTCTTGTTCATTCTCGTAAGCGTCCAGTTGGAATTGAACTGACCGATACACTGCAATAAATTCAAATGAATATTAAAACTGATACTGATAATTTGCAGCACTGGTTCAAACCCAGTGCAGTCAAGTTTTTTCGACATTTTCCAAATGAAAGTAAAAAATAAATAAAAATAGCACAACACTTGTTTTAAAGAAAACGATTTTTACCGCTCATTAAAGCAAAAAGGACGCTGTATCTAAAATATTGGTTCGTGAGTTTTTAAAAATATTACTTTAAGAAAGTTTCAATTTCGATCTTATTTATACGAATATGAGAATTTTTTTTCAGTTTTAGAAAATAAATTACCTAGGGGCAGGGCCGTAGAAAGAACCGGCTCATGGGGGGGTTTTGATGACATTTTTTTCCTATAACATTTTTGCTTGAACAATGCATACACAAGTGAAAAAATGTACATGTACTAAGTATAAATGATTCAAGTTAAAGTTATTTTGCATTAAAAGTTATTTAATTTTGAAAATTAGTCCTAGGAGATGCAATTTTTTAAATGAAGCTTTAAACAATATAGGTACTTGTGATATAGTTCAGTCAGTAAAGCTGCCTTCTGAGCTGATGTTCGTGAGTTTGAGCCCAAGAATAAACATCGAACACAGTTGTTCCAGATAAGTGAAAGTTGCGAGTGGCACAATGATTACACAACTTTTTTACTTACTGGCATTAGGAAGCCAATTCTTTTTAATCACAAACATAACCATTTTAAGCATGGGTGAAAATGTTTTAAATATTTAGCAATAAAAGTAAAAAGTTAGGATTACTGTTCAAATAAGCTTTATTTTCTACTTTTGTAAACTCGATTAAAATTAAAGATTTTAGTTAGAAAAAGGTTGCCAGATATTTTCCACTCCATCCGGGCCTAGCAATTCCGGGCATTTTTTTCAAAAAATAACTGGCAAAATCTTGGCATGGATGTCAATTTTTCAAATCCAAAAACCGGGCAAAAACCGGGCAAAATTTAGGTGTTATTATATATAAAAGCAATGAAAAAATGCAAAAAAAAATGAAATTAATATTTTATTAACGTAATTGCTGACTTCCAAAAATTTTTTGGAACACTTAAATATTTAAAGGTATATAAAAGTAAATCAGCGAAATTATTTGAAACAACTGTTGAAAATTTCCATACCGTTAATCGATTTTGCTGAAACTTACTCAAAAACTTTGATTTTTTTTGGTTTCTTTGTGAAAATTGTGAAAAAATCCGGGCAATATCCGGACCTTTTTCACAATATCCGGGCAACCGGGCCGGACCGGACTTTCTCGAAATTTTGCATCAAATATCCGGGCAAACCCGGATAAAACCGGGCAATCTGGCAAGCTTAAGTTAGAACCTGTGATTTTGAAGAATGAAGAATCTGTAATAAATGTAAATATTGTTAAATAAAACCTGAGGACCTGAGGATAAAAAACAAGTTAAAAAATTATCATTATTTTTTTTTATATTTCATTATTATAATCCTGTGATCCCGTTAAAATTAAAGTTTAGATATTTAAAAAAAAAATAGTCCTTGAAATAAATCCTGATCTAATTTTTCATGTGTGATTTTCATCAGTTTTGTGTTTCCAAACTGACTTTGATTGAATTTTTTTAAACCAAGAATCAAAGTTATGAAACTGCGATCTCCTCCAATTTGAATACTTAATGAAATTTAAACATTGATATTTTTATATTGATTATAAATCTTAAATTTGAGCTTAATCTGGATACAAACATGGCATATTTTTTCCTAGTCTGAATTCTGCATTTTGAACCAAAAATCAAAACCCTAATCTAAATTCCAGATAACAAAAACTATGAATTTGAGTCCAAAAAGCGAATTTTGTATCAGAACCCTAAACCAGAAATCTTTAATTTGATTCTGAATTTATGGTTTTCAATATGATTTTTTTCAATAATTTATTCGTATTTGAACTAGTAAATTTAAATAACATATTGAATGATGAAATTGTTTCACATTTTTCAATTCTAAACTTTATTATGTTTCAACTTTGCATAAACATTAAGGATAAAAATTTCAGACCGAAACCCAAACCCCATATTCCGGAATTTGAAAATTCATCACATTTTAGATTGAAATGCATCACCAAGATTCGAAGCAGGATTCTATACCAATGATGATGCAAACTGAAAATCAAGAACTTTTACTAGATTTTTTTCCGCAAGTATTTTATTTCAAAATGTTGCGAAATTAGGGCATATTGTTTCAGAATTTTCCCAAAAACCCGGTCAATATGCAGGAGAATTTCGGAATTATTTCATTAAAATACAAAAAAAACACGTGGAAAACTGTGTTTAACTAATTGAAACACATCAGCCGATTCAAAATCATATTTAAGGTTTCCAAAAAATCTTTTATGTTTATTTGACAAAATTTGTTTTAAAAAAATATTTGGACGCAAGATACATAGCTCTTATGACTCAATTGAAATTTTCGTTTGATTTTGCAAATAGAGTGAGCAATTCTGGTCAAAATCCGGACAATCTGGTAAGCTAAGTCTAACTTCATTGGGATTCAATATTTGGGACTGAATTACTATCAACAATTGAGAATTTTTTTTGAAAAACTGATGTAGAATTGTGGTTCTGGAATGAGTTTTGAGGTTTTGGAGTCGAGATTATTTCACTATAGTTACTCATGAATCATTTAAGTTGTTCATCAAAATTTGATTAGAAATTTCAAATTTGTCTTGGAATTTTTAGACCTTTATGGGGGGGGGGGTTTAACCCCCAAAACCCCCCCCGTTCCTACGGCCATGCCTAGGGGACGAAACTTCAAACTGGGACTGTATTTGTCTATATTATTGCACATCTTCAATCTATTTAGACTTATTTAAATTTAATCTAACTTTTTGACATGGGAACTCTTTGATTATTTTAAATTAAACTATATGCATATAATATCAATCAATGGCAATCGGCAAAAATGAAAAAGTTCGATAAAAAATCCTATTACTAACGCAATCCATAGAAGATGATTTTTGGTGTATAGATTTCATTTAGAGTTGTCATCCAAAACTATTTGCAAAATTTCGAACAAGAACTGTGATTTTTTTATACTTAAAGTTTAAATTTTAAGAAATTTATGGAGTTTCCAAACAATTGCTTCTCTAGTTAAGGTGCCTTTTTGAGGTGCGAAAATACATATGTTTTACATGTTATATCTATGAATCTATGAATCTCTTAGGTTTTTCTTAAGAAAACAGCTAAGAAGACGAATATTGAAATCTTTTAACAAAAACATGTGGTGTTAAACTAACTGGAAAATATTGCCACCTTTAGTATTTCAAAAATTCTTTCATGAATCTTTTGACTGTGATTTTGAGCAAAAATCTAACATCTTATTGTGGGTATAAAAAGGTATAATTTTTATTTGATTATGTTGATTTACATAGAAATTTATAGACCTGACAGAATTGAAAAAAAAAGCTTTGAACTGATAAGTGTTTCCATAAATAAAAGCTGAGAAACTTGAGAGTTTTTCTTTTTAAATTCTATTCTGCACCTGTTTTCGAACACAATTGTTTTTATTTTGGAAATATGAATATTATTTAAATATAATTCTAAAAATTGCTTTCAAAAACACTATTTAAAGAAATCAAAACTGTTTATTTTAAATTTAACATTTATTCATCAAATGAGTTTCTCCAAATTAATCTTGAAAAGAAATTTTCTAAAATTTCAAATCCAGAAAAAGACGATACTATTTTAACTTGAAAATTGTAGAATAAAATCTATCTCCTATGCCACTAAACAGTCGAAATTCACCCACCCGGCCCATGGTCAAGAGCGTGGGGATTACCTACTAAAAATCACCTCATCCAACTTGTATCATAAACCGGCGAAGGTTAAAACAAGTTCACATACATAAACCTGACGTCTTCATGGTTTTCAGAAGAAGAAAAAAATTCTCACGCCAAATCCGCCCCAAACTCCGCGACCCACGACTGCCTTCTTGACATGAAACGTGAATAAGTAAACGCTCGCAAAAATTTCGTCATTTCAATTTCAATTTCAATAATTCGCGTGCAGAGCTCGATTTTCACACCGGAGCTTAACGGCTTTAATCGGCGTTCGTTGTGGGAATCAGAAAAGAAGATGGAAAATAATTTAATGAATGGAGAAGAAGTAGACGAGGCAGACGAAACAAATCGTTTTCATGCGTCACATCAAGCATGCATGCATGCACTTAAACAGCAGCTTAGCTAGTTGAAAGAATAACAAAATTGGCAGAAATAATAACAATCATACGGGTAGAAGGACCACACAAAGACACCTCAAGTTAACACGAATCAAGTTTCTCAAGTTTGGTCTGACTTTAAATGGCAAATGGTTTCTACTTTAGCCTTTTTTCCCTCATCAATACTGTTTAAGGGCAGTCACTTAAACTTGAAATTGTAATAAGTTGGATGATATTGATCTATGCTCAAATTATTCAATTTTATCTCATCCTATATACGAGGAGTTATGAAACCTTCCATTGTCACCAATAATAACATTGGTATAAATTTTGCCAGATGATCAAGAAAATTGAACAAAACCTTCGAAATGATGACACCAATTTTTCATACGGGTGAAGTAATTTCGGGTGATGGCTTGCAATGAAGAACGAATCACTTTAGGTAATTGTTGAAACCTGTGTAAAAATATTCGTATGTTTATAATTTTTTTTATTGAGAGACTTCAATGTCATAACGACGAACCTGAAATTAATAAATTTATCATTTAAATTAAATTAAATTAAATTAAATTAAAAGAGAACATTTTTTTAAATTTTTATTTTTTTCTTTAAATTGAGAAAATTTTAAAAGACAAATGTGGTAAAATATGACATATCAATACAATGAAGATGTAAAGTTTAAATGTTGTGATATCCATTAATACACTATTTTAAAAATTGAAAAAAAAAATCGTGTGCTATATTGACCGACCTATATTTTTCATGTGAAATCGGGCGCTGAATCCGAAAATTTAATTCAAAAAAAAATCTCAGTAGAACAGTTTTTGAGTTATGCTCCAAATATTAAATTATAGAAAAAATAAAAAAAAAAGTTCTTGAACTTAGATAGGACTGTGTAACATAAATTTGAAATCTCTTTTTCAAATATTGAAGGTGAATTAATTTTCTGTCGATCACCTGAACTTAATTTTTACGTATAATCAAGAAAACATTATGAAAAATGCATTTTTTTTAGAGAAATTTTTGTTTCAGCTAAAGTTTTAGACTCAATGGTAACATTTAAAAAATCTGATTTAAATTAATAGAAAAAAAGATGATTAAATGTTACCATCTAGTCTTAAAGTTTTGTTGAAACAAAAAATTTTTTAAAGAAATGTTTTTTTTTAATTTTTTATACTTTTTTTTCACCAATACTTTTGATTATACGTGAAATTGAAGTTCGGGTGATCGAAAGAAAATTTAGTTACCTTCAATATGCAAAAAAAGAGATTTCAAATTTCTTGTTACGCAGTCCGAGATATTTGAATTAAAGTTCAAGTATTTTTATCATTTTTCTAAAGTTTCATATTTGGAGAATAACTTTAAAACCGTTCTACTGAGATTTTTTCAAATTTGATTTTCGGATTCAGTGCCCAATTTCCCATTCAAAATGATTTTCAGTTAACTTAGTTAAAAAATGCAGCAAACTTGTGTAATAAAAATTATCTCTGTTTCTAGCTCATTTTATGATTTTTTTTAATGAAACGTTTCTTGGAGCGGAATAGTTTTTGTGAAAATGAGAAAATACATCAATGAGTTTTACTCAATAAAACAACAAGTTCATTTCGAATCAATCCAAAAGCATTTCATTCATTTATAAAAGACTTCAACAAAATAAAATTTAGCTTAATGATGAATAATATGTCGAAATTGTCAAAATTGTCAAAATTGTCAAAATTGTCAAAATTGTCAAAATTGTCAAAATTGTCAAAATTGTCAAAATTGTCAAAATTGTCAAAATTGTCAAAATTGTCAAAATTGTCCAAATTGTCAAAATTGTCAAAATTGTCAAAATTGTCAAAATTGTCAAAGTTGTCAAAATTGTCAAAATTGTCAAAATTGATTCACAATTTTGATTCAATTGTTGTTAGAAATTTTAATTCAAAAGTGTGTTAAGTTTGCACCAAAGTTGTATCAAAATTGTTTGATTATTGTATGCATTTGTCAGCATTTTTATATGGTTGCGTTCCATTTTCAATTCAACAGATTTAAGATTGATAGTGATTTTTCTCAACCGAAGTTTGAACAGTTTGACTAAACTACCTTAGCTTCCAGCGATTGACTTAATTGAAAAATTGACAAACTGAATGGAAGAGTCCGTCAATGCACATGCTGTGAGCCACTCTCAGCAGTTTAGCTGTAATTACCAGGCGAAGTTGTTCATCAATCGTCTTCCCCGCATCAATATTGGCCGCTAAGATGACGACCGAAGCTTTGTGAGGGAAAAGGTAAAGGTTAGATTTCACTCTTTATTTGGACGCCACACCGGTTAGGAAGAGAAAAAAAACAAACTTGTTAAAATTACTCGCTACTTGGAAGCCGCCAGTTTAGGACGCTGAATGAGTTGTTATTTTTTCTTCTGTTGCTGATGTGTGTCATTCAGGAAAATCTTTACCTAGAAGTCTAGGCTTGGGACACCGCGAGAATAGATCACACTAAACAGTTGGCTCGACTTGGCTTGGCGAATTTCGTGAGAAGTTGAGTTGATTCGATTTCACGTCCACTTGCAGCGAGGAGGTCGTTCGGAAGTTGGAAATTGCAATTTGCAAACAGGAGAAAAAAAACAGCTTCCATCACTTTTTGTTCCTCCATTCAGTCACATTATTGAATGAACGACGAGAATCTTTGCCGGTGCCGGTGTGGGTTAATAGTAGCAAAAAAACTAGCTCCGAGGGATAAGCGTAAAAAAGCTTCGGCCGGTTTGTTCCACATTTGACACTTGAAGGTCCCGGCCGGCCGTCCCTCTTCGTATGACATACATGAGTTAAGGAAATTGGACACATTCGAAAGGATGGATTGGATGTACATTTTCTCACGAGAGACATTGACATTCAAAGTGAATAAATTTCTGACCTTTGTCATGGTGTAATACAGTTTGAGAACAAAAAAAAATATCCATTAAAATTATGCTGAACAAATTTTTGAATTTTATTTTTAAATTGAATTTTAAAATTTATTTTGATGTTATGATGTTGAGAGATTCAATCTTAGAGAATCTCTGCTAAGATGGTTAATGTTTTCATTTTTTTTTCTTACTAGTTTTTTTTAAACAGTACATCTACCGGTGAGTTGATTGAATTCAATCAGAGATAAAAGCTTCTTGAGAGACCTTAAGAGCAACAGCACCTTGGGTGTGTGTGGCTCCATTGATTCATCCCATCCATTCAAGGGAAACTTCACACGATCTGCATCTTCACACCGATGGGTGTGTGCCTCGTTGATTGTCGACAAGCTCTGGGGATATAAAGAAAGACAGAAACTCTCAAAACAAAAAAAAGGGGGAGATGTGTAGCCCCAAGGGGCTGAGGAACCCTTCGAAGTTGAAACTGTTCAAGTGTTTTCAGGAAATTAGTTGTTGTGTTTATGTTTTGCTGATTGTGCTGCCTCGAACACCAGTCAGTCAGTCAGTCATTCAGTCAGTGTGTCAATTCGAGTAGTTACCAACCCTTTTTCACTTCCCTTCCTTTCGTTCATTCGGTTGCGATTTGTTGTTTTTTTTAGTTTTGATTTGAGTTTTTAGCCGCTCTTTGTCTTTTCCGCTTCTTTTTTTTATTGCACTTTTGGTGAAGGTAACTTCCTCAAGGTGTTGTTATGTTTACTAATGAGGGTTGCTTTATTGATTGGATGGCTTTTGATTTAACTCAAATTTGTCAACCTTTTGTATTCATCATAACTTTTAAAAGCTAAAAGATTTTAACAATTAGGATACAACTTTTCCTATCATTCTGACACAAAATTAAAAAAGTTGAATCCAAATTTTGATTTATTTTAACACAATTTGTTAGTTATTTTGATATAATTTTAACATCATTTTGATACAATGTTACACAACTTCTGCATAATTTTGACACATTTTGACATTTTTTAATATTAATTTGTCATATTTGTTTACCAACTTTACAAAATTTGAAAAAATATTGATAGAATTTTGACGAAATTTTCATAAATTTTGAAAGATTTTGATACACTTTTAACTGCATTTAAACACTAAATTGTCATAATTTTAATTTATTTTTGACATAACTTAAACACAATATTTAATTTTAACTTTGACTCAATTTTGAATAAAAAAAATTATACAAATTGGACATATCTTTGAATAATTTTGACATATTTGTTACACAAATTTGATTCAATTTTGGTATATGTTGCCGTTTGTTATAGCTTATTATTTTGATACATTCAACATAAATTGAAGCAGGTTTAATACGACTGTTAAATAACGTTGACTTAATTGTGTCGTAAACACTTTCGACAAAATTTCGCATTGTTTTTGACACATTCAAAGATCTGACCTGACCTGACTTACAAAAATAAATGGTCATTAGTGAAAATTATTTTTGATATAGTTTTATGTAATTTTGTCACAATTTGAATCAAAATTGGTTTTTTTGGTGAAATTTCAGCGAATAGATTAGTTGAAAATTGATATTGAAAAACATGATAAAAAAATTCACCTTGTCTCCCGGTAGGATTTGTACTAACATCTTGCGCCTCTTCGGGCCACATATATGAACATTCTACTACGGAGACAATCTGACGTATGAAAGTTCTACTGGTCGAGTGTTAAAGTCTATTGGATTAAAGGAAATCGGTCTCCCATGTGATCATCATTATTTCCCTTGTCTATTTCTATTTCCATTATTTCATATTACGGAAGTCAATTTCATATTTGGACAATTTGCCCATCTGTTGTAACTTGAAATTGAGCTATCACGAGGCGTTTTGTTTCAAATTTGATGCGATTGGTTTTATAAATCTCCGAACTAAAATATCAACTTTCCAAAACTAATTTCGATTGCATAAAGTGATCCTTTTCCTACCAAGAAACAGTGTCGAAAATTAAGCTGTTAGTTATGATTCAATTTTGACTTGATTTTGATTCAATTTTGATTCAATTTTGATTCAATCTTGATTCAATTTTGATTCAATTTTGATTAAATTTCCAATCATTTTGTTTTAATTTGGATTCAATTTTGATTCAATTTTGATTCAATTTTGATTCAATTTTGATTCAATTTTGATTCAATTTTGAATCAATTTTGATTCAATTTTGATTCAATTTTGATTGAATTTTCATTCAGTTTTGATTCAAATCTGTAACAAATTTGACTGAATTTAGAATAAATTTAAATACAATTTTTATTAAACTTTGATTCAAATTTCGAAACGATTATGAAACAGTTTTGATTCAAATTTGAAACGATTACGAAACCGTTTTACTTCAATTTTGATTTATTTTTGATTAAATTATGATTAAATTTTGATTAAATTTTGATTAAATTTTGATCGAATTTTGATTCAATTTTGATTGAATTTTGATACAATTTGGATAAAAATTTAATTCAATTTTTAATCAATTTCGACACAATTTTTACTCAGCTTTGGTTCAATTTAATTCAATTTTGATTCAATTTTGATTTTATTTTGATTCAATTTAAATTTTTTATATTCAATTTTGATTCCATTCTAATTCAAATTGATTCAATTTTTATTTAATCTTGATTTAATTTTGTTACAATCTGGGTTAAAATTTTATTTATTTTTTATTCAACTTTGGCTGAACTATGAACCAATTTTTATTCAATTATGATAACAATTGATTTAATTTTGATTAAATTTTTGTTTGAATTTGATTCAATTTTGATTAAATTTTGATACAATTTTAAACCCATTTTTAATCTAGTTCAGATGATTCTGATTTGAAATTTTTTTATTCAATTATGATTCAATTTTAATTCAATTTCGATTCATTTTGATTCGATTTTGAATATATTTTGACTGCATCATGATTCAATTTTGATTCAAGTTTGATGGAATTTTGATTCAATTTCTATTTAATTTTGATTCAATTTTGATACAATCTGGTTTACAATTTAATTAAATTTTTATTGAATTTTGACTGGACTTGGACTGGACCAATTTTGATTCAATTTTGATAAAATTTGATTCAATGTTGATTTAATTTTAATTACAACTTGATTCAATTTTATTTCAATTTTGATTCAGTTTTGATTTAATTTTGATACGATTTTAAAACCATTTTTAATCCAGATCAGATGATTCAGATTTGAATCAATTTTGATTCTATTATTATTCAATTTTAATTTGATTTGGATTTATTTTGATTCAATTTTGATTATATTTTGACTACATCATTTATCCAGTTTTAATTAAATTTTGATTCACTTTGATTCATTTAGTTTTTGAATAAATTTTGATTTAATTGTGATTCAATCAGGATTCAATTTTGGATTTAATTTATTTTTATATTCCATTCGATGTTGATGAAAGTTTTATTTGATTTTGATTCAATTTTAATTAAAACTTGATTCAACTGCGGTTCAATTTAGATTCAATCTCGATTCAGCTTAGATACAATTTTTATTAAAGTTTGATTCAATTTCGCTCCTTATTCGATTCCATTTTGATTTAATTTTGATTTAGTTTCGATGATATTATGGTTGAATTTAATTTAAATTTTGATTCATTTTCGATTTACTTCAATTCCTTTTCTTTTTAATTTTGATTTACTTTAAGTTCAATTTTGATTCAATTTAAGTTTAAATTTGAATTATTTTTGATTAAATTTTGAAAAAGTTTGATTAAGTTTTGAATTAATTTTGATAAAATTTTGAT
The DNA here is from genome assembly GCF_029784155.1 of Uranotaenia lowii. Classification (NCBI taxonomy): domain Eukaryota; kingdom Metazoa; phylum Arthropoda; class Insecta; order Diptera; family Culicidae; genus Uranotaenia; species Uranotaenia lowii. The sequence goes on along the minus strand of NC_073691.1, from coordinate 26,760,896 downwards.
TAAATTTTGATTAAATTTTGATTAAATTTTGATTAAACTTTGATTCAATTTTGATTCATTTTTGATTCAGCTTTGATTCAATTTTGATTTGATTTTGATTCAATTTTGATTCAACTTTGATTCAAATATTATTTAATTTTGATTGAATTTCGATTAATTTATGATTCAATTTTGATTCAATTTTGATACAGTTTTGATTCAATTTTGATTAAATTTTTATTAAATTTTGATAAAATTTTGATTAAATTGTGATTCAATTTTGATTCAATTTTAACTCTATTTTTATTTGATTTTGATTCAATTTGGATTCAATTTTGATTCAGTTTAGAATCAATTTAGAATCAAATTTGATTTATTTTTGATTCAATTCAGATTTTAATTTGATTCAATTTTGAATCAATTTTGATACGATTTTGATTTTATTTTGAATCAATTTTGATTAATTTTTTTCAATTTTGACAATTTCGACAATATTGACAATTTTGACAATTACGACAATTTCGACAATTTCGACAATATCGATAATTTTGACAATTTTGACAATTTTGATAGTTTTGACAATTTTGACAATTTTGACAATTTTAACAATTTTGACAATCTTGACAATCTTGACAATTTTGACAATTTTGACAATTTTAACAATTTTGACAATTTTGACAATTTTGGCAATTTTGTCAATTTTGACAATTTTGACAATTTTGACAATTTTAACAATTTTGACAATTTTGACAATTTTGACAATTTTTACAATTTTTACAATTTTGACAATTTTGACAATTTTGACAATTTTGACAATTTTGACAATTTTGACAATTTTGACAATTTTGACAATTTTGACAATTTTGACAATTTTGTCAATTTTGACAATTTTGACAATTTTGACAATTTTGACAATTTTGACAATTTTGACAATTTTGACAATTTTGACAATTTTGACAATTTTGACAATTTTGACAATTTTGACAATTTTGATAATTTTGACAATTTTGACAATTTTGACAATTTTGACAATTTTGACAATTTTGACAATTTTGACAATTTTGACAATTTTGACAATTTTGACAATTTTGACAATTTTGACAATTTTGACAATTTTGACAATTTTGACAATTTTGACAATTTTGATAATTTCGAAAAATTTGCCAATTTTGACCAGCTTGACAGCTTCGACAATTTTGACAATGTGTGATATTTCGACAGTTTTGGCATTTTAGATGCATTTTTGTTCAAAGTGGAAGAAAATGTTTTTTTTAATTGGCGTGTTAAATAGAGCAGTGAAATTTTGCTAAAAAAAATATTTTTATTTAATACTCATTCCATGTGAAGGTGATTTGACAGCAACTATATAAACGCTTAAGGTTGTCGGTTCCATCGGCAGGCAAAACTGAATTAACTCGAACAAATGGGAAATGCAAAGACAACATAAGCAAGAAGAAACTATGAATGGAGAAACAATTTCCCATTGCACTTCACAATCAACCGACCCATCATCATTTGCGTCATTATCAGCATCATCATCATATCAATTGTCGTGGCAGCATCTTACAGCTAACAACCTTTCTATCAACTGAATGGAGATTGTTAGCTGATTATCAGTTCCGAAAAAAGGTCTTGGTACTGATGGCTTTTTAATTGAAAAAAATTTCTGAAAACTATCGACATTGGTAAGCCAATTTTGAAACCCTCTACCCTAGATGGGAAAATCTCATGTCTCGTATGGTTGCAAATTTAGTTTACCGGTTGTTTGAATCAAACGGTGAAGGCTTAGACAAGTGCGGGTGGATTATCTTTGCTTACCCACCTGAGGGCAGGTGCATCTCTGAACTGCACCCGTAAATCAGTACTGCAGGTACATCACACATTCATACGCTCATTAAATTCCATCTTCCATCCGAAGAAGATTTCCGATAAGAGGTGAAGCAGCTGATGCCACTTCTGGGTTGATGGGCGGGCATGATAAGATCTACGAAGCATCTGAAGGCGAGTACGATTTTGAATGAAACACTGAAACTCCCGCTATTGAATGGATGCTGCGAAAAATATGAATGAAACGATACTCTTAACCGAAGTTTAGTTTGAAACGTTTAATCGAAAATGTTAAATTTTTTTTCAAATACTTGTATTAATTGTCAAAATTGGAAAAATTGGAAAACTGTCAAAATAGTCAAAGTTGTCAAAATTGTCAAAATTGTCAAAATTGTCAAAATTGTCAAAATTTTTAAAATTTTCAAAATTGTCAAAATTTTCAAATTTCTCAAAATTGTCAAAATTTTCAAAATCATCAAAATTGTCAAAATCATCAAAATTGTCAAAAATATCTCTCAGAACAGAAACTTTCAACAAATGGCTTGTAATTCTCCCCATTCCAAATTAAAAGGGGATCCTTCAATTCCAAATGAGGAATTTAGAGCTGCAGCATTTCGAAAACCGCTAAGTAGCATGTAATTACTGCTGCTACCCACGATTAGACCATCTGTGGAATGAGGTGCAATTAAACCGCCCCACGAGAAGTGGAAGTACTAGGGTAAGTACTTGGAAAATGTTTGTAGCAGGAGGTGGTTTTGGAATGCCATTCGAGATGGCTCGAGATTTTCACCGGTAATTTTCCTTGCTTCCCGGTAGAAAGGGAATGGATGGAAAGATGAAGGACGAAAATGGAGAGTTGGGACGATTAGAATGTTTCAGCAGCAACTATCCTTCACTTTCGACTCCGACTTCTGAGGGAAGTTCCTCTGAATGGGATGATTAAATTGAACGAGGCAACCGAGTCGTCGAAATGGAAAGCATCAGTATCGGTGTCATCTGAGAGGACGTGTAGGGGATTCGATGATTATCTTTAAATTTTAATTCATGAGAAGTGATATTCTGAATTGAATTTCAAGTACAACACTCACTTTAAGGGTTTTTCATAATATCGACGTGTCTTTGTATAAAAAACTTGAGGGCTAAATTTGTTCCAGTCTTCACGTCTCACTCTTTGTGCCTTACTTTTCACGTCTTTCGTGTCACTTTTCCCGACCCACTTTTCTCTGATCGCGTCTTTCTTTTAACGACTCACGTCTCACTTCACACTTCTCACGTCTCTCTGCTAATGCAGTGCTCTCATGTCGTTCGTCTTACTTTTCATTCCTCACGTCTACCTCTTCACGAGTCACAAACATCTTATTACTTCTTACTTCTCATTGCTCACATCTCATGTGACACTTCTCACGCTTCACTTCTCAGATCTTACGTCTCACGTTTCATGTCTGTGACACACATCCCGTGATTAAAATTTTTGTGTGATTTCGGCATTCTTGTTCTTAGGTCTCGGATCTCGCTCAGGTCTCAAGTCTGAAGTTGAAATTTTAACCGTTTGAACTCTAGACTCATACTCTCATCATAATTTCCAGTTTCAAGGAAAAATCCACTCACTTGAAATAAAAAAATCATTCAAGGTGCTCGTTTTTTTCTTATCACAAGTTGTTCTTTCATTTCGCCTGATTTATTTTACTCTACATTATTCCTTTAAGGGAAAGCTGCCTTTTCGATTTTTTTTCTCAAAAGGATCGAGAAAAAATCAGCAACCCTTTTAACTCGCTTCAAATTTTTATTGATTCTTTTGAACTGTATGGATCATCCTTATACATACGGTTTTCGCTGATTGAGTTTTTTTCGGTGAGTGAAACAACTTTTTTAAATTTACGTAACGTTTCGGGTTACTTTTCTCTACTCTTCATCAGACGTCTCAAAATATTTACTTTTATTAAATACGTTAAACTATTAAAATTGACTTACATTTATCAAAATTACAATACTTCACATCACTTACAAAAAATAAAGCAGCAAAATTTTATTCTCTTCGGCTGCTTGTCGGTATGTTTGCTGTCTCTGCTCTCAGTTTTGCTATAAGATCGTTGTAGGTAGCTAGTTTTCCTACTTCGGTTTGTTGATTCGCTTTCCTCTTACTTGGATGTGTAGGGTTTCGGCAGCTTCTCTGGTTTCCCGAACTCTCAGATTCCGCTCGAGAACTTCTGGTTTCTTGAAGATCATTCTTATTAAAAGTTTAAGCTGTCCTCTCGATACACTTATTTTTTTAAATTTCAAGCTGTCCTTTCGATTCACTTCATAGTTGTCTTCTCAACCAGCTTGATATTCAATTTGATAAGGTATCCAAGCTCGTAGCATTTTTTTTCAATTTTAAGCTCTCTTCTCGACTTGCTTTGAGTTTTTATCATATCTCAAGCTGCTCCCTCAACCGGCTTGATTATCAATTTGATAGATAATCAAGCTGTTTTATTGAGCTTTCAATTTCAAACTGTCCTCTTAACCCGCTTGAAATTTTAATCAATTTGTTCAGGCTGTCCTCTGAATTCGCTTTCCAATTTCAAGCTGTCCTCTCAACTCGCTTGAAATTTCTATCGATACGTTAAGTTTGTCCTCTCAATTCGCCTTCCAATTTCAAACTGTCCTCTCAACTCGCTATGAATTTCAATCGATACGTTCAGGCTGTCCTCTCAACCCGCTTTTCAATTTCAAGCTGTCCTCTCAACTCGCTTGAAATTTTTTACGATACGTTCAGGCTGTCCTCTCAACGTGCCTTTCAATTTCAAGCTGTCCTCTCAACTCACTAGAAATTTAAATCGATACGTTCAGGCTGTCCTCTCAACTCGCTTAAAATTTTTATCAATACGTTCAGGCTGTCCTCTCAATTTGTTTTTCTATTTCAAGCTGTTCTCTCTGCCCGCTTGAAATTTCTATCCATACGTTCAGGCTGTCCTTTCAACTCGCTTGAAATTTCAATCGAAACTTTCAGGCTGTCCTCTCATTTTGCTTTTCAATTTAAAGCTGTCCTCTCAACTTGCTATAAACTTCAATCGATACGTTTAAGTCGCGAGCCGCATGCGGCTTTTTGGATATAAAACTGCGGCTCTTTAGCTCACTGTGAAAATATTATACATATTTTTAAATAAGATGTTTATAAAATCGTGCTCAACTGATATTTGAGTCGTGTGATTTGGCACATGGATTTTAATAGCTCCAGATAAAAGTTTTAAAATTGCATCCGCAGTAGAAAAAAAAATGGCAAAGTAGCAATGTTTTAAGCCCAATTTCACAATTTTTTGCTTTCCACTGTTTTAGAAGCATCAACGTAGAGATCAAAATTTAATAGGGAAGAATGCCACAAAGTGGTAAATTCCTGGCAAAACAAAAAAAAAAGATCAAAATTTAATTTATCATTTCACTTAAATGGAAAGAATAACAGCAACTTAAATAAAATTATTTATTTGTTTATTGTTGTTTCAATCTAACACAAAAGTTGAGCTGTGGCAATAAAGAAAATCAAAGATAATCATTTACAAAAAAGTAGTTCTTAGATAGCCTCTGTTTTGTTATCAAAGAACGTAAACCTAATCACATGTAATATTTAAAGCACTCACAATCACTTTTTTGCAAAGTATAAAAATTGATCAATAGCAATTTTAAAATCGTATAAGAATTAGTCAACCCTTTTGAAAAACATTGACAACTGTGATGCGTATCAACATAAAAATATTAGTAAATTCACATCACTCCTATCCTTATTATTTGAACTAAAAACGATAATATAAATGTATCGGAATATAGATAACTCATTGGCATTCCAGATTGTCCGGTTTTAATTGGGCTTGTTCGGATTTTTAGAGCAAAAATTGGGAAATGCCCGGTCCGGTCCAGTTGCTCGGATATCGAAGAAAAAGGCCTGCTGATGTGTCTTGGTGGAAATAATTTATCGTGTGTTTATTTATCAGCTTTTTTCTTGTCATTTTATCGAAAAAATCTAGATTTTGACTGGATGTGCGTGTAATATCCGGACATGATTCTGAGTTTAAAATGTAGAAACCCAATGCCCAGATTTTCCCGCCCTGGATACCTACAGATAAAATGTGGAAAGCTTACTCAATAAATATCGAGTTAAAAAGTGAATTTCAAATACAAAATTTCAAAACTAAGAATTTAGAATTAGAAATTAAAGTTTCACAGCTTTTCAAACTCGAATCAGCATTGTGTATGAATGAAGATTTCAATCTTGATAATCTATTTGAAAACTTAATCAAATGCTTAATATTTGTAATCAATAACAAAATTGACCATAGCACCCCAAATCAGTTTTTTTATAATTTAATTGTATGTATTTAAAAAAAAGTAAACCTTTGAGTCTTTGAACACACTTATAATTTCAAGCGTGAAGCCTGCAACTAATATTTATCAAAACGACAGAAAATTTGAAAGAATTTCAGTAACGGACATGATTTTTTTTTCTCATTTTTTATTTATAGTAAATCACCGTTGATTTATTTTTGTTAATTATTGTTTCGGAACTTTAAAAGTAGTTTCGTAATTATTTGTCACGAATTTTTAATGAAGGCTACAAAATCACGATATCATAGAATTATATTTGTCAAACCACAGATTTTTCCTGAAATTTAAGACGCACAAGACTGAAGAATCACATACGAAATACAATGAAATTTTTGAATTTCCCAGATGCATTCAATTCTTAAGACACGATCGCTTGATATCATAAATTTCATAAAGTTATACCAGTTTTCAGGCGAATATGTGTTGAAGATTAAATTTTTCGGCTACATAAATTTTCTTTGAATTCAACCACATACTTCTGGACTTTGGAAAGTATTAGCTAAATCTAGTGAATGTTATAAAACAGATTGAATTTTTAAGAAAATTTATTTCTCTTTACCCTGTTATGTTATAAGCTCTTCTTCGTCGAAAAAAAATGTTATTATTGTACTTGTGTCAATATGTTCAAATTTCTCATTTTATCATCATGCTAAGTATTTATTTGAGCTTGATATGGATTTTATATTTTCTTGACTCGATACTTGCCATCGCATGAAATTTAATAATATATCAAGTCATGTCAAAAGAGTTGACAATCCTGAAGAGAGTCCATGTACTTAATGGTAATTAAAAACAGAGGTAGAAAAAATCCAAGAGAGAAAAAAAAATTGACTGATTTTAGATTTATTTTCATAAAAATTGATTCATTTTTTTATAATTAGAAAAAAAAAATTTAATTGTGGCTCTTTCAAACTCTGAAATTTTGAAAATTTGAAGTTTTCGGCTCTTCCGACTCAAAAGGTTGCCGACCACTGGTTTAGATTGTTTTTTGTTTCGAACTTTTATTGAATAATTTATGTGTTTTGCCCAAATTTACTCAAAAAATTGCCTTGATTTTTGGTTGAAACTATAATAAATTAAGAGTTCGGATTGAGCCAGGTTTTTGGATGTAATAGCCCGGATTTGCCCTGCCCGAATACACGTGGAGAAAATTTTGACAACCTAAATGAAGAAATAGAGCTTGGTTTAAAATATAAAAAATTATTTGTTATTCCGAAATTTTCATAAAAGTTTTATTATAGACTTTTTGATCGAATTGATATGATATGCCAGATAACCTTTCCAGATAACCCAGTCTTACCCGGACTTGCCCGGCTATTTGATACAAAATTCGGGAAAGGTCCGGTCTGGTCCAGTTGCCTGGATTTTGTAGAAAAAAGTCCAGATTTTGCCTGATTATTTGCCCTTTCACCCTTTCATTCGACTGATCGCAAGTTGAAATCGGGTCTAAACTAATTTTTACCGGTACTTACGCTAGTAACTTGTACTTGCGAACTCGTGACACTAATTGTTGTCACCTTCAATTCAAACCGCAAAGCGTGTAATGACGAACTCGCGACACTAGTTTTCGTCACCTTCAACTGAAACTCTTCCATTTGGCTAATCGTCAGATGAAATCGGAGCTAAACTTATATCTAGCGGTATCAACACTAGCAGCTTATACTAGCGAACTCACGACACTTATTCTCGTCACCTGCAAGTCGAACCCTTTCACCTGACTGATCGCAAGTTGAAATCAGAGTTACACTAGTTATACTTACACTAGTAGCTTGTACTAGCGAACTCGCGACGTCAATTTTCGCCACCTACAAGTCAAACTCTTTCTCTTGACTGGTCGCAAGTTGAAATCAGAGCTTAACTAATTTCTACCGGTACTTATTCAAGTAGCTTGTACTGGGGAACTCGCGACACTAATTTTCTTCATCTACAGGTCAAACCCTTTTTCTTGACTGATCGCAAGTTGAAATCGGAGCTGAACTAATATTTAGCGGTTCTTACACTTGTAACTTGTACTAGCGAACTCACAACATCAATTTTCGCCACCTACAAATCAAACCCTTCCAGTAGACGGGACGCGAGTTGAAGTCATAGCTAAACTAAGCTAAACTAGCGAACTCGCGACACTAATTTTAGTTTTAGTTTTGAAATTGAAGCTAAACTAATTTCTTCCGGTACTAACACTAGTAGCTTGTACTGGTGAACTCGCTACACTTATTTTCGTCACCTATGGGTTAAACCCTATCATTTGACTGGTCGCAAGTTGAAATCGGAGCTAAACTAATATCTAGCGGTTCTAATACAAGTAGCTTATACTGACGAACTCGCGACACTAATTTTGCGTCACCTAATATTCGAACTATTTCACTTGACTAGTCGCAAGTTAAAATCGGAGCTAAACTAATATCTACTGGTACCTACACTAGCAGCTTGTACTGGCGAACTCGCGACACTAATTTTCGTCACTTACAAGTCAAACCCTTTCACTTGACTGGTCGCAAGTTGAAATCAGAGCTAAACCAATACCTACCAGTACTCACACTAGTAGCTTGTACTGACAAACTCGCGACACTTATTTTCGTCATCTACAAGTCAAACCCTTCCAAGAGACGGCTTGCAAGTTGAAATCGGAACTTAACTGATATTAAGCTAGTACTGGCGAACTCTCCACACTTATTTTCGTACGAGCCCTTTTTTTGATGTTGAGCCCGAGATATTCCATTAAGTATTTTCATCTTCCGTAGTTACAGTGTTTTAGCTAGCAAAATTGAAGATTTGTTTTTGATTCCCAACTGGAAACAAGCGGTTTCTTTTTTTTTGTATAACAGTTTTTCATTCACGATCGTAATTTTTTTCAGTGTCAATTTTAAACATTTCTGCAACCGACTCAAGATTCCAGTGAAATTTTTATGAAATAAATATGTTCTAAAACAAATTTCGCGTTGAAAAAAAATTAAAAAGAAAGAAATCGTCTAGTTCTTTTCCAAGTTCCAATTACCGAACGGAAAACTGCTCGACTAGAGGGTGCAGGAGAGATGAAATCAGATGGAACTATCCTAGACAATTTCAGGTAGCAGTAGCAGTTCTCGACGACCGCACCGAACCATAGTAAATGTAGATTCCTCCAGCTTCACTCAACCGCACCACCATCGCATCCGTTTGTCACGGTCGCCACGTAGGTATCCATTCAGTCAGCCAGTGGTGATATACTGCTACTGGTGACAATTTGCATCGAATCATTAAAGAAAATTGTCCCGAATGCAACCCATAAAGTAGTGAAAGGGTTTCCCGATGATGTTTTCGAACACGACGTCGTCGTCATCCTCCTCCTCGTTAGATTTATGGTGAGAGGCGAAGGAATGTTGAGCTGAGTGCTATCAAACAAACAAATACACATGATTTTGTGTATTTGTGACGATGGATGATGATGTCGGCGGAATTCGTTTTGCGTGAATGGTGAATGCAGTTATGATCAGGACGATGACGATAGCAATGGTGGGTATTCCACCATTAATGAGCTGATGATGTTCGGTGGTTTCGGTTGGAATCTGATTGATTCTGCGAAATGAGGATGTACTGATTGGCCAAATTATTGGTGAGAGTACCCGGAAAATAAACTCCTGTGGAATTTAGGATTTTCAGAATTTTCAGAATTTCAGTTAATTTCTTTTTAAAAGCTCAATCCACAAACCTAAGGCCAGTTGAAACTAATCTACCCAGCAAATGAGCTCTCCATTGTTTGCTAATTGACACTAATTCAGGTGAGATTTATCTCAAACAGCTGTGGTCCAAACACGACGACGCCACACGACGGCAGATGATTTAAATCATTCATTCATTCATCTAGCCGTCAAAACAATGCGTTGCGCCGGTCTTTTGGGGAAGCCGCCTCGGTGCCACGGTGACCGTTTTCACATGGCCCCAACAATGGCCAGATAATTTATTATCTTCCCGTGGGCCATCCGCACTTTAAGTCTGTGTCGGATTTCATCGTTGGAGGCGTTTAATTTGAATATTTTTAGAAAATAATACTAGATAACTGTACCCAATTTAATTACATTTAATAATCATCGATTTTTTTTAAATTTTTGGGCGATTTTCTGTAACTTTTAATTGAATTATGTGACATTTTTTATCAATTTTGTCAATCTTGTCAATTTTGTCAATTTTGTCAATTTTGTCAATTTTGTCAATTTTGTCAATTTTGTCAATTTTGTCAATTTTGTCAATTTTGTCAATTTTGTCAATTTTGTCAATTTTGTCAATTTTGTCAATTTTGTCAATTTTGTCAATTTTGTCAATTTTGTCAATTTTGTCAATTTTGTCAATTTTGTCAATTTTGTAAATTTTGTCAATTTTGTCAATTTTGTCAATTTTGTCAATTTTGTCAATTTTGTCAATTTTGTCAATTTTGTCAATTTTGTCAATTTTGTCAATTTTGTCAATTTTGTCAATTTTGTCAATTTTGTCAATTTTGTCAATTTTGTCAATTTTGTCAATTTTGTCGATTTTGTCAATTTTGTCAATTTTGTCAATTTTGTCAATTTTGTCAATTTTGTCAATTTTGTCAATTTTGTCAATTTTGTCAATTTTGTCAATTTTGTCAATTTTGTCAATTTTGTCAATTTTGTCAATTTTGTCAATTTTGTCAATTTTGTCAATTTTGTCAATTTTGTCAATTTTGTCAATTTTGTCAATTTTGTCAATTTTGTCAATTTTGTCAATTTTGTCAATTTTGTCAATTTTGTCAATTTTGTCAATTTTGTCAATTTTGTCAATTTTGTCAATTTTGTCAATTTTGTCAATTTTGTCAATTTTGTCAATTTTGTCAATTTTGTCAATTTTGTCAATTTTGTCAATTTTGTCAATTTTGTCAATTTTGTCAATTTTGTCAATTTTGTCAATTTTGTCAATTTTGTCAATTTTGTCAATTTTGTCAATTTTGTCAATTTTGTCAATTTTGTCAATTTTGTCAATTTTGTCAATTTTGTCAATTTTGTCAATTTTGTCAATTTTGTCAATTTTGTCAATTTTGTCAATTTTGTCAATTTTGTCAATTTTGTCAATTTTGTCAATTTTGTCAATTTTGTCAATTTTGTCAGTTTTGTCAACTTTGTGAATTTAGTAAATTTAGTAAATTTTGTCTATTTTGTCAATTTTGTCAATTTTGTCAATTTTGTCAATTTTGTCAATTTTGTCAATTTTGTCAGTTTCGTCAATTTTGTCAATTTCGTCAATTTTTACAATTTTTTTGTTTAGTTTTTTGGAAATTCTTCCATAAGACCACTCTTCAATCCGTTTTTTCAATCCGTTCTTATAGAGATTTCTTTCATTTTGCAGTGGTTGCTGACGGCCGGCTTGGCAGTGTTGCTAGCAGTTTCGGTGGAAGCTCAACAACAGAGACGACTGAGGGTGAGGCCGCGAGTTCTGCAGCAGCAACAGCAGCTGCAGCAGGACAGTTTGGAGATCAACAGCGCTGAGGAGGAAGATAGCCGGGCACAGCAAGCCGTCCAGTACTACAGAGCTCAAGCTCGGCAGGATGTGGAGGATCCTCGGCAGCTGGTCTTGGTGGCGGCCAGTGAGGAAGATTACAACGGCCAGTACGGAGCTCCGGCAGCTCGAGCTCGGGCCGATAATGCCCGACAGGTTGTGCGAGTAACGACAGCCGCTCCTCTGGCAGCTCGTCAGAAGGTTCAGGAAGCTAGACCACCTCCAGTTCAGACCATCCGCAACTACAACAAGGTCAACGACGACGGATCGTTCACTTTCGGTTATGAGGCCGCTGATGGTTCGTTCAAGGAGGAAACTCGTGGAACCGATTGCGTTGTACGAGGCAAGTACGGATACATCGACCCCGATGGCAACAAACGTGAGTTCACCTATGTGTCCGGAAACCCATGTGACCCCAACAACCCTGAAGGAAGCGAGGAAGACGAAGAGAAGTCTGTTGAAGAGTCGGATGAGAATGTGCCACAGAACTACCCACGACGACCGGTAGCTCCACGACCAACTCCTCGTCCCAACCCTACGACTCCACGACCAACGACCACCGTATTCCAGAACACCTTCTCCACCGGCTACAACCAGCAGGAAGAATCCGACGAGGAGGTCCAGATCGGTCAACGTGCTCGTCCAGCTGCTCGTCCATTCACTAATCAGCAACCTCAGACCGTAACCCAGCGACCACGAGTTCAGGTAGTCTCGACAACTCCCAATACCGGTTTCCACACCCCTACTCAGACCATCCCGGTGAACATCACTCCCAAACCGATCTACCGAGTGCCAGCCCAGAACACCCTGCAGGCTCAACCCCCCGCAACGACCTACCGACCTCAAACGGAAGTGACGACCTCAATCGGAAGTGGCTTCATCTCCACGACCAAGGGCAACACCATCCTCGGAGGAAACCGAGCCCCACTAGACTTCGACGCCGAGTTCAAGAAGTTCCAACAGGAGAACAAGGTCGGCTCAACCTCGGCCAAACCTGCCCTTACCTCTAGCAAACCATCAAGCGGCAACCCGATCTACCAGACGCAGCTTGTCTTCAACCCACAGACCGGTGAATACGACACAGCCCTGTACCAGCAACTCCCTCAGTCCGAAGGTGACTTCCAGCTAAACCACCGTCTACAGCCATTCGTTCAGCACCAGCCCCTGCACCAGCAACCTCAACACCTAGTCAGCCTGGAACAGCTCCAACAGCAGAGCCCCTTGTACCGGAACTCAGCCCCAGTAGCCCCTGCTGCTCCACAGCCTGCCCCGCAAGTCCCTCAGCAGCTGTACCAACGACAGCAGAACGAACTCCAGTTCGTCAATAGCCAACAGCTGTTCGCCCAACAGCTCGAACTTCAGCAGAGCCAACTCCGCCAGGATCGGTTGGAGGCCGCCCGCAAAACCCAATCCCAGCAACAGCAGCAGCAACACCGATTCCAGGCCTCCAGCCCTCAGGTTCATCGGGTGCCCCAACCCCAGCAGCAGTACTACTTCATCCAGCCTCAGCAGGGTCACGCCAGCAGCGGGCAGATCGATGCCTTCCTGCGGGGTCACAACATCGAGTACTAAGAGAGGTTACCGCCAATAGTTCTTTTCCTTTCCTCGAAACTTTGACCTTCTTTCCCTTGACTTTACAAAATTTTGAAGATTTGGCCTTCGATTTGCCCATTTTTTGAGTGGAACCTTTTTTTAGTGTAACCTTATTAAATTTGATCAAAAAATCTCATAGAGAAAAAAATAGTAGCATCCTTTCGGATGAAGTTTGACACTTGGAGTGGCTTTGTTTCGATTGTGTATGTCGACATGGTCGACTGTTTACATTTTTTGCGAAGAACACTGAGAGAAATATTAAGTAAATATTATAACTTTGATCATTAAATTTTTTTTGTTAATTTGTTCTTGGAAAAACGAAATTTCAACAGAAAAAATCCATTTCGTTTCATCCTTTTAGGATTTCAACTGGTAAATAATCGAAAACGCCATACAACTGTCGTCAATTCTGACCTGAATTAAATCACTTGGAAACTCTAAAAACCCAACTGAGAGCCATAACAACAAATTCAAAATTTTGCTTTTTTCTTCAAAATATCATTATTCTCCAAAAGATAAAATTATTAATTTCTTTCAAAATTTTACAATTTTATACTTAAAAAAATTAACTCAAGCATCTAAAGGCCAAATCATCAGATATTTTCCTTATAGTTTCCATTATTGTCGGTTTTTTTTCCTCAAATCTTATCTTTCCTCAATTCTTTCTTTATAATTTTTTCCCCTAGAATTAGTAGTTTGAAAAAAAATGTGAAGCCATTGTTTACTTTGTGTTTATGTTTACAGTATCGCGATAAGGTTTATTTTCTCACTTTATTTAAACCCCGCTTAAATTTGCTCCACCATCCTTTCAACAGGAATAAGACTAAGCACTTTTATGTTTGTAAATCATAACTTGAACTTATTAACCCTTATTTAGCGTTTTTTTGTTTTTGTTTAGTTTCAATTAACGTGAGTGAAATTCGTCAATATAGTTTCGCTTTATTTGATTTCTTGATTTTTTTTTATTGAGACGAGACTTTTCTTTTTTTTTTCAACGCAACCTCTCAACCTAGTACTAAGACAATGAGGGACACAGTCCGAATTTGTAAATAAGCAACTATTTTCCTTTATTTTTTGTCTGTTTTTATGTTTTCTAGTTAAATAAGACCTTAATATTGAGTTAAGACAAACCCATCAACGCGTATCGGGGAAGTTCAGTGAAGCAAATAATTTAAACAAAGAATCAATTAAGAGTAATAAAAAAAATCATACTTAAGAAAAAATGCAAACCCATCAATCTGTTGGAAAAAAGAGACCAAGTTGTACGACAGTTTCGGTACTGTTGGTTTGTTCAAACTTGGACTAGTTTTTTGCAACATTTTCGAAAAGGTTAGAAGAACGACAACGCGGTCAAGTTTTTCCAAAAAAAAACCGCGGTTGAAAAAATAAAACATCGAAAAATATAAACCTTTACACCATCACCCTCCATTCAGTGTGTACTCTTTTCCGTTTCTGTAGCGTTAAGATAATTAATTACTGCCAATTAAAAAAAAAAAGAGCCAATGGAGAATTGTATGCCAGCTAAGGTTTAATGAAGTAATAAAGAAAAATCAAAAGTAATTTTGGGTTTATGGGTTCTTGTTAAATCGATATCACATCCATGGTTTTCGATGACAAGATTTTTAAAAGACAAGAATGACAAGAACTTAAAAACTGTCCTTGCAACGAAGAAATAAAATCCGCCATACTCGACTGAACTTCTACCAAAATGGTAGACGGATAAGTTTCAGAAAATGGACAGGGTCCCTAAAAAATATAAGGATTTGAAATCAGTTAAAATAAAAAAAAAGGCTTTTTCTGAACCAAAAACGAAATTCTTTATCACAGTGCTTTGAAAAACTGCGGAAATAATTATCACTTCATATTGACAACCGCATTTGTTGAAATTTGGTAGAAATAAAAATTGTGTAAAGGATTAATTGGGCGTCTCATGAAATTTTCAATTTTAATTCCAGAATCTGCTTCCTTTTTTTAAATTTTATTCTGCAAAAAAATAAGTTTGAATTTTTAATGATATTTTTAGGACTCATGAATTTATTTCTAGAGCTGAAAACTGATTTGAGTTGTGACATTCACCTATCAAACAGAAAATTTTAATGTTGGACTGAACCTTGAACATTATAAATCTATTGAGTTTGATAATTAGATCAGCAGTTTTATTTCTGAGTGTTACACAATTTTTTGTAGATTTTACCATAAGCATTATTAATGCGGTTCACGGCGTCTTTTTCAGGCCTGAAAAAGAAAAATTCGGCATCTATGTCCTTGTTGATTGTTCTTTGCGATTCCTTCTTCAATGCATGGATATGAAGTATTTTTACAGAGAAATTGAAAATTTATCAATCTGGTACATAGAAAATGCACTGCACAAACTACTTTGGCCAGGTCAACCTTGTAATGAAAACCGCAAAAGAAGCAGGAACAAGGAAGGAATTAAGCGAGGAAATGATATAGTGTTCATTTATAAACGAAAATGTTTAATTTGTGAATATGGAATCATAAAACGGACAAGTAAATGGATTGATCTCACCTGAAACTTCTAAAGTTTGACGCTTATTGGAACAGGTAATCCAATTTGCAGGCGACAGGGATTTGAATGATTCTTTTCACTTGCAAATATTTTGTTTAGCACAATCGTCCCTCCTATCCTGACACATATTTCGAAAAAGAAGCTTCAAACAGATAAAATCAATGAACTTTTACAAAAAAAAAAAGACAAATGCAAAATTCGCTACGTTGGAAAGAAACACATCCGTTCTCGAGCAGAACTTGCTGCGACCTCTGAGATATTCAATATTGATGGTAAGCTTAGCATAAAAATGGTATACTTTGAAATTTTAAATTCTCTGTAACTTCATTTCGAGTTATTCATATTTTAAAGAGTAAAAATATGATGTTTGAATGAAGTTCTGAAATCTTTCTCAATTTTTCCCCTTCTCAAAGAGTTCAGTGTATTACTACTCATAACATGAAACCCACAAAAGAAAATACAAAATTGAAACATCTCTCGCGAGAGCTACAACTCTCCTCCAAGAAAGATTTTATTTCAATTTCGTAACACAGAAACCAGCTTGAAGCCATTCAAAAAGTTACAGCGCGCATCTGTAAAATTCAGCTCAAAATCAAGCTTCAGTAAATAGACTTTCAAAATTTTATCACTTTTTGAGTTTTATATTTTAAATTAAGACTAATTGTCATAATAAAATTTATTCTCTTTTCTCTAGAAATGCTTTTTATGAAGAGAACAAAAAATAAGACTTGTTCTTGTAACTTTTGTTAACTATGGAAACAAACAAATTTTCTCCTGAACCTTCTAGCCGTTTAATTCACCTGAAATCACGAAACACACGACATTTTCTTTTCTTTTTTTACAAGAATCGTGTTCTAAACACAATTTCTTAAGAAAATCCAATCAAATAATGGTTTCTTTCTATCTCTACCAATAGCTCAGCCGGTAGGCTCTCTTAATCAATATTTTAAAGTGAATCTCAGAAGGAAGGACGTACATTTTGATATCATTTTCCAGCACTTTTGAAAATTAAATCCTGGAAAATTTCACACTGTAACAAGACATATTTTACTTTTTTTCATTCTTATTCCATCTGTTTGAAAACCTTATTTAAGGCAAATTTTACACTTCCAATGAATGACGAAATTTCTTCAATGCGATCAACATTAGACTCAACTTCCCAGAGACTTTTTTTTATTGACTTGAATCATTGGTTGTTAGATTGAGTCGCTTTGAGGCTATTTTTGAATTTCTCAAACCCTGTAACCTTGAAAGTTTTGTTTTGGTTCAAAACACTTTCATACATTAAGCTTGCCAGATTGTCTGGTTTTAACCGGGTTTGTCCGGATATTTAATACAAAATTTGACAAATGTTTGGTCCGTCCCGGTTGCCTGGATTTCGTTGAAAAAAGTCGGGATTTTTTCACTTTATTTGCCAAAACAAACAGAAATAACAAATTTTCTTGCGAATTTTATTTTATGTTAATGCGCAAAATGAGAGGTTTTTTGAAAGCTTAAAATACGATTTCAAAAGAATTGATTAGTTGTGATGAAATTTGTTCTTCAATATTTTTTTTGTGACTCCTGGATTTTGATCAAAATTGGCCGGTTTTTTTTGTCGACAATTTTGAAATCAAATGCCCGATTTTTGCCAGGTTTTAAGATAAAATAGCCCCGATTTGTTCGGCCCGGATACGTGCTGAAAAAAATCTAGCAACCTATATGTATCATGAACGTGAGCATAAACGTTTTTCGATAATAAATCGCGCTTCATACATTTTTCTGAAAATTTTCATTCTATTAATAAAATGTGAAGATAAAACTCAGAAGATTTGTAATTGATTTTTCAGAACAAAATATTCAATTTTTCCGAACAATAATAAAAGTTTAAATTTACTCATGAAACTTTACTTAAAATTTCTGCAAAAAAATCATGGATAGATTTGGAACCAAAATAAAGGTTTTAAGAGCCTAGGGTTTGAAAAATTCAAAACTCTCCCCTGTTTGTTCCTTTTACAGTAGTTACACCCAAGCAATCAAAAGTCTCATATCTACTTAAACTCGTGCCTGCAAAGTTTAAATTTCGCTGAACAAAGGTTCCAAAGGGAATTGGTCCCGAATTTTCTCGAATGTGAGCATGAAAGTTACAAAAGGTTCCTCAAATAGCCTTCTGTGAACTTGAAGTTCCAAAAAGTTCCTCAAAAAGCTTTTTTGTGACATGTCAATCGCATCCACACAGTATAAAAGTTACAAATTATGTCTCAAGAGCCTTCTGTGGATTTCAGTTCCAAAAAGTTCCTCAAATAGCCTCATTTGTTACATGTCAATCACACCCACACAGTATAAAAGTTACAAATAAGGTTTCAAATAGCTTTTTGTAAACTTCAAGTTCCAAGAAGTTCCTCAAAGAGCCTTTCTTGAGACATGTCCGCCATTTCATGAATATGAGATGTGAACGAACATCACAAAAGGACATATAATAAATAAATCATTTTTGGAGCTTGGAAATTGTTGAAATGTTTAATTTATATTGAAACTTCAACTCAGAACAGCTTAAAGCTAACTAGCAAATGATTGTTTATGAAATGAGTAAATAATTTGACTTTATATAATTTCATCCAACTGTATTTACTTACTGTCGTGTACTCTCGTTTTTGATTTTTCATAAACTTTGACTACTTCAAAGAAACTCTAGTTAATTTTTCGGACCGCACTTTTGAAGTACGTCTGTCTTCAGTAACAGTCGCGAATAGAAGAAAGAACATATTTTCATCGATCGCTTACCACGCTCATCGAGGTATTGCTTTCCCTTTTACTCATCTACATCTAATATATAAAGATGAGTTGGACTATATATGTTTGTATGCACCTTATACAAATCCACACCGCTTAACCGATCAGCCTGAAATTTGGTACAGAGGTGTTTTTGGACCAGGGTAAGGTTTTAGTAATAGTTCTGAGCCCCTCCCACCTAACAAAAGGGACCCTCCCATACAACTTTCGTTTTTTTTTTTCACGAATCAAAAGTCATGGCACCAATTTTGTCGACCGAATTTCGTTTCCTTTGGCGGGGTTTTTTCACCATCACCATGGGCCGGGCATTAGAAACAACCATCCAGCCAGAGTTCATGTGTACTGGACAGCAAATCCAAGCCTGCTACTGATGGAAAATTTGATGGCTGATAGTTTTGGCGGGCTTTTTTTCTGCAGTTTAAAGCACGTGTTTTATAGGTACGAGATATTTGGAAGCAATAAAGAGCCTACATTTTAGTTTGAAAAATACAACTAGCCTGTTGGGAATACATTGACTTGAAATGTAGTGGTTTTCAAAGTGCTCCCTACCGCCGTTGGGGGGCTTTGAGAGACTACAAGAATATACAGTGAACTTGAAAGTTAACAGAGAATTGACTTCTTTAGCTGAATGACTATTCAGACTGAGTGCTGGAAATTAATGGGCGGATTTTCATAAAATCCAGCTTTAGAACCAACCATTTTCATATTTTAAGAGTTCCTCTTAGAGAAAGAAAAATTAATAAGATTTAGGGTTATAAGTTCAAGGCTACGACTGCAACGCTTTGATAGCCGTCGGGAAATTTAAACGAGGGATTTGAAAATTGATTATATAACTAAATCTTTAGATTTTAGATTAATTCAATTAAATTTCATTGGTCAATTTATAACTTTTGAGTTATTATTGGTTATCAATGGGTTCAATTCTACCATCCAATTTTGAGAAAAATAATTGTACAGCCGTGAATTACTACGATTTCAAAGAAGTAGAATCTAAAAATCTTTGCAGTGGTCAATCTAAACAATAATAATTGGGATAATTGTTTCCAAGAATAGAAAAATTTAAATAGAGCTAAAAAACCTTTATCATAATATTATAAAACGAGCGATTTCAGTTCCGAGATTATTTGTTCTTGATTACTTAAATAACTATTAGTAAACATTCAATTTAATTAAAACTGATCATAAGATACACAATTACAATGCAAAGTGAGTCTTCAACAAGGTTCTGAAGTCTTATTAGAAATTTCTAAGTAAATAAAACCTACGGGGTACATCTTGAAAAGTGGAATAATCTCCAAAAGAGCTTTTTATTGAATGGGGGATGAGTTAGATAAAAAAAACAGTTGTATCATTTGAAGATAAAAATATCTATGCAAGTTTTCTAAAAAATGGTGGGTAAAAATAATGTCTTTCGAGATAAGATTTCATGGGAAATCATTTAAAATTTCTATTAATGAAAACCTAATATCTATACGTTTTCCAATGATATGAAAACGATAAAAAAACAGTTTATAATCTCATTAAATAATTTAAAAAGACTTAAATTGCATGACCAAAAATCGGTCAAATTGCAATTTCTGCTTCTAAAATTTAGAAAAGTCAAACGACTCATTTTGATTAATTTTTTTTACATGAACCCGAGCAAGGCCGGGTAAAATCAGCTAGTCTCCTATATAATTGATTGTTGTATCTCGCAGGCACTCACGTGTCGAGATGTCAACATTTTTCTCAAGAAACATTGAAGTAAATAACTTAATATTTCTTATATTTTAAATCAGTTTATTTGCCCTCAAATAAACTTGATTCTTATCTTTCACCTTATTCTCCACACTTACCACGAATTTATCACAGATTGAAAGTCAGTTGAAGCAATTCATTTATTAAATATCAAAATAAACTCAAGAATTTGTAAACTTTTAAGCTTAACAGTTATAAACATGGAATACCATTTTTTTAAAAATCCAATGTAATTTTAACGGATGATTGATTTATACGCCGTTTCGTAATGTTTCTTAGTAATAATCATAATACGTCTTTGCTGCTGGCCGCTGGCTGCCTTTGCGGGTTTTCTAGGAAGCTTATAACCACTTCGAATTTTAGCTGCCGGCAAGGCAACATCTAGGCGTGGCGTCATGGCAGCGTGTTTGGCTATCATCTCGGAGGATCGGGTTCAAATCTGGTACTAGGACTAATATTTTCCATTAGATTATTTGATTGCTTGAGTAAGCGAATCAAATAATTGTGTAGCAGAACTGGCGTACGTGCCGACATGTACCGAAAAAATTTAAAAACAAAGTACCATCAAGACGCCATTCACCGCCCAGACACCATTTACCGCCCAAAATCACCCTTTTGTGTGTATTTTGAAAAAAAACTGGGATGTTTTCTCCAAATATAAGACCTGTGTTCTGTGTCGGCATCATTGTTCGACCATTTCACTGAAAAAGCATCACTTAATTATGCTAACTATAAATAGCCAGAAATAAAATATTTGGTTTTTCGTTTCCGGTCAAATTATTGAATTCGACGCCTGTTAGCGAACTAAGCATTACTGTACACCTAGGGCAAAAAGGGTTTTTGTTTACTAGATAGTACCTATTGGACCTAAAATCGACTTGAAACGATAGTTTTATTTTCGTAGAATAGATTTGCATCAAACAATTTTCGATTTTTTCAATAGTTGTTGTTTTTTGAAGAGTTTAGTGATGGGCGGTAATTGGTGTATAAAAAAAAGTGTGGGTTCCTAGTGACTGGTCACGCACAATTTTTTGTTTTTAACGCATGTATTTAGTCAAATGTGTAAATTGTAAGAAGCATTTGGTTTGATTATGTTAGAAAATGATTTTTGATCGCTGAAAGTAACCGGTTACTTGAGGTTGTTTACCGGGAAACATAATTTTGACAGTCAACGCACTTTGTTAAAATTTGTACTCAATTTGCGGAATAAATTTCACAAAATGTATTCTCTAAAGAGCCAAAATATGGTTTTGATAGCTCGTTGTATGGAAAATACTAAAAAGAACAGTTTCCGTGTTGTTTAGATAGTTTTTCCTTAAGAAAACATTATCGATACCCGAAAAAGTTGAGTGGGCGGTAATAGGGCCAGTTGAACACCCCAAAGTTTAGTTAATTATTTTGAAAACCGTACATTTTTCGAGTTCCACTAATTTTTTTATTTAAAGTAGAACAGTTTTGGGATGTATTGGAAAAGAAAGCGAATAAAAATCTGCCGTCATTTTTTTTATTACACATGTTTGAAGTTGAAAAACCGCTTAACTGGGCGGTGAATGGTGTCTTGATGGTAATTAAGCAAGATCAATTAAGGAAGGTGAGGGGAGGAATAAAGATGGATGCCGAGAAACCGGCAGCACCACATGGGCTTGGTTGGTGGGTGACCAAAGTAAGAGAGGAGAGGCGAATTATTTTTTGGTTTTGCTGATTAAACGTTTACTTGTGGGCTGAATAGAAGGCCGTTCAAATCTGTGATGGAACTTCAAAGTTTCAATAAGAACTTAAATTTTGGGCAGAATAAAACGAACTTCAGCACATTAACTATGCTGATTAAGCTGTGTTCGACCTTTTTAACGAGACTTTTGGATGCTTAGGCAGTTTTGCTAAGCCCAACATTTCCAGTAATACTCCCTGGCATTTTTTTAAATAGGCCGAATGTTTATTAAATGATATTCAATACAATAACATAATTGTATTTTTTTTCTAATCATTTTGGATAATTTATAAAATGCCCAAAAGCAATGTTTAAAAGCTTATGGTGTCAGTAAACCATATTTCTTAGGTAAATCTTTGATAGCTTTATACTTTGACTATCGTTTATTCCAGATTTTTTTTCATGTATCCAGGCTTGTCCATAATTCCAATAAAGAGTTCGAGATAAGTCAAATGTGGCCGGAATGCCAAATATTTTTCAAAATTGGTCGGATTTTGCCAGGTTAATTCAAATTATTTGCTTAATCGATTGAATTTGAAATTGAAATTTTAAATCTTATCTTATTTAAAGCAATATCGAACTGCTTTGCCCCTATTTCGATGTGTTTTGCCCAGAATAATTTTACAGGATGAACGCCTTAGAAAGCGAAAAGTCATCTGTTTTATCAGTTACAGGTGACATTTTAAAAATCAGAGAGACCCCTTCTTGAAAAAGATCTTGTAATAAATCATCTGGTAATATCATCTGGTAGAAAATAATCAACTCAAAAACATGAGGGACATAAAGATGGAAGAAATAAAAGGATATTGAAGTAACAGCTTTTGTATTTTAACCCTCATCCGCATTAGATTTCGTTACCCTTATCAGCACTAGGAGTGTCAATTTGACACTACAAGCTCAAATCGTTATAACTTTTGGCTTGTTCAACCGATCTAAACAAAACTTATGTTAATAGAAACCTTTCAATCTCAGTCAAATATATTTAGAACATATTATATTGCTAAAGCTACTTGTTTTCTCGTTATTCAGCATGAAAGAAAAAAAATCCGAAAAACATGCCTCAGGAACACTGCTGTAGTTCATATGTTACACGTCCAAAAAAATATTTGCTTTATGCATATGAAAGCTGAAGCTAATGTCTACATCATGGAGCCCAGAAATATTTTTTTAATTTTTTTAATGAAAGGGTCATACAAAGTTTAAAAAAAGTGGTCTGAAAACCTACTTTTCATTCGATTGCTAGTAAATGCTGTTTGAGCGATGGTAGAGTTTTTTTTAAAATATGACTACAAAATTTATTTTAATTCTAACATTTTGTTGTCTTTGGATTTTTGATGCAACAAAAATTGAATTTACTGGAATTTTTCAAAGTTGACTTTTTTGTGCGAATTTTTTCACAAATTGAAATTTCCTCTGTTTTTGTGGTCCACCGTCAGGTTGTACCCGGACTTTCAGTGCTTTTACTTTGTTTGGACTAATCAAAAGTATATTCATTGGAAAGCAAATTTCATTTACATTCTAATGAGGTGCCACAATTAACGCTGTGAGATTTTACAAAAATATGATGCGCGTCGATGTTCAAAACATATTTGACTGACATTACAAGGTTTGTATTGATAAAGGGTTTATATGAAATTAATTATAATTCATACGATTTAGATAGATTTTTCTTTTGGAGTGTCAAATTGACACTCTAAGTCAGAAAAGGGATTTTTTCCAGGCTTCCAGGGTTCATTCATAAAAAAGTAAAGATGCAATATTAAAGAACTTTTGAATTCATTTAGGGTTCCTGAAGAAATTTTTGTTTTTTGACGCTTCTGAAAAAAGTTAGAAGCCTTCAAACTTGCAATAGTGTCAAAATGACACTCTAATGCGGATGAGGGTTAACTAAAAACTCGACAGAATATTTTACCGAATGTTAGGCCGAATATTCGTTTGGCCGAATAATTGATACGGTCAATATTGGGTAATCGGCCGTTCGCCGAATATCACTGTTCAGTACATCTCTAATTTTTACGATTTTCCACTTTCAAAGATTTGATATCAGAAAATTTAAAAAAACGTAGATATAACGCGTTCAATCCAAAAATATCAACGCCCACTCTGCTTAAGTTTTTGTTTTTATTTTCAGGTTTTTTTTTCGTAAAATGCTTTACCTAATGCACTACAAACCTTTCGGCTATGAAGATTCTATTGATTCTCGTTGCTGGCAAATCTATAATATTTAAATTATCAATTTTCTGTTTAAGTTACTATTTACATTTCTCATAGTTCGATGCTTGTTTTGTGAATGTTTGGCCTATCATAATTTTGGATGATGAAATGAATTAAATGATTTTGGGTTCATGATGATTTTTGTTTCAAAATATTTCTTTTACTATCCTTAGGTTTTACATTTAAATTTCTTTCTAACAATGAGAAATATTTAAATTAGAACAGATTGAATCAAATTTTAAATTTTCAATTATCCACTAGAGTTCTTAAGAATAAGTCTCTTAGTTCAAATTACAAAATTGGAACTTATCATGTAAGATGCAACCATTAGAGTCACTCCAATAGGCTGCACAAACCACCTTACACCGGAAGATTTTGATCCCCTCGGTGGAGGATGATAAGGACCGTGGGGATTATTGTTGGGCCTCGTGTTGTTAATGATGTAAACTTCACGAATCACCGTCACATTCGATCCGGGTGTATTGCCGTGGGGGGCAGCATTACCAGTTGGGCCATTACTCCAGTAAGGATGCTGGGTTTCATTCACTGGTGAAAGAGAGAATCGATCAGAAAAAATGACAAGTTAATGTTACTCGAAATGATGTTACCTCCAGAGGTGTTATTTAGAAATAGAGTGTTATTCCAACCGACTTCATTGCTTCGAGTGATGGAAATGCAAATTAGAAAGACACTTGTCAGTAGAAGAAATCTCAGCACGGAATTAGATGCCATTTTAAAAATCCAACTGTAACTTTCACAGAAACCTTCACTATTAATTTTTTTTAATCTTCACTACACTCGTTCCCAACGTTCTAATAATTACTGATATTCACTTCAGCTTCCACTGCCAAGATGCAACTGTACCACGGATTCTTGACTTTCTCTCGAGGCAACCAGCTTTTAAGCTTCTCTTTCCTGTTTCAGACTGTGACTTAGCTATCCTCATATTAAAGAATGATTAATCACAATTAGAAGCTATGAAAGTAAGTTACTCTGAATCACGTCATAGTTACGTACAAAGATGGGAAAAGTCACTTGACTGATTTTTCTCAAGAAGGTTCTACTCATACAACAAATGGAACTTCAACGCGTTAGCCGATTACCGAGGGTAAATATTCACTGGAGATAAGATCCGTTTATTCAGTTATCTGATAAAAAATAAATGTCTCACTTCACCAGTGCAGAACTGTTTATGATTCATGAGATTTCCTAGCAGACCAATAGTGTGTTTTACTGTAGTAGCTTGAAAAGACTCGGAAGACTTAATTTTGAATGATGTAGTTTGATTAGGGAAACTTGGAAATCATTCAAGCAAACAATTATCTAGAAAATGATAAAATCAGACAATCAGAAAAAAAGTTATTAATGAGAACTTGTAATTAGAAGATTTGAAGGTTTTGAGTTTATTTGATTTGATAATTTTGACTTTATATAAATTTCTTGTTTAAAAAACTTTGGACTCATTGAAATCTCCTTATACCAAATCTATTTCATTTAGAATGTATCCTCTTAAATTTTTTAAATAATTTCAATTACACCTAGGTTTTTTTTACGCGGTTTTTTTTACACGGTTTTTTTACACGGCTTTTTTTACACGGTTTTCGGGAATTAACACGGTTTTTTTTTACACGGTTTTCGCGAATTAACACGGTTTTTGAGAGAAAATATTCTAAGTCCTTTTCAAAGGAAAACACTTAGAATCTTTTTGAAGTTGGGAAAATCTTAGCTCTGAGACTAAGAACGTGAAACATGAGACCCCTGAGACCTGAGACATGAGACTTGAGACCTGAGACCTGAGACCTGAGACCTGAGACCTGAGACCTGAGACCTGAGACCTGAGACCTGAGACATTAAACCTGAGACTTGAGACCTGAAATATGAGACCTGAGATCTCAGACACGAGACATAAGACATTAGACCTGAGACATGAGACCTGAGACCTGAGGCTTGAGACATCAGACCTGAGACATGAAACCTGAAATATGAGACCTGAAATATGAGACCTGAGACCTCAGACATGAGACATTAGACATTAAACTTGAGACATGAGACATTAGACCTGAGACATTAGACATGAGACATTAGACCTGAGACATGAGACATGAGACATGAGACATGAGACATGAGACATGAGACATTAGACATGAGACATGAAACCTGAGACCTGAGACCTGAGACATGAGACATTAGACCTGAGACCTGAGACCTGAGACTTGAGACCTGAGACCTGAGACCTGAGACATGAGACATTAAACTTGAGACATGAGACATGAGACCTGAGACCTGAGACCTGAGACCTGAGACCTGAGACATGAGACCTGAGACATGAGACATTAGACATTAAACTTGAGACATGAGACATGAAACCTGAGACCTGAGACCTGAGACATGAGACATTAGACCTGAGACCTGAGACCTGAGACTTGAGACCTGAGACCTGAGACCTGAGACATGAGACCTGAGACATGAGACCTGAGACATGAGACCTGAGACATGAGACATTAGACATTAAACTTGAGACATGAGACATGAGACCTGAGACCTGAGACCTGAGACCTGAGACTTGAGACCTGAGACCTGAGACCTGAGACCTGAGACATTAGACCTGAGACATTAGACATGAGACATGAAACCTGAGACCTGAGACCTGAGACATGAGACATTAGACCTGAGACCTGAGACCTGAGACTTGAGACCTGAGACCTGAGACCTGAGACATGAGACCTGAGACATGAGACCTGAGACATGAGACCTGAGACATGAGACATTAGACATTAGACTTGAGACATGAGACATTAGACCTGAGACATTAGACATGAGACATTAGACCTGAGACATGAGACATAAGACATGAGACATGAGACATGAGACATGAGACATGAGACATGAGACATGAGACATGAGACATGAGACATGAGACATGAGACATGAGACATGAGACATGAGACATGAGACATGAGACATGAGACATGAGACATGAGACATGAGACATGAGACATGAGACATGAGACCTGAGACATTAGACATGCGACATGAGACCTGAGACCTGAGACCTGAGAATTGAGACCTGAGACATGAGACAAGAGACATGAGACATGAGCCATTAGACATTAGACATTAGACATTAGACATGAGACATGAGACATGAGACATTGGACATGAGACTTGAGACTTGAAACTTGAGACTTGAGACCTGAGACATTAGACATTAGACATTAGACATTAGACATTAGACATTAGACATTAGACATTAGACATTAGACATTAGACATTAGACATTAGACATTAGACATTAGACATTAGACATTAGACATTAGACATTAGACATTAGACATAAGACATTAGACATTAGACATTAGACATTAGACATTAGACATTAGACATTAGACATTAGACATTAGACATTAGACATTAGACATTAGACATGAGACATTAGACATTAGATATTAAACATGAGACATGAGACATTAGACCTGAGACATTAGACATGAGACTTGAGACTTGAGACATGAGACATTAGACATTAGACATGAGACATGAGCCATGAGACATGAGGCATGGGCCTCAGGTCTCAAGTCTCCGGTCTCAGGTCTAATGTCTCAGGTCTCATGTCTCATGTCTCATGTCTCATGTCTCATGTCTCATGTCTCATGTCTCATGTCTCATGTTTCATGTCTCAAGTCTCGAGTCTAATGTCTCATGTCTAATGTCTCATGTCTCAGGTCTAATGTCTCAGGTGTCATGTCTCTGGTCTCAGGTCTCATGTCTCATGTCTAATGTCTCAGGTCTCATGTCTCATGTCTCTGGTCTCATGTCCCATGTCTCATGTCTAATGTCTCATGTCTCATGTCTCAGGTCTCAGGTCTAATGTCTCATGTCTCAAGTCTAATGTCTAATGTCTCATGTCTCATGTCTCAGGTCTCAAGTCTCAGGTCTTATGTCTCATGTCTAATGTCTCAGGTCTCATGTCTCATGTCTCAGGTCTCAGGTCTCAGGTCTCAGGTCTCATGTCTCATGTCTAATGTCTCATGTCTCATGTCTCATATCTAATGTCTCATGTCTCATGTCTCATGTCTCATGTCTCATGTCTCAGGTCTCATGTCTCATGTCTCATGTCTCATGTCTCATGTCTCATGTCTCATGTCTCATGTCTCATGTCTAATGTATCATGTCTCAAGTCTCAGGTCTAATGTCTCATGTCTAATGTCTCATGTCTCAGGTCTCATGTCTCAGGTGTCATGTCTCTGGTCTCAGGTCTCATGTCTCATGTCTAATGTCTCAGGTCTCATGTCTCATGTCTCTGGTCTCATGTCCCATGTCTCATGTCTAATGTCTCATGTCTCATGTCTCAGGTCTCAGGTCTAATGTCTCATGTCTCAAGTCTAATGTCTAATGTCTCATGTTTCATGTCTCAGGTCTCAAGTCTCAGGTCTTATGTCTCATGTCTAATGTCTCAGGTCTCAGATCTCATGTCTCAGGTCTCAGGTCTCAGGTCTCAGGTCTAATGTTTCATGTCTCATGTCTCATGTCTAATGTCTCATGTCTCATGTCTCAGGTCTCATGTCTCATGTCTCAGGTCTCATGTCTCATGTCTCATGTCTCATGTCTCAGGTCTCATGTCTCATGTCTAATGTCTAATGTCTAATGTCTCATGTCTCAGGTCGCAGGTCTTATGTCTCAGGTCTCATGTCTCAGGTCTCAGGTCTCAGGTCTCAGGTCTCATGTCTCATATCTAATGTCTCATGTCTCATGTCTCATGTCTCATGTCTCATGTCTCATGTCTCATGTCTCATGTCTCATGTCTCATGTCTCATGTCTCATGTCTCATGTCTCATGTCTCATGTCTCATGTCTCATGTCTCATGTCTCATGTCTCATGTCTCATGTCTCATGTCTCATGTCTCATGTCTCATGTCTCATGTCTCATGTCTCATGTCTCATGTCTCATGTCTCATGTCTCATGTCTCATGTCTCATGTCTCATGTCTCATGTCTCATGTCTCATGTCTCATGTCTCATGTCTCATGTCTCATGTCTCATGTCTCATGTCTCATGTCTCATGTCTCATGTCTCATGTCTCATGTCTCATGTCTCATGTCTCATGTCTCATGTCTCATGTCTCATGTCTCATGTCCCATGTCTCATGTCTCATGTCTCATGTCTCAGGTCTCAGGTCTAATGTCTCATGTCTCAAGTCTAATGTCTAATGTCTCATGTCTCATGTCTCAGGTCTCAAGTCTCAGGTCTTATGTCTCATGTCTAATGTCTCAGGTCTCAGGTCTCATGTCTCAGGCCTCAGGTCTCAGGTCTCAGGTCTAATGTCTCATGTCTCAGGTCTAATGTCTAATGTCTCATGTCTCATGTCTCATGTCGCATGTCTCATGTCTCATGTCTCATGTCTCATGTCTCATGTCTCATGTCTCATGTCTCATGTCTCAGGTCTCATGTCTCATGTCTAATGTCTAATGTCTCATGTCTCAGGTCGCAGGTCTTATGTCTCAGGTCTCATGTCTCAGGTCTCAGGTCTCAGGTCTCAGGTCTCATGTCTCATATCTAATGTCTCATGTCTCATGTCTCATGTCTCATGTCTCATGTCTCATGTCTCATGTCTCATGTCTCATGTCTCATGTCTCATGTCTCATGTCTCATGTCTCATGTCTCATGTCTCATGTCTCATGTCTCATGTCTCATGTCTCATGTCTCATGTCTCATGTCTCATGTCTCATGTCTCATGTCTCATGTCTCATGTCTCATGTCTCATGTCTCATGTCTCATGTCTCATGTCTCATGTCTCATGTCTCATGTCGCATGTCTCATGTCTCATGTCTCATGTCTCATGTCTCATGTCTCATGTCTCATGTCTCATGTCTCATGTCTCATGTCTCATGTCTCATGTCTCATGTCTCATGTCTCATGTCTCATGTCTCATGTCTCATGTCTCATGTCTCATGTCTAATGTCTCATGTCTCAAGTCTCAAGTCTCATGTCTAATGTTTTAGGTCTTATGTCTCATGTCTCATGTTTCATGTTTAATGTCTAATGTCTAATGTCTAATGGCTAATGTCTAATGTCTAATATCTAATACCTAATGTCTCAGGTCTCAAGTCTCAAGTCTCATGTCCAATGTCTCATGTCCAATGTCTCATGTCTCATGTCTCATGTCTCATGTCTCATGTCTCATGTCTCATGTCTAATGTCTAATGTCTAATGGCTCATGTCTCATGTCTCTTGCCTCATGTCTCAGGTCTCAGGTCTCAAGTCTCAAGTTTCGAGTCTCATATCTCATGTCTCAAGTCTCATGTCTCATGTGTAATGTCTAATGTACAATGTCTCTTGTCTAATGTCTAATGTCTAATGTCTCATGTCTCATGGCTCATGTCTTTTGTCTCATGTCTCATGCCTCATGTCTCAGGTCTCATGTCTCAGGTCTCAGGTCTCATGTCTAATGTCTAATTTCTCATGTTTTGTGTCTCAGGTCTCAGGTCTAATGTGTTATGTCTCAGGTCTCATGTCTCAGGTCTCAGGTCTCAGGTCTCAGGTCTCAGGTCTCAGGTCTCAGGTCTCAGGTCTCAGGTCTCAGGTCTCAGGTCTCAGGTCTCAGGTCTCAGGTCTCAAGTCTCAGGTTTTAGGTCTCAGGTCTCAGGTCTCAATTGTCAGGTCTCAAGTCTAAGGTACCAGTTCGCAAGTCTCAGATCTCAGGTCTCATGTCTTAAGTATAAAGTCTCAAGTTTCTGGTCTCAAATCTCATGTCTCAGGTGTCATGTCTAGGGTCTGAAGTGTCTAGTTACATGTCTCATTGTTTCAAGTTTCAAAGCTGCATAAATTTGAAGTTCTTTTTTTACACGGTTTTCCGCAATTAGCACGGTTTTTTTTTACACGGTTTTCGGGAATTAGCACGGTTTTTTTTTACACGGTTTTCGGGAATTAACACGGTTTTTTTTTACACGGTTTTTTTTACGCGGTACGTATATCAGTGTAAAAAAAGACCTAGGTGTATTTACTTTTAACGGTATTTAAAGTAACGGTAATTAGATTCATTATCAAGAAAATATAGGAAGAAAACTTTGCAGTTTAAAATTAAAGAAAATGGTTTCGCTATCCAGTGACTCAACACCATATTCATGCGGCATAGCCAGACTCCACCTAATGAGGATATGACTTAACTGTGGAACGAAGGTAAACAAAAGTTGAATGGCTATGGAAGTGCCAATTCCTCTCCAAGGAACGAACTGCATTTATTAGAAAGGTTGCCGCGAAGTCCGTCTGCTGGTCGTGTTTTGGTGGGTTGATCCCCTGAACAGCCAAAAGGCATCGGTCGAATAAGTCGCCCGACTGCTGACTCCGTCATCAATATTGGGGGTGTTTGATTCTAATCTTCCGAAGGGGTCGCTAGTCTGGTCTGGGCTAATGCAGAATGTCTACTATTGAATTAAAAAAAAATCGGCAACTCCTCAGTGTAATATGTGGTATGACTAATAAGCACCGTCCGTCGCATGGAATGAGTCTAAACTTCAATGAATGTTGGATTTACAACGGGGCGAGGTTTTGAGAGACACACTTCATAAAGCGAACAAACTGGATCAATGGGCGTGTGGACATTAGACTCAGCAAAGTTTATGGACTTTAGAATAACTTCAGATGTTATGGGTTTGAAGCTCTGCATTCCTTTATAAAATCTAGTTACACTGGTATAAATTAGAAGGTACCTTTCATAATAAGTCAAAAATATTTAAAAATTTAGAAAATAGTTATTCAGTTAACGAATTCATTTTTCAATTTCATTTACAATTTTTTTTTTGTAGTATTCCGTCTCACGACACGACGACTTGACGAACATATTTCCTAAGATTCATTCGGTCCATGGCAACCGTTCTCGAATTTCTCGGACACCCCACGTTCGCCAGATCACGCTCCACCTCGCTAGACCACGCTTAGACCGCTTAGACCACGAGGTGGTCTAACCACCTCGCTCGTT
Source organism: Uranotaenia lowii (assembly GCF_029784155.1). Lineage (NCBI taxonomy): Eukaryota > Metazoa > Arthropoda > Insecta > Diptera > Culicidae > Uranotaenia > Uranotaenia lowii. The sequence goes on along the minus strand of NC_073691.1, from coordinate 26,728,720 downwards.
GCGCCCCTGCTCGTCTTGTTCCTACCGGATTCGTAGCGAACACCTGTTTTGACCACCCGCCCAGCGTATCCGGCCAGCTTTCACCACTTTCTGGATACTGGGTTCGCCGTAGAGTCGCGCGAGCTCGTGGTTCATCCTTCGCCTCCACACTCCGTTCTCCTGTACGCCGCCAAAGATGGTTCTTAACACTCGTCGCTCGAATACTCCGAGTGTACGCAGGTCTTCCTCAAGCGATATCCATGTCTCGTGCCCGTAGAGAACAACCGGTCTAATAAGCGTTGTATACAGGTTACACTTCGTGCGAGGGCTAAGTCTTCTCGACCGCAGTTGCTTGTGGAGTCCATAGTAGGCACGACTTCCGCTGATAATTCGCCTCCGGATGTCACGGCTGGTGTCATTGTCTGCGCTCACCAGTGAGCCGAGATAGACAATGTCTTCGAGTATCTTCAGTCCGTCGCCGTCGACTGTGACCTTGTTATTGCTGGATAAGCGGGTTCGGTCGGTTTCGGGTCCGCAGGCCAGCATGTACTTCGTCTTGGACGTATTAATCATCAACCCAATCCTTCCTGCTTTGCGTTTCAGTTTGCGGTAGATCTCTTCAACCGCCGCAGATGATCTGCCGACTATAACAATGTCATCGGCAAAGCAGATAAGTTGACTGGATCTGTTGAAAATCGCCCACCACTCGTCGAATAACACCTCCTAGCGCCACGTTGAACATCATGCAGGATAGGCCATCACCTTGTCGAAGCTCCCTGCGCGATTCGAATGAACTCGACAATTCACACGAAATCCGCACACAGCACTGCGTTCCATCCATCGTCGTCTTGATCAGTCTGATCAGCTTCCCGGAAAGGCCATTCTCGTCCATGTTTTTCCATAGCTCGTTACGGTCCATCGTGTCGTATGCAGCTTCCAATCGCTGCATATGTTTTTTGTAGTCACGGGCTCACAAGGCCCGCAGCTAACCTCACTATCTCGCAGGAGGGCCGTCGTGATGTTGCTGTTTTGGGTCCCGAACACCATCAGGACGTTGTTGTACTCCGAAAGCCGCCCCTGACATGGAGAACAGCCGCGAACGAAGCCCCCCAACTCAGTCTGCATGCGGCCAAAGCATCCACCGGGGTTGGGTACCCGATCTCCGCTTAAGTTGCCCGCACCTCAGCTAGCACCACGGGGAGGTAGAGAACCGGAGTTGCAGACAAGAGGTGATATGAGCACTACTCGAAAGTTGGGTATATGGGGTCTCGAGTTGCACATTGTCTACCGTTCGCTAGCCTACAAAACAACAACAAATACAAACAAAACGATTGATATTTTATTATTTGATACTAAAAACATATAATTTCTGAACAACTAATTACCTTTTTAATTTTTTTTTAACCCGAAATTGTGCTGAGAACTATTGCTAAGACGTGTAAAAGAGAATTTGATGCAAACCTAGATGTTTGCTTTGCTTCCTCAGCGTGTAGAATTAGAAAATAAGGAATCAAAACAGGAATCGCGAAGTGTCAAAAACAGAAAAGTAGGGCAGTGCGTGAAGCAACCTATTGACGATTGCGGATGGCAGGTGATGATGATGAACACGGTTCAAATGTTTACATCATCACACGCATAACTGAAAGTTCTCAGATTAGGTTCGTGGTAACACAATAGTGTTGCCAGATATTCTAGGTAGAAGTACTATTTTACTCATTAAGAAATGAGTACTTTCCCGGATTTTTTTATTAGTTGGTATCCACAGGTGGTAAATCCCGGTTTACGGATTGTATTCCAAGGCACGGCGAGCCACCGCGTCCCCCCAGTTTGCTACTCTGGGTCAGTCATGGATACAATGGCAAGACTTATGATATACTTCGTGTATACCCTGTACACCCTAAACTCCACCTGGGGTCGCAGACCTTGTTCCCACCTCGAACTGTTTAGCACACTATACATCAATAGTGGAAGGTCTATTCGCGCTAGTGCGCTCCAAGGCAATACTCTTAACGAGACCACTTTCAGCAAAACCTCTCATCCTTACGACTCGACGCCTGAACTCTCCTCTAACGACTTGAGAATTGACATCTCCTCGCAATGACTCGAGATTCTCACACAAACTTCTCCTCTTCGCGACTTGAGGTCCGATCTCTCCTCTAACGACTCGAGATCCGTCCCTCCTTGCATCGACTCCTCTTGTTGATAAAGGGCCTGATCCCTTCTCTTACGACTCGAGACCCGACCCCTTATCATAAAGACTCGGGGTTGACCACACAAACCTCTCCGCCTGGAGGTTCGAAGTCTGACCTCTCCTCTAGCGACACGACCTCTTATCTCCAGGATTCGAGGTTTGCCACCTTGCCCGTCATGTGCCTGATCGATAGCAGCTTATCCTAGACTCGCGCCTGTCACGGCCCACGCGTGGGACTTAACGCAACGACTCGGATGATTCCCGAGGAAGACGTCATTCTACACCGACTCGAATGGATCACCCGGTGTCGAGAGCCACTCTACCCGTGGGTATTCCCCGAACGCGGAATAATCATTTCCCAACGATTTCCACTGCTGCGAAGAAGGTATAGTCTTATTACCGCAGCTTCTGTCGTTGAGAACTGCCCTACTTGGATCCGCTACGCAGAAGATGTTGCCTTATCTTTGTAACTTTAATCCGTGGGGTCGGACGCATTCTACTTGACAGCCGATGGGGTCAGCCTACTCCGACCATTGTCCGGTCTTCTTTATTCCCTTTGGCTGGCAACCCTAGGATTTTCTGCCCATTCTGTGCCAGATCGAGAGCAGCTTGTCCTGGACTCGCGTCTGTCACGGCACACGTTTGGGTCTTTAAACGCTAAGACTCGGATGTTTCCCAACGGTGACGACATCCTACACCGACTCGAGAGGCTCGCCCGGCATCGAGAGCTTCTCTACCCGTGGGTATCCCCCGACAGTGGTTAACCCTCTTCCTTCGAGGTCCGCTACGAGGAAGGTATAGTCTTATCCCCACAGTTTCCCCCTTAGGAAGCAGCACTACTAGGACACCCCCGATATTGGGGTATCCTACACAAGTTCGCGGCGCACACATCCTCAGCACCACGTTGTTCACGTTGTACTTTCACTGATAGGTAATGTGAGGAGCCTATACCTCTCTAGGCTATCGCTAATGTTATAGACTAAGGTTGCTAGCTCTGCGACGTAGTTCAACCTCCCCGTGGTGCAGAATGAAAACTTGTCTACAGACTTGTCACCTGTAGATGTACGGCCAAGAGAACTACACGTCACACTTGGTGCAGCCAGCCCACCGACGAGCTGCGTGCCGAGTGTGGCACAAACGTGGTGCGACTGGGTACCTTGGTACCAGTGCTCAGTTGCAAGAGGGAGGGATCGTAACGTGTATCGGGTAGTCGCGACACCAATAAGCGGGACGACCAAATGTTCGAGCGGGTTTTGATCGATCTGCCTTTTGGGTAGGTTCCTGGTCCGATTCGCGGATACGATCAACTCACGACGGACAGAGGGGCCTTGTACCGTAACATGTGGCGCCCAAGGGATGGGCCTCAGGTTGAGTCTCGAAGAGTCGAGACGGAGAAACAGTTGGATGTGTGGTAATCTCCAGACCCGAGGAGAGTTGTTCTCGTCTCGAATTGGGTCAAGAGACGAAAAACGGACTGTCAACCCGTGAGTCGCAAATCGCGACAAAGAGTGGATGATGATTGCTGGTGTAGGACGTTTAAAAACGAGTATTGCCGTGGAGCGCTTTGCGCGCGTATGGTCTTCCCATCACGGGTATAGCCTTTGTTGCAGGTCCGGATGGGAAATATGGTCAGAAGCCCCAGGTGGACTTTATGGTGTAGGGGTACATAGTATCATGAGTCACCAATTGCACCCATGGACCCAGAGTAGCAAACTAGGGGGATGCGGTGGCTCGCCGCGCCTTGGATTGCAATCCGTAAAAAAGGATTTACCACCTGGGTGATCAACTAATAAGAAAAAAAGACTAAGGTTGCCAAAGAGCGGCAATGGCGACAGCAGCCCTCTCACGGGCCATGTTGAACAACTCGGTGATAGGTTCACCCAGATCATGACTGGCCTGCAGAGGAGCTGGAACCAGCACCAGTCCGCGACCGGTGCAGAGTGACTTCTTCGTCGGGGAGCACCCGAGTAGCATGCGTCCGATCCTGGCAGTAAAGCATACAAAGGTAAGACTATACCTTCTGCGTATGCCAAGCTGTTAGGTACGTCGCGAACGTTGTGTAGGATACCTCCACCTCCGCGGAGTATCTGAGTAGAACGCGCTCCCTACGAGGGAAGCTGCGGGGATAAGACTTGACCTTCACCGCAATCGAACTCGTAAGGGGAAGAGTATTTACGCCGCGAAATACTCTCGGGTAGGGTGACTTCACGTCGTTGGCGGGTGAGTCACTCGAGTCGGTGTAGGATGACGTCATCGCCGGGAATTATCCGAGTAGTTTCGCAAAGCCCCGGACGTGTGCTGTGACAGGCGCGTGTTCAGGATAAACTGCTCTCGATTCGGCACACGGACGGGCAAAGAGGAAAGGGCCTAGAGTCAAACCAAGCGGAGCCAAGATTTCGAGTCGTTAGAGGAGAGGTCATTGGTCTCTTGCAGTGGTCTCAAACAGAGGCGGAGCGCACGATAGTCGTGGAAGCCAAGCGAGCCTCGAGTTGCGAGTAAAGGCCGGACCTTGAGTCGTCAGAGGAGAGGTCCTTAGTCTTGAATCGTAACAAGAGGCAGGGTATATATGCTGGAGTTCGACTCGAACTGGAGTTGCCGATGAGCGCTTAAGTGTTGACTTGGTCTCCCATCTCGGGTACAGCCTTCGATGCAGGTCCGGATGGGAATTATGACCAGAGCCTCCAGGTGATCTTCATGGAGTAGGGGTACTTAGTATCATGAGTCGTCCAATTGCACCCATGGACCCAGAGTAGCATACTGGGGGGACTCAGTCGCTTGCTGTGCCTTGGAATGCAATCCGTAAAAAGGATTTATCACCTGGGTAATCAACTAATAAAAAAATGACTAAGGTTGCCAGAATTTTTTCAGCACGTACCCGTGCCTGACAAATCCAAGCTACTTTATCTAAAAACCTGGAAAAATCCAGGTATTTGATTTTAAAATGTTGACCAAGTCGTGGCTATGTCCGGGCATTTTTTTTTCGAATTCCAGGAATTACTCAACACAAATGAAGAAAAATTACTTGAAAAAAACAGTTTTTAAATCATATTTTCGGCTTTCTCAAAACTTCACGTGATAATTTTTATAAAACGTGCTCAAAAAATTCCGTTTTGGACGCATAAATAAAATTATTTTAAACATAATTTGTTTTTTTTTTGTTTGTATTTATTGACAAATACAGTGAATAAATCCGGGTAATAAATATCTGCAATTTTTTCAATGAAATCCTGGCAACCGGGCCGGGCCGGACTTCAGTCAAATTTTGTATTAAATATCCGGGCAATCTGTTACTTTAGTATAGACTGTAATTGAAGGACTAGACTGACGAAAATGAATAATCGATAACTGTATTCCACCAATGAGACCTTCGTTGATTATCTAATTTCAACCTATTTTTAAACTATTGAAAATTTGTCTTTGTTTTTGAAACCGTCATCGTTTAATTGAGTGGTATTTAATGAACCTCAATCGAGAGCGATAGGGCATTCCGATCACACGCATGCAAGCGGTTGATGGATAGGCGGAGAAGTGAAGGTGGCAAAAATCGATTTAAATTTCTCATAGCCTAGGACAGAATAAATTGCCACCCCGCCGCTCGTTTAGCGGACGTAAGTCATAGTGAGTGCAACTATTTAGCGACAAAAGCAAAAAGTAAGTGCAAGTTAGTAAGTTAGCCAGTCAGAGCTAATAACAACAAACCCTCATCAATCGACGACCAAGACTGGTCAACAACGACAAAACTTAAAAAAAAAAAAACTCGAAGCAACCAACATTCTAACCTTGAGCTGGTCTGCATTCCTTTATGCATATTTTTGCTACGGGTTTTTATTCCATTTTTATCCACCTCTGGTTGAGTAAAATCTCCATGATAGGGAAAAAAACCCACCACCCGGTTAAATGTTATAAACAAATCACTAGCGGGGTGGTTTCAGAGTCTAATTGAGATTTGTTGACTTTTATTGAATGCAATCCGGTTTAGGCTAAGTTGGACTTCTAAGCTTAGCGGTCGTCAATCAGAAGGGGTCATTCATGCACGTGGCTTTGTGTATCATTTGGGCAGAAAGAAAGAAAGATCAAATAAAAATGACTGCTTCAGGCTACGAACTCTTGACTAATAAACAAACAAACCAACTGGCAGATGGTGAAACTTCTTGGACCCAGGCAATTTAGACAGAAATTTCTTAAATGCATCATTAATTAACTGGTCTGGTGCTGGAGCGTTTTTGGGAAATTATATCGAATTAATTACCTTCTACCATAAATCACATACAACAACAGCAACTCATAATGCCAAAAACTTACCGGCTAACGTAAGAATTTGCCTGATGATAGTCAATGAAGTAGGTAATTAAGCTTTTTTGGATCATTTACTCATTCAACAGTTCAGAACCTTCCCCAAGTAAGGTCTTTTCATATGTTTGTTCGAAAATCTATATTCAATTGACAAAGAATTAATTGACATATTTTTATTTTTACATTTTCTGTTCTACGCGATTCCTCCACGTACCGGCTGAATGTTGGGCCTACAAGTTGTAGTTGTAGTTAGTTTCGCTTGTTGTGCCTGCCAGTCGGCTAAGACTTTTCTGAACAAGTCGGCTAAACTTGGCCTGGCTGCCACTGTAGTTGCAGCGGCCAGAATCAAAGCGATGCACCACCAAATCGATACCTTCATCGTTCCGGATACAAATTTTTCCTCCGAGTGAGTTTTGTGAAGTTTCTTATTTTATGGCTTCCGTATTTATAGGGTTTTTTTTTTCGTTCGATTTGTGAAACATTCATAGGTGCCAATAGATTTGTTCAGCTTTTCTGCCATCTGAATACGAATACTTGAGTCTGGTTAAATATTTGAACATTCATTGACGCATTTTGGGTTAGACGATAAAAAAATTCAACAAAGTCTGCTGAATATTTATTTTCCATTTCTCATATTTTAAATTTAGACAAATTGATAAAATTTCTTATCATCATCAACAACTGACTGTTTTTCAAATTGATAAAATAATCACTGAAACTATTGATTCATTCTTTTTTATCTTGAATGACACTATAGAAAAGGTTTAACGATTTGGTCATCAAATATAATAATAAAAATTAACATTCACATAAAGACAACAGTCATTCGTAACAAAGAAAGCACCGCTCAGTTTGTGCTTAGGTACTGAAACGAGGAAAAAACAACATTGATTTTGCAACTTTTTTACGCTTTTAGAGCAAAAATAATGTATGTAACTTTTGAGTGAATCTTTATTATTTAGGATTCATTTTCTGTACTCGAAAAAAGCTATGAAAAAAAGTGGTGCTTGAATTTTGAGTATAGTCCTTAGCATTGAATATCGAATTTTCAATAAGATTAGACTAACTAAGGTTGCCTGATTGCCCGGATTTTTCCCGAATATTTTTACTTTATTGGCAAAATTTAATAAAAAAATTTAATTGCGTGATAACAATTATGTATTTTGCGGCCAAAACTTTTCGAGTTATTTTTCTACTTTCTTAATGTAATTGAAGTATTCAATAATTTGTCACAATATTGCCTAGATTTTGGGCTGTAAACTTTGAAATCGAATGCCAGGATTTGCAAGGTTTTTAAATTAAACTGCCCGGATTTGTACTGACCGGATAAGTGCGGAAAAATATTTGGTGAGCTTATGTTTGAATCATTTCCGATGCTCTGGTTCCAAATTTTAATTTGTTGCATGTGACCGGATTGTGGAATATGTATTATTCTTGAATTCATCATTGGGACAAAATCCTGATTCAAATCTTGGTTTTGTATTTAAAACAAAAATTAGTTTCATTTTCCATTTTCGATACTCAGCATTCCGAAATTTTAAATGAAAATATTTAAAATAGCAGACCATTTTCAAGGTTTGGTGTTGAAATTTTTACTCTTAGGTAATTCTTATGCAGAATTGAAACTTAATAAAGTTGCATGATGGTGATCCTGAACTGAAATATCAAAGTAGCATCATTCTTAATTTTCACTCAGATTCACAGAATTACGAATAACTAATTGAAGCAAAAAATCATACAGTAGATTAAAGATTTAAAATTAAAATAAGAGATTTCCAGGAAAGGATTCTGCTATGGTTTATAGTTATTGGAAATTTTTGTTTAGAATTAAGATTCAGAAATCAATTTCAAATTAGGAATTCAGAATTTTTATTTAAGTTCAGAATGCATTTAATTTCTAATTTGCTCAGGATAAAAAACAAAACGGGTGAAAAACAATATTAGAAATTAAGATCTGAACGAATTTTTTAAATTGCTTTCTTTGAAAAATCTTAAACTATAATTTAATTTTTATTTCACAGGAATCTAATAATGAAACTTACTGTTTGTTAATGATATTTTTTGTTCATTAAATAACTTTTACTTTATCTTCAGGATCAGGAAAACTCAGCAGAAAACACGTTTTATTGATTTGTTGCTAAATATTATTTTTATTGTAGAATTCAATGATTTAGCAACAGGAGTTTAGTTTGAAAACGAGATACCGTTAATTTATTTCTGTTTGTCAAGTCCTTACAAGCTAACTTAGACCTATAGCGATTAAACTGCTAACACTGCAGGGAAACTCATACCCACAAGCGGTGTTGGCTGAGTTTAGCGTGCATGATGACAACATTTGTATTGTTGTCATCAACTGTCAACCGCTATTTATTGTCTTCAATATGCAAATTGACGAAAGAGAACGAAACCAAAACAATCGGTTTTTTTTAAACGTGGCCGTGAAGGATCGGGTCCGGGAATTTCTCCGCAAAAAATCGTAAGTATCAACACCTCTTCTCAATTCGCAAATTAAGAGTGCTGAACAGCTTTGCATGCCTTGCCTTCGGTAACGCCTTCGTGAACACCTCAGCTGGCTGATCCTCAGTTGAGATTATGATCTCTATGATGAACGCGTACTTGACATCCAAGTGTTTCATCCGCTGATGGGTTCTCGCCTCCTGCAGGTACACAGCAAAAAAATTCTAAAAGTATACGCAATCTAAAATACGAGTGATCTACTTTTTGACCAGTGTAATTCAAAACTGATGTAATTTTACACTCTTTTTGATCTATTTTTGAATCGTTGGTATAAACTTAATTTTGTATGATGTATGTTTACACGCCCTGATCTAAAAAATATATCTCAATATAAAATTACATCGAAAACAATGTAAAACACGACAGATCCATTGTTTTCCTTTTTTTTGCGGCATAAATTGTTCTGTTTTTATCCGAGATGGTGGTTTATTGTGCAAAAAGAAAAAAATTCGCTTCCGCAGTTAATTTTGTATTAAAACCGAACCAAATTCTTTCATAATTGAATTAATAAATGGTAGGTTATAGTTATAGACGAAATGAAAAAAATGCAACTTCAAATTCTCTTTCGATTGCAGGAATTGCAGTTTTATAAATGGATGAAAAGACGAATCCAAGTTGAATGTTTCTAATGTTTAGGGGATTCCGATTACGATGCTGTTCCGGGAGGATTCAAGAATGCTGCCTGACGCTGATCGGCAAAACATCGCCCTGCTGGGGATCATCGGACACAACCACAATTCCAGCTGCCAGTGATGGTGGGTGTTTTTTTGAGTTTTCAGTGTATCGGCAATATATGTTAAATAAAATGACTCATGTGGCATATTTATTCATAAACAACACCCGAAATCTGATTATTTATGAAAGATTTGTAATATTAACGGTAATATGTTTTGAAATTTACATCATTGTGTATTTTTACACGACGGTTCATGACATCCGTTTTCGTGCATTGTTTTCGATCTAAATTTACACGCCTCAAAAATTACATTGTTGAGAAAAATACACCGTGGTAGAATTTTATATCAAAATCGATGTTCCGTTTTCGTGCATCGTTTTTGATCTAAATTTACACGATTTTTTCTTGCTGTGTACTGGATGCATGGAATGTTGGCCTCCATCAATGTGAAAGGAGTGCTAACCACACCCAATTCAACCAAGAAGTTTGTTATCCACAAACCTTCCTTCAGCGCATGGCACAGCGCTCTAATCTCAGCTTCGGTCGATGAGAGACTGACCGTCTTCTGACGTTTCGTTGACCACGAAATCAAATTCCCGAAGATCATGTATACATAGCCCGATACAGATCTTCGATCATCGGAATCGTTAACGAAATCTGCGCCTGCATATCCTATGAGTATGTCCGGTTTCACGTTTCTGCGGTATACCAACACTGTATCGGTCGTACCTCGAAGGTATCGCAGAACACGGTTCAGGCCAGGCCTGCACAGATATTTGGCCTCGAAAATGTTGTCAGATATTGGAGACAACTGATCAATTCCTCGAACGGCTGTTCGATGATAACCTCACCATCGTCCAGATTCATCCACCGAACGTTGGTGTCAAGCGGTGGTGTGCCTACGGGCTTTCAATCGGCCATTCCAAATCGCTGCAAAACCATCTCGACGTATCCTGATTGCGAAATCTCTATGATGTTTTTGCTGAAATTTCGCTTGATGGTCAGTCTGGATGGATGGAAAGTCTTGACCTCCAGCAGATCCTTCATTTGGAATAACCTTCCAAGCTCGGTTTTTATCTAGATAACCTCTGATAAATCTTTGCCGGCAATCAAGATGTCATCCACGTACAGGATGAAAATAAGTCCTCGCTTGCAGGATCGGTAAACGCAGCAGTCACTCTTCAACGATTCCAAGCACGAAACGCTTGTTTCAAGCCGTACAGGCTTTCCTGCAGCCGAACCACCTTAGATTTGGCGATGTCGTCATTTGGCGACTGCATGAAGATAATCTCTTCTAAATTTCCGATCAAAAATGCAGTTTTCACGTCCATCTGATGAACGACCATGTGGAGTTCTTTTGCCAACGCCAAGACTGTGCGAACACTCCCCATCTTGGCCACCGGAGCGAAGGTTTCCCAGTAGTCCAGTTCTGGTCTCTGAGAACACCCTTTCGCAACCAATCGTGCCTTGTAGCGACCGTCATCCTTTATGGTGAACATCCACTTCGATAGAATGGGTTCCCAATAACCTGGGAGTAAACTGACCACTTCCCAAGTCTTGTATTCTTCTACGGCAGTCATCTTCTCGTCAATGGCGGTCTTCCAGAACTCCCAGTCGTCTCTGCGCTTCAACTCGCAGATGTTTTAAGGTAGCTCCTCATCAATAACAGCGGCTACATTGGCCACGTACCGTTGAGTAACTCCTCGAGTTCACTAAATTCGTCTCAGCGCCAGTTCCGAATCGACAGAATTTTGTACATCATCGTCGTCCTCATCGTCTGGGAATTCTGCACTGCTCTCATAATCGCTTTCGCCGGGTTCATCCTCAATCACACTGTTACTCATAGTTTGAATGGGATCAACAGGCCCATCGGCGAACCGCTTGGATGTGGGTTCGGGTGATGACACTTCGGCTAACCACTCGACAGTGTTTTGTTGTTCTGGTTCTTTGGCTAACCGCTCAAATGTTGATTCTGGCTCTGTTGACATCTTGGGCTTCTCGATGGATGAGAGGAGTGGCTCTACGTGGTTTTGTTCAGGCTCCATCATGCTTTATCGGTTCGACCCGCTCCAAAGCCAGTTGCTTGCTGCCATAGAGCATCGCATTATTAGTTTTCTTTAAAAAAAACTCCTTTCTCAGAACAATGTCGTTGAAAGTCGTTGAAAGTCGTTGCTGATGTATTCACGCCCGTTGTCGCATCGCAAGTTGCACAACTTCTGACCGAAGTGTGCTGTAGGCATCGCCTCGTACTGTTTAAAACCGCTCGAAGACCTCGCTCTTGTGCTTGAGCAGATACACGACCTTGAAGTGGGTATAGTCGTCGATGAAGGTGACGAAATAACGGAATGCGTCAAACGTCGCACAGTGGGGATTTTTGATAAAAAAAAGGTACCTAATTCTGTGACGATCGCCTAAACTGTTCTATATTTTGGGAAACTATCATTTCTTATGCAAAAAAACACAAGGAATCGAATGGTCTACACCGCTTTCTGATAAAATGACTCTTAACTTGACTTTTGCCCGATTTCCCCTATTTTTTTTGGTGTAAAGTTATAATTCCGATTGTAGCCATCTACCTTGCTACCAAAAAGTCATACAAACCATACTTATTTATGTAAAAATGTCAGTTGAATCGATTGGTGTACTCCACTTTTTGTTTTTACTACGACAAGTGGCTCGTTTTTCCTCTTTTCCCCTAAATTTAAGATTTTTTCAAAGAAATGCAGTCAAACAAAGTGTAATCCAACAATTTTTCATCATAAATGATCATTTTTGGTAGATTTATTCATATTCTAACTAATCGCGTCACTTTTTTGTACTAGAAAGAATATAAATGGCTAAATAACCCCAACCTCCCCTAGCTTTTTTTAAATTTATGCATAAATGTCACTGTAACAATCGAGCGATTCACATACCAAATGCAAAAACCAAGTGATTTAGTGTAAAATTTGTCGCTGAATCGAGTGGTGTACACCGCTTAGTGCTCAGCTTACGAGAATGGCCGCAATCACCCCGATTTCCCCTAAAATCGAGCGATATGTGGAAAAAAATCATTATAACAAATGACAATGTATCATAAAATGCACAAAAATGATTGAAATAGGTGTAAAACTTATTGCTGAATCGAATGATGTACACCGCTTAGCGTTCAGTTGACGAGAAGAGCCACAATCACCCCGATTTCCACTAAATTCATTAAATTTCTTTGAAAAATACATTGTTACAAACGAGAGTTTAATTTAACAGATACAAAAAACATTGAATCGGTTGTGAAACTTATTGCTGAATCAAATGATGTACACCGCTGAGCGTGAAGTTGACGAGAAAAGTAACAACCACCCCAATTTCCCCTAAATTCATATAATTTCTTCGAGAAAAAATTGTAACAAACGAGTGAATTTGAGTATTACTGTCGAATCGATGAGAAGAGCCTCATCATGTTAAAACCAATAATAATTATCAATTCAACAAAATATTTTTCAAATTTAGGGGAAAAGGGGGTGATCCAGTCTTTTTTCTTCATATTAACGTTCAGCAGTGTACATCTTTCTGTTCAACAATTAATTTTTCACATAGTTCAGTTATTTCTGTGCACTTTCTTATGCATTCTCGAAAGTTACATGATTTTTTTTTCTTAAATTGCAAGTATTTAGGGGAAATTGAGTCAAATAGGGCTTTATGTATCAACAGAATTTAAGCGGTGTCCATTATTTTATTCAACAGTTAGTTTCGCATTAGATTTAATGTGTGTGTACCTTTTTCGATGCTTGCTCATTTGTTACTACGATTTTTTGGTTAATATTGTATGAGTTTATGAATGAATTTAAGATAAATTGGGGAAAATGAGACTTTTCTTGTCAACTCAGTGCTAAGCGGTGTTCTTCATTCGATTCAGCGATAAGTTATCCACCTAATTCAATGTTTTTCTCATATGTTCATTTGCATTTTCGTTTGTTACTATGTTTTTTCCAAGAAACTGCATAAATTTAGGGGAAATTGGGGTGGTTGTGACTCTTCTCGTCAACTTCACGCTTAGCGGTGTACATCATTTGATTCAGCAATAAGTTTTACACCCGATTTAATGTTTTTTGTATCTGTTAAATTAAACTTTCGTTTGTAACAATGTATTTTTCAAAGAAATTTAATGAATTTAGGGGAAATCAGAGTGATTGAGGCTCTTCTCGTCAACTGAACGCTAAGCGGTGTACATCATTCGATTCAGCAATAAGCTTTACACCTGTTTCAATCATTTTTGTGCATTTTATGATACATTGTCATTTGTTATAATGATTTTTTTCCACATATCGCTCGATTTTAGGGGAAATCGGGGTGATTGCGGCCATTCTCGTAAGCTGAGCACTAAGCGGTGTACACCACTCGATTCAGCGACAAATTTTACACTAAATCACTTGGTTTTTGCATTTGGTATGTGAATCGCTCGATTGTTACAGTGAAATTTATGCATAAATTTAAAAAAGCTAGGGGAGGTGGGGGTTATTTAGCCATTTATATTCATTCTAGTACAGAAAAGTGACGCGATTAGCTAGAATATGAATAAATCTACCAAAAATGATCATTCATGATGAAAAATTGTTGGATTACACTTTGTTTGACTGCATTTCTTTGAAAAAATTCTTAAATTTAGGGGAAAAGAGGTAAAATGAGCCACTTGTCGTAGTAAAAACAAAAATTGGAGTACACCAATCGATTCAGCTGACATTTTTACATAAATAAGTATGGTTTGTATGACTTTTTGGTAGCAAGGTAGATGGCTACAATCGGAATTATAACTTTACACCCAAAAAAATAGGGGAAATCGGGCAAAATGAGACGTTAAGAGTCATTTTATCAGAAAGCGGTGTAGACCATTCGAATTCTCGTGTTTTTTTACATAAAGAATGGTTGTTTTTTCATGCAAGGCGTTCTTGCCTGAATTGGGTACCGTTTTTGGCTCGAAAATCCCCACTGTGCGTCGGGTGCCGACCGAGGGAGCTTTGCATTATTGAACTTGTAGGCTGCCTGTTTTCCTGCCATGCAGCTTTCGCAGACACCTTGGTTTTCAATTTTTTCTGGTAAATGACAGATACCCTCTGCCATTTTGTCGCGAACCAACTGCTGGGCTGATGCAAGACCAAAATGACCTAGCCTCATATGCCATTTTTATGTTGTCGTAAGGCTTTCAAGCAGCGCTTTCCGACGAGACTGACCAGACCACAGAAAATCAAGGCAGTACAAGCTGTCAACGATTCTTCTTCCAGCAAAAAACCTCCTCAGAACACTCGAACCGAACTAAATTCTGTTTCACATAGAATCTGGTCGCATCTTTTCATTTACTGCAGCGCCCCTAGTTGTCACATCGCGAATCTATTGACAGTGTTTTGATCCGGATGGTTTGTTTACTTAGTGGTGAAAATTTCATCAAGATTGAAGCAGTCAGTCAAAATTTATCGACGATGGAACGCGAAAGGCGAGAGAAAATTCTGCACATTCACGAAGAGAAATCGAACGTGGTCAGGGTTAAAGATCGCGAAATTCCTGAAATATCCAAAATCGACTGTAAATTCAGTGCTGCAACGTTACCGGGAGACCCTTACGGTGGATCGAGCGAAACAAACCAGGCGTAAAAGTGGAACATATGACCGGAAGCTGCGAGCAAAGGTAATTCGATCAGTTCACAATTATCCTGAAATCTCCTTGCGTGATTTGGCGAAAAAGTTCAAGACGAACCACAGTAAAGCTCGACGAATTTGTTTGCGAGAAGGCTTGCGATCGTATCATGCAAGCAAACACCTCAACAGAACGCTGAAACGAAACCTGGTTGCCAAACCAGGGCAAGGAAGTTGTACGAGAAAGTGTTGACAAAGTACAACGTATGCATTTTGATGGACGACGAAACTTACGTCAAAATGGATTTTGGATAAATACCCGGTAACAAATTTTACCTTGCGGAATGTTGCGGGTAGATTCAAGTTTGTTTTCGCAAATAAATAAGCTCGTAAGTTGATGATTTGGCAAGGGATCTGTAGTTGTGGGAAGAAGACTAAGATTTTCATCACTGAATGAATGGAAATGTTTACAAAGAAGAAGAATTGCCATTCATTCTGTCCCACAAAGGTACGGTGAAGTTCTGACCGGACCTGGCAAGCTGCCACTACAGCCGGGATGTCGTTAAGTGGTATAAGGAGAACAAGATCGATTTTGTTGAAAAAAGTATCAATCCACCAAACTGTCTGGATTTTCGTCCCATCGAGAAATATTGGGCAAAAGTTAAGGGAAAACTGAAGAAATGTGACAGAACCATGAAAAAATCCCGCTCAAATGGAAAAGTGGTGGAACAAGATTGCGAATGAGGTTACCAGCAGTACTGTGCAGAAAATGATGGGTGGTATCACAAAAAAAGTTCGAAAATTTATCCGAAAAGCTTACGAAAGATTTTTATGTATTTTAAAGTGCAATAAAAACCCTACAAAATGACATTTTTTTTCTTTTGTCGTACGTTATGATCTATTTTATCCGACCAGATTCTATATATGTGAAACAGACTTTAGGTTACCCAGAAAAATCACCCTTTTCCCGTTTTCAGTGCATTTTTGGCCTGAGAGTAAATTTTCTCCAGTTCGGTTTTAAAAAGAACGTTGTACAGTATTCTGGGTTTTATTTTTTACCTACACGCTCTTCAATACAACTTTGTCAGTTATTTTAGCACGTAGACTCTCGCCAGATTTAGCCGTTTCTATGATGACGGGCTCGGCAAGGTCTCTGACGTCCTGAAGAAGTCCTTCAGTTCGTTCTCACTGCAAGTTTTCCCAGTGGGGGGGTGAACCACGTTTGGCCTACTAAGAGCAAGTTCACTGGTGTTGGGCAAAAGTGGTAGAAATTTTGACACTTACGGCACATTTTGAAAATTTTGCCATGCAAAAATATTTTCAAGATCTGTGGCCTTCTAGTTTTTTTTACAAAACGTGTTGTATTTTCGCATGCTGTGATGCAAAAATAGCAATATTTCTACCACATACTGCTGAAATAGAAACAGTGTTGTAAAAAAATACAACACCGCAAGATCCTGAAAACATTTTTGCATGGTAAAATTTTCAAAATTTCAAAATTTCTACCACTTTTTCCCAACACCAGTGAACTTGCTCTAATGTGTGGTGGTAGATGCAACTCTATCTGTATCTATAACTAAGGCTATGATCATTTAGTATCCGGGCAGTTAAAAACGTGTGTATTTTAAAAACTATTTATTTGATCGAAAAGCTTTCTATGGAAGAAATGAAGGTGTTAATATGACATTTAATGTAAAAATATAAAAAAAAATATTTATCAATGATTTCAAGAAATACTCCTACTTTTACATAAAATCTCTTTTTTTATCTTTGCACACTCTTTTCAGTCATGTATCGATTTATTTTTTTTACCACAGAAGCAAAACCTTTGCAAAATCATGCTATTTTACAGAAACTCACCTGGAAAAAGGATTTGGAATCGTGTTGGCACCTTTTCATGAGCAGGCATCTCGAAGAATTTGATCTCTTTAATCCGGTTTTAACATATTTTTTTTTTGTCCATCAGAACACATCTGTCATTTTGCGTAATAACCGGATGCACAAATTACAATCTTTGGAACTGATCATTATTAGTTATTTACTTGGTGTCTTCTAGTCAGACAACACTTTTTGCCTGCCGGAAATGGATTTTTTGTATTATTCAAGAAGTCTGCATTCAGTTATCCCCAATAACCATAGACTTTTTACCATATTTAAGATCAAGGGTTGCACTCCGATGGTTGGTTTGAACTTCGTGTGGGTTCTAGAGTGGCTTGTTATACTTCTTAACTATTTGGCCAAAAAAAAAAAAAATCAAAAAAAATCAACAGTTCATGAGCTTTCAAGTCAACAATGAAGAATTTTCGAGGCGCAAAATGCGCGAAAGGAGCAAATTTGTGCAAGATTATTTTTATCATGTCTTTTTGCGTCGTAAATATCTCAAACACACGTTAACTTAAAAATCTATCAAAAATAGGCAAGAAAGTCCTTTTCATAACCAACACAACGCTACTAAAGTTTTGCACATCCTAGCTCTATTAACGTAGATATCACCGAAATAAAGTGCCCGGATACTAAATGATCATAGCCTTACATAGTATGTAGTTGGCCGTGTGGAACAAAAATTTGATATGTGATGATTATGCTTCTAAATAAATTCAACTCGCTAAATTTCACCATCTTTCATTTCACCTAACGTTCTATCCATCTATAAAAAATCGTAATATTAAGATGTCCCTACTTAAGAGGACATCACTTTTCGCCGATAAGTCCGATAAATTAAGCAGCAAACATAAATTGCGGTGATATTTTCATAAAATTTTTCGTTACCTGTTTTGTTTATTTTCGACCAGTGAAAGTCCGTTTGATATTAAAATTACTTTAGAAGAAGTGAGAAGGAGTTTTTCAGTAGCTAAAAAATGTAGAATTTTGGACTCCACATTTTTCGATGACAAATTGAATCTGAATCATGAAAACAATTTTATCCACCAATGACAGTGGGCGTAGTTGTTCTAATTTTTATTTCATCGATGACTAAGCGGGTGCTAACCGCGAAAGGAAATTAATGACAAAATAAGCACATTCGGCCACATTCAATGTCATATCACGGCGCGGCGTTCTAAATAAATCAGTTGGCGCACTATATTTATCCTCTCTCGATTACTTCTATCGACCATACAGATGATTGTAGGCTCTACCCATTCTTAATGGGCTTAACATTTGTAACCGAAGCCAAATTGGATCACGTGGCCATAAAACTGTTGTTTGTTCAAGAACATGTTCGACCTTCAAGGTCGATTCCACGAAAGGCTGAAATCCACCCACCCATGTTTGATTCAATGGATTCCCATCATGGAATCGATACCGATACCGATCTTTCGAGCATGAGTAATCATTGCCGGGGTAATTCGAGGAACGCCCTTTTACTTTACTTTAGAGCAACCAGTAGCAGCGATTTTTTCCTTCTTTTAAGTAAAGCGGCTGGCTACCATTCACTATTTGTGTTCTCGATCGATTGGCTGGAACCGATCGGGCTGTCATGCGTGAACAATTCGAAATTTTAAGGTTAGTGTGGATATAAAATTAATTCGTGTCGTCTCGTCTTGGGTCAACTAGCTTTGGTGTGGACCTGATCGAATTAGGCTCACGAATTTCGAGGGTCTTTTTCGGTTGATTGTATAATATCAAGTGCGTAGCTATCATTGGCCGATTGAATCAGGTCGATTAAGATTGATTCGTTCTATGCCTGTTAACGTATTTGACCAAAAAAAAGTTGAAAACATTTCAACACTAGAACCGATATTTTATGGCACCTCTGTGTTATAAAACTAACAGGTCTTCGTTGGCGTTTGTTTTTCCATATAAATATATCCAACACAGACTTGAAACTACTTAGATAATTGCCCTCCGGTTGGCTTTGATCTACTTTTAGTATCAAGAGGCCTATCGATAACCTCCAGAATATCTCCCCCGAGACATCTAGGAATTGTGTTCCACCTTTAAAAATTTTCTAGATAAGTGGCGCATTTTTTTATATGATGGATCGGCATCCGAGCTATATGCCTTATATGAGTAGGTTTCCTTCATTCAAACCCCCCTCCCCCCCCCTAACGACACTTCAATCCGTTAAAAGGAAGCGAGGCTTCAAAGTACAGGACAAACTTGTTGACAACAAGCAAAAAAATCCAACAATAAAATTAGCATATTGTTTAGTGGAGGGCAAGTTTTGATC
This sequence comes from Uranotaenia lowii, assembly GCF_029784155.1. Taxonomy (NCBI): domain Eukaryota; kingdom Metazoa; phylum Arthropoda; class Insecta; order Diptera; family Culicidae; genus Uranotaenia; species Uranotaenia lowii. The sequence goes on along the minus strand of NC_073691.1, from coordinate 26,709,287 downwards.
TCCGGCGAATTTTTCCTCTCTAGTCTTAAAATTAAAACAAAACATGTATGCGACTTTCAGTGGGCCTTAAACTTGTTGTTGATCTGCATATGAAATGAGACGCCAGGCCACTGATATACCGAACTGTGGCCCCTCAAATTGACCTTAAGCCATTTACGTGTGGGCGGCAGTCAGAAATAGTTTAAGCAAGAAGAAAGAACTTTAAAATTGCAGTGTAGACAATTTTCAAAATAGTTGACCATCTTTACAATTTTTAAAATATTAACACTATTGACAATTTTGACAATTTTGACAATTTTGACAATTTTGACAATTTTGACAATTTTGACAATTTTAACAATTTTGACAATTTTGACAATTTTGACAATTTTGACAATTTTGACAATTTTGACAATTTTGACCATTTTGACAATTTTGACAATTGGACAATTTTTACAATTTTGAAAATTTTGACAATTTTGACAATTTTGACAATTTTGACAATTTTGACAATTTTGACAATTTTGACAATTTTGACAATTTTGACAATTTTGACAATTTTGACAATTTTGACAATTTTGACAATTTTGACAATTTTGACAATTTTGACAATTTTGACAATTTTGACAATTTTGACAATTTTGACAATTTTGACAATTTTGACAATTTTGACAATTTTGACAATTTTGACAATTTTGACAATTTTGACAATTTTGACAATTTTGACAATTTTGACAATTTTTAAAAATTTTGACAATTTTTACATAGTGTGATTTTATTTTATCAATCCCAAAAATTGTTAACTTATAAAATTGTTTTATATCATCATAAATGATATAAAGCAGTGTTTTCGAAAGTCATTTTTCTTCAAGATTTAAAAAAAACGAGGCATTAATCAAATTAGAGCGTCAATGTGTGAGCTTTTCATTTGGGCAGCTTAATTGATCGCTTTTCATTCGTTCACACCTTGGGCAGTAATAAATCAACTTCATCGATCCGTGAATCCTTTCGCAGCTTTTTTTTATCAAAAGGAAACCAGGAAATAATTTAAGCCGATGATGTTCAGTTTAGTATAGTTCGTTTGGAATTTATTTCACCATATGAAAAGCCAGCTAAATCAAACCATGATGAGGCGGCCATTAGTAGATCAGCTCTCAGCTCCCATATAGGGGTGGCTGCTGTTATTGTACCCGAAATTGCGAAGATAATTCACTTTTTGGTCAGATTGCAAACGATTCGACGACGAACAAAGATCCACACCCAATTCAAACTGAAAGGAAAGAAGCTTACTTAGAAATACGGTAAACTTTAATGTCGACCATTATCCACCCAGTTGGGGGGGTTGTTTTCAGACGGGCGTTTTTTTTTTTATGTCCGCACACATTTTGTTGGGCCGGGTTTGGACTGGACCTTGAACTTCAAACCTCATTCGTGAGTTTTCATGCAGTCTTCGAGGCGGACAGTAAACCAGGAAAAACTTTGTCAAAGTTGAACTCTATCCGGCTTAGGTTAATTATAAGCCTTGATCAGGTTGAGCAGTATATTTTTTTTTTAATTGGGTGCATTGTGGATATGATCTCAATATGTTTTGTTGGTGTTTTCACGTGTGAATTAGATAAAAGGAGACTGGGCAAAAATATATGAAACTAGGTTTTTTCGTGTACACGGATGTGAAATATATGGTTCGAAAGGTCTTGAAGGTACGAGAAAAAATCAACCGTGGGATGAAAATATTTGCAAAAATGTTCAGCTAGCTTCCTGATTTTCTTGACTCCATAGCAACTTTTTCTTGTCTCGTCAAAATCTTTCGAACCATAGATTATTCATTCGTGTACATCTGAAAACGAAATTGCTCAATCCTCTTTATGGGTCAAGTGTAGGGGTGCCAATCGTCCCACAAAAGCGAGACAGGTCCCGTTTTTTTGTTGAATGTTCCGCCATCCCACTTTTTCCTCAAAATGTCCAGCTTTTTTCATGGAATACTTTTGAATACAAAGTTCACTGACTTACACTGGAAAGAATCAATCTTTAACCTCATTGGTTCAACACAGGAAATCTTTCAAATTCGTCTTTTTTCTCCAAATAAGTATCATAGTTTATCAAAGACAATAATTATGTTGATTATGAAGATTTCGACTGTATGTTTTAGTGTTCAAATAACGGCAAATCAGTCCAAGTTTGTTTTAATAAATGAGGTTGAATTTATTCCGTTTCGGTGTTAATTGACACCATCATCAGGGATTCCACTTTGTTTTTAATAACAAGTAATGAACGACAACTTTGTAAATAGGCTTAGAAAATAGGACAATCAGCACAAACAATACATTTTAGTTTATACTAAAACTAAAATGTATTGTTGGTACTGATTGTCCGATTTTCTAAGCCTATTTACAAAGTTGGCGTTCATTACTTGTTTTTTTGTTGTTGTTAAAACGTACTGTCCAAATTATTTCATGTAGCATCACTGAAACGGTAGTTGGGAATTTTATAAAAGATCACTCAAACTGTGCTATTCCTTACGTTTCAAATTCAAAATTTATCTCTAAAAACATTCTATGAGAAGCACTGTGGTGTATTTTCAGGCGGTATTATTTTTTTCGCAATGTTTCTTCTAGCGTTGTTTTAGGTTCGATCTGATTTTCGATATTTTGACATCTTTCCTGTTTGTTTTCTTATAGTTGTGTTCGTTGAAAAAATAAATAATAATAATAAAAAAATCCTAAAACAATATATGCACGGAATCATGTGAATTCCATTATTTTATTTTTATTTACATAGTATTCCGTCTCACGACATAACTTGACGAACATAATTCCTAAAATTCACTCGGTTCATAGTAGAGATGTACCGAATATTCGGTTGGCCGAATATTCGGCGCCGAATACCGCCAAAAAACCGTTAAGCCGAATATTCGGCTCGCCGAATAGTTGAGTTAAGTATTCGGCCGAATAGGCCGAATATCTACTATAGACTTGTAAATATTTCGGATAATTTTTGATAATTTATCAAATATCCAAAAGTAATGTTGTAAAAGCTACACAATCATTAAAAACTTATGGTTTCATCAAACCATCTATGGTGTATCCGCGTATCTTTCACTTTAGATCGTTCAGGAGAATGCTGAACGGTATAGTTTCATACTTTGATTATAGTTTATTCAAGATTTTCTGGATATATTCAGGAATCCAGATGAGTCGAATCTGGCCGGGATGTTCAGATATTGTTAACAACTTCCCGAGTTTTGCTCGAGTTTATTCAGATTGTTTGTTAAATCAAATAAGAAACTGAAATTCCTCTTTAAAATTATTAGATTTTGTGTTCAATAACGATTTTTCAAAAAATTTAAAATATACATACATTTTGAACTTTTTTGATTTTTTTTTTCAAAAATGGTCCTGAATGCCTGATCATGTGGATACGTGTGGTTGAAAGTATGGTTTGCTTAAGGTTAAAGATCATTTATCTTTTCAACAACTATTTTGAAGATACCTTGCTAAAATTCGACCTTCATCTAATGCAATATCAGAGAAGCAATTTCAAATAGCTTGGCACCTGTTTCAACAACTTTTATCCCAGATTTCATAGGAACGCAATCTCTTTGGTGATAAACGCCCTAGAAGCGATTAGTCATCTGATGTCTTTTCAGTTGTTGATGATATTTAAAAAATCAGGAAAACCCCTACTGAGGGTAAAAGTTTAAGGCTAAAAACCCTATTTAAATAAACGTACAACAACAACAATGACACCAATTAAAAAAAATGTAATATATCATCCGATAATATCATCTGGTTGAGAATAATCGACTTAAAAACATGAGGAGCACTAATATGGAAGAAATTGAAAGCATTGAAATAATCGCTTAGGATTTTTTCATTACAAACTCAATAGAATATTCGACCGAATATTCGGCCGAATATTCGGCCGAATATTCGTTTGGCCGAATAGTTGAAAAGGTCAATATTCGGTATTCGGCCGTTCGCCGAATACCACTATTCGGTACATCTCTAGTTCATAGCAACCGTTCTCCAATTTCTCGGGCACCCCACGTTCGCCAGATCACGCTCCACTTGGTCTAACCACCTCGCTCGTTGCGCCCCCACTCGTCTTGTTCCTACCGGATTCGTAGCGAACAACTGTTTTGCAGGACAGTCATCCGGCATTCTCGCAACATGTCCTGCGGAGCGTATCCGGCCAGCCTTCACCACCTTCTGGATACTGGGTTCGCCGTAGAGTCGCGCAATATCCATGTCTCGTGCCCGTAGAGAACAACCGGTCCAATAAGCGTCATATACAGGTTACACTTCGTGCGAGGACTAAGTGTGAATTCCGATTTCTCTTATCTAATTGTATGATGAATTAACAGATATTGGTCATTATAAGAAGTAAAAAAGGCCTTTGGCCTTTAAATGCTAAATTTCTTTTATAGTAACTTTTATTCAGTCTGTAAAGCCTAAATCGGCTAGACGGTGTATGTCTTTTAAAAAGTAAGAAATTAAAATTGAAGTCAAATTCTCCATTGTAGTGAGTAGTCTAATTTCCTAATCATTCTTCTTAACATAGTGTACAATATTTCACAAAACAAATTCAATAGTGATATACACCAAGTGTTGATGCTGCATGACCTCTATAATTAATGAAGCTTCTGGCAACGGAGGGTTGCTCATTAGGATATTTTTTTATACTTCAAAATATTTACAAAATCTAAAGCTTTTATTCTAATAAAACTTTACTTTAATAATAAAAAGCAAATACGTATCTGAAAGTTTTTCGATTTTATCACGGCCAAAAAAAATCACCGTGAATATGGCGAAACCGTGAATTTGGCGAAACTAAAAATTAAAGTGGAAAAAAATGTATTGTCTTTAATCAATAATTTAAAATGTTTTCAGAAGTGCACTATGGGGTTTGAGGAGGAAAAAAGTGAAAAACTGAACTTTATCGTATCACTTTTATATTTTTTCAAGTTAATAACTTCATATTTGACTAAGATATCACCAGTGTTTCAACTCATTATCTTGGATACTAAACGCACCACAGACATCAGACTATGAAAATTTGAAAAAAAAACATATGATTAAGTAAAAAATTTGAATTACATATATTTCTAGGGAAAACATTTTTTTCTTTAATTGAAAGTACACCATATAAAAGCATTTAGTAAAAGCTTTCATTTGAACCGTTCAAAATTTTTACACACTAAATTGATTTTTGATAAAAATGAGTAAATGAACATTTTTCTCAAAAATCAAAAACTTTAAAATCTTGTAAATAAAAAGCCCCGCATTTCCTCATACTCTTTTCACTTTCAATATCTGGATTTAGGTCTTAAAAATACAATGAAAGAGTTTCCAGGCACCTCAAAGCACCGTTTTTAGAGTTATATTCAAATAAAGCTGAAAATATCACACAAATGGGTAATTTTTTCCCATTTATGAGTATAGACTCAACTAAGTTGATGCTGATTTGTCAAAAAAAAAAAATCTTTTCTCATTATTAATTAATTAATTAATTTCACATTTTTTTATTTTGAGTTGTTTATCAGAATTATATATCATTAATAGAATATTTATCATTAATTTATAAATTAGTCCAATAAACGGCTTTCAAAAGAAATAAAAAGAAGAGTGGAAAATGACACCAATCATCCTACTTCGTAAGTTTTTTAAAAGATTTGTATATGAATTCATCTAAAATTAGGTAAACTAGTAATTTTCATACAAAATATTCATTTTCATTATTCTTCTTTGTAGCAATTTTAAGATTTTTTTTTTGAAATAACACAATGTAGAATATCAATTTGAAAGTCTACATCAAATTAAAGTGAATTTTTAGTTTTTTATGGAAATTTAACAATCGTTTTTTTTCGACAATTTGTCAATTTTAAAAAAGAATTTAAAGAAAACTGCGTAAATAAATATTCTATTTCAAATTTCAAATTTCAATATTTTAATCTTCACACTTTTGATTAACTTAAAGTTTACCTTTTCGAAAAATTGCTCAACTTTGACTTTTAAAGTGTGTTTCTCTGAATTAGCTTTTTGGACAGATAATATTTTCTTTTTTATATGTAAAAAACCAGAAATCTTAGTACTTTTTATATATTTTAAGGCAAAACTAGCAGAATTTCATTTAGATCATCCAAACAAATTTAAAAAAGAAATCGGAGACACTTATCTCTTTTCTAAAACGCTTTAATTCACCAACAATTTTATATGATTCGCATAACCAAAAAATTTTACTTTTTCAGATGGGCTTACCAAGCCAAAATAATTATGTCAATTAAAACAAATGTTTTCAAAATCCAAATTTTTTAATACCTTTGTACCATAACCCATAACATAAAACGTAAGAATATCATGAACAGTGACGCTCTACGCTTAGGTCCTGGAAATGGTTTCTGGACGATTGTTAAAAAAGCGTAATAAAATCGAAACCGTAATCGTGAAAAAATCGAGCGAGTATTGAAAAAATCGAACAGTGAAAAATTAGAATTTCGAATTTTGTATTTTTGTGTTGTTCACAGTTGGTTTATTCAGAATTTTAAAACTTTCCAAAATCATATCAGATGTGTAAAGAGTAAAGCTTTACTCATTCCAAAATCTAATTCAGTGTTATTTTCACTGTCGTTTACAAGGAGTTCACGATAAGATTGCAAAATAAAGTTCTGAATCACAGTAAAGATTCTCTGGCGCAAATTTTTTTCACCATTAATTTTCCAACATTCAAATATGAGTAATGAAACTTCAAATTAACCAATTCAGAAATAAAAATTTTAATTTCAGATTCAATTTAATTTATTTCTGTTTGAAATCTATCACAATAAACAGTCATATTTTACAAGTAATGCCAAACAGAAATCGAATATAAAATATTAAGAGTTTAAATTTTCCAAAATCTTCTCATGATTTTTAAATCCGAGTGAATGTTTTTAAGCACTAGAGATTCCAGTAACAAAAAACAAAAGAAGAGATTATGGGTTTGTAACTTTTTCTTGCTCTATTCGTTTTCAGAGCCAAAAAGGAATAAAAGGTATTTATAAAAATTTTTCATAGTGAACGAATTGGTGTTTTGCTATGAAGATTAAAATTCATATCCAGAACTAAAAATCTCAATTCATAATTATAACAGAAGAAAACAAAATTCTCATTTTCCTAGGTGTGAAGAATTTGAATCTGATTGGGACAAATAATGTAAATTTGATTTTTTTCTAACACCTCTTGTTTTAGGTATAACTATTGAAAATACAAGGTGAAATTTCATTTATACAATTCGTGCATTTTTAACAAAAGTGCCAAATATAAAAATGATCAAGAAAAAAAGTTCCCAACCTAATGAACACTGTGAGTAATTTACCGTGATTTCTGGGCGAAAAAATCATAAAAGTTAGTATGTTTCCACGTTTTGTAAAATACGGGAATTTTGAAAACAATTTAAAGCAAAACCAATCTTGGATAATTTTTTATGCACAAGCGAAAAAGCTTTTTAGTCTTCAAGAAACTTGTAAAATAGTTCAAACTTTTCAGTATCAAATACTTTACTAAACAAATCTTCCTTTTGCAATGTTAGTAATAGTTATTATGTTATTGACTAATTTTTGAAAATTTGGAAAATCAACGCCCCCCTCCTCCTAGAGCTAGCTCTAGGACCGCGCCTGGATCAAGACGTAGGGTACTGAGGTAACATTGATCGACATGAAATTTTTCTAGATAACCACCTATAACTAAGTCTAAAGTTGAAATCCTACGCACAATTTTCTAACTCAATGTTCAAGCTCTAAAGTGAACGCTCGGTAAATCCAACAAAATAACATTAAATTTGATGCCTGATTGATCTCTTTAAACGGTATGAATTATTTAAATTTTGTTTACAATCAAATAGTTTTCTATCAACGAACACGCATAAAAAAAGCAGTGAAGGAGAATACTTCTAATCATAAATTTATATGACGAGATTTAAAATCATTTGATTAAACTACAAGAGCAATCAAAATAGTTTCCAATTAGAAAGCTGACAGCTCACCGACGAATTTTGACAGTTTTTTTGTATCAATGGAAATTTTATGTTTCAGATTACGCTTCTCTAACATGTAGGTTTCCTAGTAGTAGAGGATAAACATCTCTTTTTTCAATTTTTACCGAAAACCCAGGAATTACTGGAAAATGAACCGTCGGATTTCCTAATTCCCGGCAACGTGAAAATGCCCAGGAAATGGACACTCTCGTTTTAAACCTCTAAGTTGAGTTTCAAATTGGGAAAAACTTGGTTTGTTAAATTTCAAATGTAAGTAAATATGTTTTTTCAAAATCTTGAAATATCTATTTTTTCGAAGGCTCGCACAAAAACACCCTTCCTGATGGAATCAAAGCGTTTAGAGGCAAACAGGTTGATTTATGAGAGAGTCCAACTTTTTTCCTTGGTAAATGTATACTTTTGGTGTAGTTTTTGTTGTAGTTTGAGGTTTATTTTTAATATTAAAAAAATAGGGACGTTTTTCAAGAGTCAGCCACTCTAGGACCAAACCCTATCAAATGGTAAAGTTTGAAGAAAAAAATAAATAAGGAATAGTGCATGGAGGCATTGTATTTGCAGTTAATATTTTATTACGAATGTTAAAAAATTTAGCCCCTTAATTTATACAGCATCATTGTCCATCTTTCGATTGTTGTTCGGCCTTAATATCCTAAATGTTTCGAACTGCCTTAGCGATTGATAAACTAGCGTTTGTCAATACAATATTATGAAGGTGTTTTGTATTCTTTATAATCAAGAAAACTCGTTAAAACAGTCAAAATAGAGACTGATTGATCAGAATCAGTTACCCCAATGCATCAAATTCTAAACAGAGATGAAATCGATTTTTAAATCAAATTTAAAGTTGTCTTATAAATTTCTCCAACCGTGTTTTACGTTCATAGGAGTCTAGTACTGGCTTTAAAAAATATGAAACATGCCACATTCCCCTAAACCGATAAAAAATCTAAAAATATTGAAAAAGTGATCAATTTTACTCCGTTTTGCTGTAAATGTTTTCCATGCGTACCACACCTTTCGAGTGGTTCCTCCCCAACGGAAGACGAATGAGGGGATTGGGTACTTCCAAAACGAAACGTCCTAGCAGAGGGTAGTGTTTAAGTGCACAAATTAAGCTTCCTCTCAGTGCCCCCGGTAGTATATGAGGTAAAAGAGATGATGATTAGAGCAATGATGCGGTGGAAGACTTGAACCTGATGGTATCTTCCAGAAGGGGAAGTTGACGAGTAGAATTTTCGACCCAGGCCCGCAGAGCGTAGATTTGATGCTTCATGATTTGACCAGTTGGGTCGAGAGTTGAGATGAGCCATAAACGACCAAGAAGGCGAAAAAAACGCAAACGCTTTATTAAATACGGATGCGGGCTAGCTGGAGTTGTAGTGATTAAAAGATATGTGTGTTTTTGTTTTTAGTTTTTTGTGGATCCTGGGGAGCCTTAGAAGGTTAAGGTGAAGGCAAACTGATGCGATGGCATAGTGAGATTTGGCATTTTGCTTCAAGTTATTTGTCATGGACTTGCAACGGCGATAATTCAAAACAATGGAAAAAATTATTTAAAAAAAAGTATGAGGGACAATTAAAAAAAGCAATCAAATTCCATGTCATTCCATTTCACAATAAAGAGTTGATCAATGAAATCACTCCGGATTATTTATGGCAATTTAATTCTGACACGGTGTTGGTTTTTGTAAGTCATCGTCTCATAATTCAGCTTTATGTGAGATCACCGATTATCACTGTAATCAATGGCTCAATTCAGTTTATTTTGTCCTCACAAGAGTCAGGCTTCATTCAACCTTCTCCAATCGCTATGTCGCCGATATTATCCGAACAACAATGATACTTGCACACATGAATCGAAACTGGGTCACGAACTTGGCGACTCCGCCTTACAGTCATTCAGCGGTTCCAAAGTGGTCCTGCTGGACGTGACCTTGAGGGCGTGACACCAGAACTGGTCAACGCCAAACCAAAGGCCATGACCAAAACCGATCTGATCCGATCCGTTTCGTGTGTGTCCGGCACCGAAATGAACCGACTTGGATACTCGATTCGCGATTCGAGTGATAACCAATAACAGTGGCCGGCCATTGACACAACAATTCAATGGTCAGCAGCACTCAATGAGCGTTGTCTTCGTCGTGTGTGTTCGACCCTTGACCATAATATCAATGTGATTATTGTCTCGGTGGCGAGGTCTGAGGAGCAAAAAAAAAACAACACAACCGGACCACGATTGTTATCGAATTGCTGCCACCGAAGGACGTCAGAAGTTGTCAGTGCGTAGCTTCAGACGTCGCCATCGACTTCTTGTAGCCTGTCCAATAGTAACTGAAACGTATCAAAATTATAACCGTCATCCACTCATTTACACGATTCGGTCAACCGATTTTGGTTTGATATAACCATCAGGTGACAGAAATATAACTGAACAAGTTGAATTTGGTTGGCTTTCAGAGCAAAGTTGAAAAATGTGAGTTGCTAATATTTTTGTTTTGTTTCGAAGGTTCGTATTTTTTAACTAAAGAACAGTTTTATCCTTTGCTTAGTGATATTTTTTATATTTGAAACTAATTGAACAAATTGACTAAGTAATTGCGTTTGCACACAGCCAAAAAAAGCGGGGCATTCGAGACATCAGCCAAAGTTGTTCTTTAAAAGTACGCGGATTGATTGTGCTCAGTTTTTTCATACATGACTTTTGACTACATGGTTTTTTGCCATAAACACGTTTATTTTCGCGAATTCACACGTTCGACATATGAACATTGGATTTGAAATTGCGTTAAAAAAAACTCTTGTTCAATACCTAATATATTTTTTTAACAAATTAGCACAAATTTTTACAATACCTGACAATATCTGGGAATTTGATCCCGAATTTTTCAACATAAAATCCAGACAAATCTTAAACCGAGTCAGAGTTCATTTTACATTTGTTTATTATACCATAGCGCTTCTAGTTGCCGAATCTGGTATGTTTTGACAAAATTTTGTTTTTAAGTGTTTCCTCTATCAGTGCTGAAAATTTCGTTACGATTTGTTTCGTTTCAAAAAAGTTACAAGTGATGGAAGCGGCCAGACGAAAATTCATTTTGGACACGTGTTACCCATAGATTGGGCAACTGCTGGAGCATCGGGAAATTTGGCATAATTACAAATCCTTCGAATCAAAGAAGGGGGGCTCCCATACAAAATTAAGATAGGGTGTGACACAACCCATATAATTAATTTACGACTTTTATCAAATCGTTTGCTTTGATAAAATAAGATGATTTAATGCATTGAAAATATTTGCTTCTGTTGGAAGGGGGCGGAGACAAGCAGAAGAGTAGGGGAGAATGGGTATACATGACCCCCTTTTCTTATTTTCACCTTATTTTTTTGGGAAAAATTTAAAACTTGCACCCTTTTAAATTTTCTGACAGCTAAACTCCAAAAATTAGAATGATACTTGATACCGTAGATAAGTTATAAGCATTTTCGGGGTAGTAAAAAAATTGCGATATTTTTGAAGTTAAGGGAGACTTGATCCTTCATTCAGGAAGCTCTAATTTTTGTAAAAAAAATTTAAAAAAACCCAAGATAGAATGTCAATTGACTATTTTGGTTATGTTTGTTCCTATTTCTCAATTTATAACTGCCAGAAGAAGAAAACTCTATAACATTGTTTCAGCCCTAATTACATTGCATACATAAAGGCGCTATTATCTATAATTAAGAGAAAATTAATTATTTTGGCCATTTTCTTCAGACAGTTGTAGGATGAATATTAGAAATTGGATATATATTGGTAATTTCATAATCAGCAATGATCCCGATCAATTCAGAAGAAGAATAAACTGTTTGAACTCTAGGGATCTTATGAACCCATAATCAATATTTTAGAAAACTTTTTCTAAAAAAAGTTGAGAGTTTTCCATTGCTTTGGAAATATGGAATAATTTAATTAATATTATATTCGAACGATTGATTTATTGGAATAAATATTTTTGTATTAATTTTCCATGTACGGAACATTTTAAGGTGATGAAAAAAGATCTTCAAGTCGCATTTTCTGAAATTTTTCAAACATAGTTCAATAACACAAACAATTATTTTGTTGAATTTTTTTTGAGCTTTAGGCATTGTTTTTTTTTGCTCCATTCGGCATATTTTTCCAGAACATTTGATCTTTGTTTCCAGTTACGAGATATAGCTGAGGAATCAAGTATCCCCAGGGATCAAGTATCCACATTCTCCCCTATTAAAAAAAATATTCATACAGGAAAGAGATTAAAAGGAATCTCACACATTTTTTTGTATGATTGGAACTTATCGATCAAATGGAACCCAAATTGACATAGGAAGGATGCTTGTTGCCTACTTTTCTAGCATAAATAAATAAATTTCACATCAGAATTTAGGTACTTTATTTTAAATGTTTGATAACTTCCGCCTCCCTCACTGCCTTGCTATAGAGAGAGGAGAAAGATAGAGTGGGTTCCATTACAATTTTATTGAAAATTTAGTTCTTGATCTATTATCATTAAACACGACAAAAATGGGTATGATTATTCGATACCCTATCTTATTTCAGTCATTGAGAAGAAGGGAGGAGAAGGGGCCATAATACTTTTTTTTAGCAATTATTAAACATCTTAAAAAAGAGTCTTAATTTCAGATAAAATAAATAAAGTGATTTAAAATTTAGTAATGAGAACAGGTTTTGAAAAAATATCATTTGAAGCGATTGTTTGAGATCCCTCCTCCTGGAGCAAGAAGGCTCCAAGGCCATTTTTGCACAACTCGAGAACTTATCTCAGAAAAGGAGGGTTTTCTGGTTACAACAAAAATAGGTATGATTATTAGAAATGTTTACCTCCTTCAAGTTGTGGAGGATGGGAAGGATAAAGGGGACAGGGCAGCATTTTTTAGCAAAAATCGAACACTAATCAATCAAAAAGTACCATGTTTTCTAAGAAAGATGTTTGCGTTTGCGAACGAATAATTTTAGACTTTTCATTTTTTCAGTGCTTAGTAGGCAAGGAGTCAAGATTTTTTTTTTCATATTTTACTTGGCACGGACTTGGAGCTTAATGTGGCATGCGACGCTATTTAAATATTAACAATATTTTATTATTTATTATATCCCCACTTTGGAAGAGAGAAAAAGTGGAGAATCCATATCAATAGGTACAACATACATTTCAGCATAATTCTCGTGTGAGCTTTCATTACGTTGTATGAAACATCTTAAGAATTCACAGCAAACTGCTGCATAAGTAATCAAAACAACTTTTAAATTTGTATTTCACAAATAGAATATTTTGTCCAGGCTACAAATGTTCTAGATGGAGAGAGGTTGTGACAAGTTTATGTAAAATTTTATATTTTTAAGTAATAAAATTGTTCACGTTTTGCTTCATACGACAGAATGAAAGCTCACGCGAGAATTAAAGAACCCATGAAACTTACAAAAACACAGTAAATATTTCACATCTTGAAAAAAACTTTAACTTAAAGTTTCACTTAATAAGATAAAATCTTCTCTTCAGTTGCATTCAGTTCTCATTTTGAAATGGTTTTTTCGGCTTTATGCTGAAATCGTATATAATAATTCCTAAAAAAATATAAATAAAGTTAAATAATATTTACAAATTTTATTAATTTTTCAAGGTTTAGCAAAGCACACCAGGTCAGCTAGTTTTAAATAAAAATTGGAAATAAATAGGGAAATAAACCATAGTTTAATTTTAATGCTTTAAGATAATTTTAAATGTTTTATTGTACAATACATAAAAGGCTAAAATTTATTTAAACAAATGTTTAGGAACCGCATTCGGGATACAATGCAGCCGAGAAATTAAAAACAATTTCAAAGCTTAAAAAATGTTGGATGGTCTTAGGACCCCGTGGTTATATGTTTTCTAATAATTAGCTTTGAAAAAGATATAGTCGCATAACAGTAAACACTATTGCTTGGGCAAGATAACTTCTAGAAAAACAGAGAATAAAATATTGTTTGAACAAAATTTTTATCCACAAGCTTGCTTGAGTCACCTTTGAGTCCCCTTGAACTGATTGAAAAATCCTCAATCTCACCCGGAATTTCAACCGGATTTCATAAGCATTCCTTCGGTATCGCTTCAATGTACGTTGAGTTCAATTCATCACCCGCTAAACATACGTTTGGTTGGTCAGTTTCCATTGTCCTGTTCAAAATCAACTGTCAGCCACAAATAGTCCACCTCGACTAAGATTCGGTTTCATACAATTAAGCGGTCGTTAAGCTAATCCATCCAACTGGTTAGTCAGCAAAAATATCGAGAATAAAAAATCTTAAGAACCCAAGTCTAGACCTACGAACCTACATGAATGCGCTTTGCAACCGCCTTCTTCGATCTGACCTTGTGCGAGTTAATTTCTTCTCATTCAGTTGGTATGAAGTGTGAACAAACGCAAACGACCCGATACCGCATTTATCTCAGAAGGCGCTGACAACAATCAGCTTACAGAAAGACCCTTGAGGTTAAAAAAATAACTCAAAGACTCCTACGATCTCCGGCTGGCTGCCTAGCTTGAATTGAAATCGCTCTAGTCCACACGCGGCCAAGAATGTCGCGGTTCATTGTTTATAGGCCTGGTGTAGACCTCATGAAGCTGAACGAATTCTACTACAGGAGTATCAGAACAGGGGTTTTCACATGTCAAGCGTTGTATGAACTAAGAATCGAGTGCATTTTGGTGTGTGGAATTCAGATCTGCCCCGGAGGGCAAATTTTGTAACCATGAATCATCGGTGCCGAACGCCGAGGTCTATGGAGAATAATACTTTGTTAACTTAGCTATTGGGACATTACTCTAAATGAAATAATTTGAATCGATTCTAAAGTTATTATATTCAATAAATATCTTAAAGTAAAAATATTTTTCTTGTATAAAGTTTATGAAAAAAGGATCTGCAGGAGATACGTCAACAACAGTTTCATTCACAATAACGTTTTTTTGGATCGCCAATGTTAAACCATCTAAATTTCTGATTCCTTGTCCACACTTATTGATAACCCTCTTACGAGTAGTTTCATTTTTTAACTGGTACTCCTATACTTGTACGCTACCTTCAACAAGGTGTCTAATTTGTGATGAGAAATGTATGTATTCCTGATAAGGGCCGTAGGAAGAACTGCCTAATTGCACAATAAGGAAAAAAGTATATATGAAGAAATACAATATCTTTCCTCCTACATGAACCAAATCTATGAAAATATACTTTCCTTTAGTTGAAATGTCCGGAAAATCGATTGGACATAGTTGCAGGAGCCTCACGAGCTTACGAACGGAGATATAGTGCCTTTTAACCCCCAATTCCCCCATATTTCGCTGTTTATTTATTTATTTATTTATTTATTTATTTATTTATTTTTTTTTATTTATTTATTTATTTATTCAATCAACAGACCGAGTATAGGTCCAAATGACGTCTTAAAGTTAAAGTAACACAAAATTTACATCTAACTAGCGATTTCTCGATATTCTTATAACTTTTCTTCGGAAAGCATCCCTCGAAATGTCTGAACCAGGGTTGGTAAATTTCGCCCGTCACGCTTGACCCGACTAGTTTTTTTTTCCATCAAACGACCGGCACCTCACTCAATTGACAGAGCCTCACTACTCGCATGACGGATAAAGCACGACAACAATCAACATTTCTCCGTCATGCGACTGGCGAAGCTCCTACACATCCTCGATCGGCTGCTGCCGGCAGGTACAACTAATTGAACGACTTGCTGGCAGAGAGCAACAATAGCAATAAAAAACTGAAAACGGGCTTGCTGGCAGGAGCAACAATAATAATAAATGCGTTTCTTTTTCGTCTTCGGTCGTCTTCGGCTTGCTGGCAGGAGTAACAATAATAATAAATGCGTTTCTTTTTCGTCATCGGTCGTTGAAATGCGATTGCTTGACTAGGTTATTATTTTAGCTTCAAATGACTGGGGAATGAATGACTGGCAAACGAATTGACTGGTCGTTAAGGAACAGTCAAATGAGTTTGAAGGACCATTTTACCGTTGACCGTTGAATTATGCCAACCCTGGTCTGAACGTTCTCAGAGCACCGATGAATGCATCATTGGCTCCATAGTTGCTTAATCGAATGGGAACATACAGTTGAAGGTCCTTTTTCTCAGTCCATGGAGTCTCACCATAAGAGGAATAGCTTCCAGTGGCGTAGGGCACTCGATTCGCGATGTCAGTAGATCGGCGACGAAAGAGGCTCGTGATGCATTTCTTCGGGCTTGAAGAATTTCCATGTCTATAAGACTACATCGTTGTTCGTAGCTAGGCAGGTGAAACGGATCTTGCCAGTTTAGGTGTCAAAGGGCATAACGCAAAAAAACGCCGCTGGATAGCCTCGAGCCGCTCGTTTTCGTTCTGGTAGTAGGAACACCAGGCAGCTGATGCGTATTCGAGAATGGATCGAACTATGCTGCAATACAGGCTCTTCAGGTAGTACACGTCCTTGAAGTCCTTGGCCATTCAAAAAAAAAATACATAGCTTGTAGAAGCTTTAACGACGAGCTTACAGTCGAGTATTACGCCAAAATCATTGATGTGGCCCACCCGCGCAATGGACTCATCTCCTAAGAAGTACTCCGCGCAAAAAGGCTGCCGTCTTCGTGAGAAACTGACGACTGCACATCTACTGCGATTCAGAGACAGGCAGTTGATGTGGCATTACTGTGCGAATAGATTGAACTGGTTTAGCAGAAAATCGATGGCGTCCTGACCGTTTATGGTGTAGAACAGTTAAAGAATATCAGCATAAAAAAGTTTCGGGCCGTCGAGGAGTGAGAGCACATCGTCAAAATAGGTTGAGAAGATAATCGGTCCTAGGCGACTACCTTGGGGTACACCGGAGGAGTCAGAGAACTGGCTGGAGAGAGTGTCTCCACAGTGCGAACTGTTAATTTACGTCCAGTTAAGTAACTGCGAACCAGCCAGCGTTCAAGCTTACCAATAGCGATATCGTGGCTCGCCTTATCAAACGCTGCTGACAAATCGGTATAAATGGCGTCAGTTTGAGACTTAACAGCAAAACTTTCATGTACATAGGAAGTCTGATCTATTTGAATACTTTGCTTACAGTACGATAAAGTCGGATCCATGACGACTAATTCGAATAGTTTGGTTATTGCACATAAAGCAGAAATTCAGTTAAACACGCATTAATCGTTTTAAAAAGGAACATAGATGGTATACCGTCCGGGTTAGGAGAGAGGGAGTTTTTGAGCTTTACCGCTGCTTTAGTAGAAGTGCTTCAGATATGACCGCGTCTTCTACTTCAATCGTGCTCATGCAGAAGCCGAGTAACGTAACATTCCTAACAGCAGTCTCCACATGTTGTGCGGATGTTGAAGCACTACCAAAAGAACTCGAGAATTTGTTAGCAAAGAGTGCACTGATTCCGCAACCAGAGTTCGCAATGTAGCTGACTTTTGATGTGCTTTCAGAACGATTTTGGGTTGAACTTGAGGTTACGTTGTACTCGGAAAAGATGATTTCGGTAACAACGCTTACTGGCTTTTTTAAAAGCGGGGTAAAGTCTTCGATATACATCCTTAGTTTGGGAGGAGGTGATTTCACAGGGAACATCTATTTATTTATTTATTTATTCCGCCAAACAGTGTAGGCTACATATATATAATAACTTAAACCTAGAGATTACAATGTTCAAATAAGCTTAATAATAATAATTTTTCTTTACATTTACAAAGTCAGGTTCTTCGGTGCCTGTTACCGTAAAAACCTTTTTTCAGCTGCTGTTTTGACATAGTTAAGTCTATATTCTCATAATGTTTATTATAACTATACATTAAACAATTAACAGGACTATATTTTCCATAATCAGTTCGAGTAGAGGTTATAATGAAAAGATTTCTTGTTCTTAAATGACGGCAAGGACAATAAAAGTTTAATTGATCTAGTAGATAAGCAGACTGAACGCGCTGATTAATTATGTCGTTTACAAAACAGATTGCAGCAAACTCTCTTCTTACACTTAATGTTTCCATGTTTATAAGCAGGCAACGTGATTCATAGCTAGGTAATTGGTTCTGAGACCATCCTAAATTTCGTAAAGCGAATAGAACAAACTAGCTGACCCGGTAAACTTCGTTTTACCTTCGAAAGTATAAATCGTAATAAATGTTTAATTTCATCTACACGTCCTTAACTGCATTGTGCTCGCCAATAGATTCTTATGGAAATCGTAACAAATAAAGTTTAATTTGTATTAGGACCCCCTATCATCAAAAGTGAGATCCTTGAAACTATTATACAAACCATCTCTGACCCAAAAAACCCTCGGATACCAAATTTCACTTCATTCCGACCGACCATTCATACGTGATGTTATCACAAAGAAAACGCCTCCATTTTTATATATAAGAAGATGTGAAGAAGAGATAACTTTGTATGGGAACCCCCCTTTCATAAAAAGTTAGATTCTTGAAAGTATTATACAAACCATCTCTGACCCAAAAAACCCTCGGATACCAAATTTCACTTCATTCCGACCGACCATTCATACGTGATGTTATCACAAAGAAAACGCCTCCATTTTTATATATAAGAAGATGTGAAGAAAAGATAACTTTGTATGGGGACCCCTCTTTCATAAAAAGTGAGATTCTTGAAAGTATTATACAAACCATCTCTGACCCAAAAAACCCTCGGATACCAAATTTCACTTCATTCCGACCGACCATTCATACGTGATGTTATCACAAAGAAAACGCCTCCATTTTTATATATAAGATGTCAAGAGATAACTTTGTATGGGGACCCCTCTTTCATAAAAAGTGAGATTCTTGAAAGTATTATACAAACCATCTCTGACCCAAAAAACCCTCGGATACCAAATTTCACTTCATTCCGACCGACCATTCATACGTGATGTTATCACAAAGAAAACGCCTCCATTTTTATATATAAGATTGTTTCTGGACTGATTCCAAACGGTTTTTATGTAAAATTTGAAAAGGCGACCACACAACGCTACAATACTCAAGAATAGATCTAACATAAGCTGTGTACAATGTTTTTATTGTGTATGGGTCTTTAAAATTATAACTGAAACGTTTTATAAATGCTAACATACCGTTTGATTTCTGGATTATTGAGTTATAGTGATCTACAAAGGTAAGTTTTGAGTCCAATATAACTCCAAGGTCTCTAATCTTGTTGACTCTCTCGACAGGATCATCTCCCAATTTGACAATTTCATATGACTGACATTTTCTTCTGGTAAATATAATATTTGAACATTTTGCCACGTTAAGTTTGAGCAGACTTTTAATGCACCATTTGTTAAATACATTAACTTCGTTTTGAAAGATTCTAAAGTCTTCTTCGCTATTCACTTTCATATAAAGTTTCATATCATCAGCATAAATTAGCACATTTGACTGCTTGAGAAGACAAGTTATATCATTTACGTGTAAAATAAATAATAAGGGGCCGAGATGGGAGCCTTGAGGCACACCAGAAGTAACGGAGATACTTTTTGAAAGTGAACCATTAAATCTAACAACTTGTGAGCGGTTCGTTAAATAGGACCTTATCCATTTCAGTAGGTGTGAACTGAAACCCTGTTTATTTAATTTAAAAATTAACATGGGGATGTCAATTCTGTCAAAACATCTCTACGCCGTCTTCAGTCGACGCAGTTCTTTCGTAAACTAGGCAGTCCGCAAATTCCCGGATGTCGTACGCTTTGGCACGTGGCGGTCGATAACGTATTTTAAGATACGCGAAAAGGTTTCGGCCACAGCATTGGGATTCAATAGATTGAGTTCAGATTCCCAGTCGATGGTGACCAGGATATGGGAGACAACATCGAAATCCGTATGCTTGAAGTCGAGATAGAAAGGTGCTGATTTTACGACAGAAACATGCAATCCAGTGACCTCGAGCGAGACCAGTAAAGCTGGATGATGCTGAACTCTGTTAATTTAACGCAAGGTTGCCGTACTGAGGAAGTCTAGTATGATGTTTGTGGGCGCCGAAAATATAGAGAGCACGGGATCCGGGTACAAAAAGCTACCATGGTTGGAGCACCACTTCAAACCGAGCATATTGAATTCACGAATGCCGAGAATATCGTCTTCGGGGGGCGCAGAGAGAACTCACTTCGGATATGCAGCGAGAAAAAAACACCGCCAGGGCGACATTTCGCATACGATCAGGGGGCAGTTTTGGTTGCCAAGATCGATGCAGGTCCACACAAGTTCCAAGTCGTGCCTGTAGTCATCGTCAATGAGCAATGCATGGATATTGGATTTAACAGCAATTACTTAAAACTCCACATCTAGTGTACTTATTGCTTTTACGGGGACTGAATGATACGGTCGTTTAGCCATGTTTCCGTGAAAGCGACGACGTCGTAGCAGGAACAAGAGCTGGCGTGCAGATAATCTGCTAGGCGGGAGTTTATACCTCCGACATTCTGGTAGTACGTGGTGAGTGAATCATAAGATTCTATCGCATAGCTAGAGCCTCGAACGCTGGAAGGGAAGGAACCATCAGGCGGAGGAAAATGGTCAGGAGGGCCATACTTGCCTGAGCTCACAGGCTGGAGAACCCCTGCTCTGGGCTGGTAGTTCCACCTCATCGTGGTCCTGGGCGGAAACGTGTCTGCAAGTCCGGCGTATTACAAATGTACGGCCAAGAGAACTACCACTAAACCCACTAGAGGCCGTCGACGGGTCTGCCAAACCCGCGCGGAAGAAGTGGTATACCCGGGTACTTAGGTTACAGTACTTGGGTGTGAGGGTGAGGGTCCAACACGTGTTCCCGGGGTCATGACCCTGAAATGTGGACGTGACCGGAAGGAGAGCGATCGCCAACTCGTTTTGCGTTTCGGTGGGTAAAGAGCCGACTCGAAAAACGAGTCGATGCGCAAAGTGGTGGCCAATGATGGGCCGATCACTTAGAGAGGTGTTTTACACGTCAGTGTCAGTGAGGCACAGTTTCATGCCGGAGGAGTCAGGTTTCGACACGCGTTTTGGGAATTGTTGCGCCCGAACCACGCGACCTGATGAGGGCGTTCTACACCTCGAGTCAGCGCGAGTGTTGACTTAAGTCAAGACTAGGGAGTTCGGAGGAGTCTGAGTCCTACACGTGGCTTAGGAGGCTTGCCGCGTGTTCGATCAGAGAAAGTGTCGTCGACAACTCGCTTTGTGTTTCTGGACTTCCTGGACTAGATCCACAAAGTTAGTAATTGCGCTAAAAGGGGACCTCTTTTAACACGATGAGATGTCGGCCCTAGCTCGTCAGAGGAGGGGTTGCGCTTCGAGTTGTGTTAGAATGAAGTATTGCTGACAGAGTATTCGGAAACGAGTATTGCCTTGGAGCGCATTAGCACAAATTGACCTCCCACTATTGAAGTATAGTGTGTCAAACAGTTCGAGGTGGGAACAAAGGTCAGTGGCCCCAGGTGGATTTAATTGCGTAGGGGATACAGGCCAAGCTCGGTGCGTCCGGGTCATGTGACCCAAGTCGGAATGGCTGGTCGAACCGTAGCAAATTGACAGTCGGGATGAAATCTGTTGTAAGGTGAGATCTTTTCACGAGGATTGCCGAACAGAATGAATACTTGCCGTTGAAAACAGGTCGGAGAACCTCGTCACCGCAGTCGAACTCAGAGCCGGGACGACTGAAGACGTTAGCATGAAACAGCGCGACTGAGTCAAAGGGCTCCGAGGTCTACAAAATGCTAAAACCGTTGCGCCCCGGGGTAGAAACAATTGACGACGAAAATGATTGACTCGAGGATCCGATAAAATTGGTGCAAGCACATGAGGCTTAGAACGCGAAGGACTCGTTGTCGAAAAACGGTGGACTTTCATTGTCAGCAATCCTTGGTGTGGTAAAACCAGTGCCAGTGGTGTAGAACTCCCGGAAGTTAAAGATGGAGTGAGGAGAAAACGGGACAACAGTTGTGGACGGGTTTTTTTATCCAAGAAATTCAAACTCTCTAAACAGAACTCCAGCGGGACGCCAAGAGCGGCGTCTTCGAGCTTGGAGACCACTCCAACATTGAACGAAATGGACCTGAGCGTGTTTACGTCGACAATCTTCCGTACCAATAGGTGAACCTCGGCAGATTCACACTGAAGACATTCCGTGACGAATTCTTCGATGTCCTTAGCTGAGACGGTTTTTTGATCCAATTTTTTTTCTCCCTAGGCACAACAGTGGCTATCAATTTAGCATTGACTATCTTAGTATCAACACAGGAGCTGAGTGGGTGGTTCGATTTGCCGTCGCTTATTTGTAGGGGTGGCAAGGCTAGGCCAAGGCAGGGCCATGCGAGGGGATTTTCGGTGTGTCATGTTGGCTAATTCCGACTTCACTCCCGCAACTAAGGACGCTTGTTGTTTTCCTTAAAACCCCGGATCAGAGATTCGTAACAAGCCATAGTGCGACGAAACGCTGAATTTTTAAAAAGATTACAACACACATCACAGATTCAAAGTAGATTTTTGTTGTCTGCCCTGGGTTTTTGGTGTGAGGCAAGAAGCCCAGCGCACTTTAAGTGATACGCCAGAGTACAGAAGCCTTGACAAGTGATGCTGTCGGAATAGCTTGTGGCCTGGCGCATATGTCACAGGCCATAACGATGGAAGACATTTGAGCCTCTCTTGCTTCCTAAATTTAGCTGCGGGCGCCAGTTGAAGCCATTGTAAACAATCCAGAAAAAACACTGATTTGGACCAGAAAATGTCTAACAAAAATGGATCTATCTAGTGCCGAGAATTCAAATGAAATCTGTTTGTGCTACCGAAGACTGCATTTCGATTTGAGTTAAGATAAAAAAAAATATGAAGCTTCAAAAATAAGCTAAATTTTAAAGGGTGATATTTATCACCGTTAATGGTGCGTCAAAATATTCGGCGCAGTGCCTCATTAACAGTGATGAATATCACCCTTAAAAAAGTCACGCCATTTTAGAACTTTTATAACTTTTTTATATCATGTCTATTCAAAATATGGAATTCGAATGAAAAATTAGTCATAATTTAAGCTTTAAGAAAAACCGTTTTCAAAAGAAATCGGCCCAAGAGGACAAGACTAATTTATGATAAACTGGTTTTTCATGTTCCTCCCAAACAAAATGTCTGAAAATCCCATGCAAACGTCAGGCTCGTAGAGCGACCCCTTCTTGTTATCCATCTGGCCCAAATTTGGCATGAGATCTTGTAGTGAGCCAAGGATCAATTTTAGCCTGCAGCACGCAAAACTTCTTAAGTTTGAAATTTCCCCTAAAAATTTGGGGCAGTATTTGATGTGTATGTAGTCAAAACAACTTACGATCTTCTAGAAAGATGATCTTTGTACAAAACCTTTATTTGAAATATCTTAGTCTTGAATATTCTTCAGTTATTTTCGAAACATTTATAATGTACACATTTTAAGTTAGATTTCTACCTACCATCAGGTGATAAAAATTCTAATTTCTTTTTTGGACTTAATGCCCCCGAGTGAAATATGACATTCAATAAATTTACCAACAATTTTTCCAACTGAAACCGGAAAAATCATTTCCGCAGCAAATAGTTTACATAACCGTAAGTGAGTGAGTGAGTCAGCTCCACCATCTGATATGTTGATGTTAAATCGTAATCACTTAGTTAGCCTACGCTTAGCCTTTTTAACCGGGAAGATCAACTCAACAAATGAGAAAACATGATTCCATTGGGTCAGTCATACTAGTTTTCTTGCATTTTTTTTGTACTTATGCCTCTTTCGAAGCAGGAAAACCAAATCCGGCTTCAGTCTGAAACTGAATACTGTGGTGAGAAAAACCGGTAATATGCAAAGTTGCGCAAAGAAAGCTACGCGTTCAATTTGAGTCGGAATTCAAGTAGGTTTTCCACACGGGTCTTTCGGATATGGGGCTTTTCCGGGGCTTTGAACAACAAACTTTACCATTAACAAGAAAACTAACACGTGTAGTGGAAGACAAACTTGCTAACCAAAAAAATGAGCAAAACACAAAGAAAACACATAAGGTAACGAAAAAAATACAACAGAAGCGGGCGACCCTGGTTAATGTTTTGCTTACAGGCTATCCGCCTTATATTTCCATAATATGTGCTAGTTTTTCAGGTTTTTCGCACCCGGACCGGACCAAGCCAAGACCAGACTAGGCCTTGTGGAAGTTGGTCGGTTGTTGTTGTAGTAAGCAAGTAAATTGGACGGATTTGGCGCGAAAAACTGCATTCAAGTTCGCTTTGTGGGATTACATCATCATTAGTATATACCCTACTGCTATCAGCAAAATCAACAACGACTCATTATTGCTCTCATGAGCTACAGTTGGCGAGAGAATGAGAGTGAAAGTCGTTGGTTTAACTGAATTATTCCTGGGTGATTAAATTTAAGAAACAAGTAACAAATGATTTGACGAACTATGTTTTGAAAACTCAGAAACAAAATTTGTTTACTAAAATTTTTGTAAAAATTCAAAATGTAAAAAAAAAATTAAATCCTCGCTACGCTGTCAAAATTGTCAAAATTGTCAAAATTGTCAAAATTGTCAAAATTGTCAAAATTGTTAAAATTGTTAAAATTGTCAAAATTGTCAAAATTGTCAAAATTGTCAAAATTGTCAAAATTGTCAAAATTGTCAAAATTGTCAAAATTGTCAACATTGTCAAAATTGTCAAAATTATCAAAATTGTCAAAATTGTCAAAATTGTCAAAATTGTCAAAATTGTCAAAATTGTCAAAATTGTCAAAATTGTCAAAATTGTCAAAATTGTCAAAATTGTTAAAATTGTCAAAATTGTCAAAATTGTCAGAATTGTCAAAATTGTCAAAATTGTCAAAATTGTCAAAATTGTCAAAATTGTCAAAATTGTCAAAATTGTCAAAATTGTCAAAATTGTCAAAATTGTCAAAATTGTCAAAATTGTCAAAATTGTCAAAATTGTCAAAATTGTCAAAATTGTCAAAATTGTCAAAATTGTCAAAATTGTCAAAATTGTCAAAATTGTCAAAATTGTCAAAATTGTCAAAATTGTCAAAATTGTCAAAATTGTCAAAATTGTCAAAATTGTCAAAATTGTCAAAATTGTCAAAATTGTCAAAATTGTCAAAATTGTCAAAATTGTCAAAATTATCAAAATTGTCAAAATTGTCAAAATTGTCAAAATTGTCAAAATTGTCAAAATTGTCAAAATTGTCAAAATTGTCAAAATTGTCAAAATTGTCAAAATTGTTAAAATTGTTAAAATTGTCAAAATTGTCAAAATTGTCAAAATTGTCAAAATTGTCAAAATTGTCAAAATTGTCAAAATTGTCAAAATTGTCAAAATTTTCAAAATTGTCAAAATTGTCAAAATTGTCAAAATTTTCAAAATTGTCAAAATTGTCAAAACTGTCAAAATTGTCAAAATTGTCAAAATTGTCAAAATTGTCAAAATTGTCAAAATTGTCAAAATTGTCAAAATTGTCAAAATTGTCAAAATTGTCAAAATTGTCAAAATTGTCAAAATTGTCAAAATTGTCAAAATTGTCAAAATTGTCAAAATTGTCAAAATTGTCAAAATTGTCAAAATTTTCAAAATTTTCAGGAATGTCAATATGGTCAAAAATGTTAAAATTGTCGAATCCAAAAATTTGAAAAATTGGTTATTTTAAACGGCAGCTTTTTTACTTGATTGCCGATTTTTACCAATGTGCAAATAACTGATAACACTTTGTCAGACTGTTTTCACAATTTTTTTTGGAAAAAATTCCCACAATTATCCATTTTCCATGAGACATTTCTTCTCTGGGCCATATGGTCGATCGAGAATTGTTTATGCAATTGGATAATTATGCGATCAGCGGCTGCAAACAACCACACATGTTTGAAATCAGCTGTTGAAATACCTATTTCGCCCCTCTAAGTTAATCAGCCGCTACACGCACCCATTCATTACTAGCACTCGTCGCCTTTGGACCCGTTTTTCGAGTGACATAACTTAGATTGCAAAGAATCGTACTTACTACGAGACTCGGAGCCTGTAAAAATGACCAACTCAAACAAATCACTCTTTTATCAACCTCCTCGTCACTGCCCCCTAACTCAAACTCAAACTAAGATCGATCTGGCCAATGGGTCTCGATAAGGGCAATAACACCCCACACCGTTTTAAATCGGTTCACATCAACCTGTTTGCATTACCTTCTGAAGTCCTCCCCGTACATGGTAAGTCACTCTTTCTGGGGGCAAGTCAACAAACCCAAAATAAATAAATAAAAAAAAACACTACACTCACCCCAGAGCTAGCAGCGCGTCACCCATGATATTGCATCAGGTGTAGCGTTTCGAACTAGTTTAAAGTACCGATCTACACCTACTTAAAAGGCTTAAGATCGTTGAACCAGTTTAGTCAGTTAGTAAGTCAACTCTTGGAAAAGTTCTGGCTGAGACTGCTCGAAAGAGAAAAGATTCAAACATACATACACTGGAAAAAAAACTTGCCCCTAATGATATGGGTCGATGGCTTCATTCAGAAAAGCCTTAAATAAAGTTGCTGGTTTCTTAACCGAAAGAACGAAAATTTCTTTTCGACACGATCAGGGAATGTGGTGGTTGGATTCTTGGCTTTGCATAGCTGATCTAAATACCAGTTTTCGAGAGTAGATAAAATGTTGACGCAATTTAAGCGAGATCCTACTCTTTAGTGACGAAAATTTATTTTACAGCTATCAAATCTGGTTCAGCTAAGCATGTTGAAGGAACTCTTAGTACTCTTAGTACCGATCAGGGCCGTAGGAAGAACCGATTCAGGGGGGTTTGGTAACTTATTTTTACATATGATTTTTTGCCCAACAATGCACGAATACGAACAAAATTAAACAAATTATGCTTGTATCTATAAAATTATTCATTCTCCAAAGCCTTAAATGTGAGCTAAATTTGCTTTCATCGATGGTTAACATCTTTAAATTTTTTTTAAGAGTCTGGTAGATCCAACTTAGTTGATTTGAGCATAAAATAAGCTTTTTTTGGAGAGCCTTCCATTTAAAAAAAAAACTTATGCTATACTCAAATCAAACAAGCAAAAAAAACCAAATTATTTTGCAAATTCAAAGACCTTTCATAAATATAAATAAAAAATAATAAGTGATAAAAATAATTATATTTTCAGATCAAATTTACTTGATGCAAACTTGAACCAAATTAATGATTTTAATATGAAATTTGGCTTTAAAAATCTGAAATATTAATACATCGCGGACGAAATACGAGATTATTCGTTTTTTTTAACATACCGCATATGCTCCAATGAAAAGCATAATTCAAAAGTTTTTTTTGTATGCTTCATTGTTCGAGGGACCAACGATACGTTTTCACCCTCTCAATTCAAATGTTATGATTTTAATAATGAAACCTCAATCAACAAAATGTAACACAATACTTCCCGTTACTCAAATACATTAAATTAGAAGAATTTTGTCTAATGATTTCTGAAACATAAAATACCAAATTTTGGTGTCCTTAATGTGTGAACAATGTTTAACAATACACCGGTAAAATATAGAATTTTATTCAGATGTATTTAAGCAAGGATGATTCTTTGACAGCAAATATTTTTCATAAAGAATTAATCCCATAGCGAAAATCCTGTGGATGGTTTTTCAAAAATAAAATTTGGGTTTTCCGGATAAAACAAAATCAAGTCATATTCTACCTTTTATTTGTGATTTTCAGCTGAATTATGTCTACAAACTAATTTTGATTAAAAAATTTGAAATCTGGAAACTTAATTGACAAGCAATCTTAACACATTAAGGTCCACGATGAAATCTATGACGACAAACATCGAAATTTGGCATTCAATATCTCAGAAACCCCCTGACTGAATTTCACAAATTTAGCATTTTTAAGTTGAGGCAAATGTTGAGATCAAATTTGTGCAGTTAAGTTTAACAATTAGATTCAGTCCATTCGAGTTATACTTCAAAGTGTAGCACACTATTGGCAAGCGAAAAAAACGAAACCCGCAATGTGTTCAGTTCATGATCTCTTGAATTCCCCAACAATTATATGTTAATTGTAAAAATTATTTAAAAGCTTAATCTTTCTCTAAATTTTGAATCTGCATTCTGAATCTGAATTCTGAATCTAAAAAAAATTACGCTTTGAATTTGAATTTCAATATGACTTCTGGTATATACAAAAGTGGGGGAGGTAGTAATTTGGCTACGACCGCTAAACGTAGAATTACGCAATTGTTTTTTGTCAATGTATAGAATAACAGAACTTATAGTGCATTTTTGAAATGACCAACATATGAGTGTCAAAATGGCAATATGACGTGACAAATTTCAATCATTTAACAGAATTTAACCATGTGACATAAACCTATCGCCAGAAATAATCTGAGCATGCAGTACATGTGACATAATCGGATCATGCAACATAATCAGATCATGTAACATAATTCGACCAGGTGACCTAATTCAACTATGCAATAAAATCGACCATCTGAGATAATCCGACCATGCAACATAATCGACCATGTGGCACAATCTGATTATGCAATATAATCAACCATGTGACAATATCCGATCATGCAGTTAAATCGAAGATGTGACATTATCTGATCATGCAACATTTTCGACCATGCAAAATATTTTGACCATGTGACAAAATCCGACCATGCTACATAACTCGATCATGCAACATAATCCGACCATGTGACAAAATCCAACCATTCAACATAATCGAATCATGCAACATAATCAGACCATGTGACATAATCCGATCCTGTGACATAATCGACCATGCAACAAATATGTGACATAATCCGACCATGTGACATAATCGGACCATGTGACATAATCAGATCATGCAAGATAACCAGACCATGTGACATAATCCGATTATGTAACAAAATTGGACCATGTGACATAATCCAACCATGCAACATTATCGACCATGTGAAATAATCCGACCATGAACATAATCGACCATGTGACATAATTCGATCATGCAACAAAATCGACCATGTGACATAATCGAATCATGCAACATAATCCGACCATGCAACATAATCGGACCATGCAACATAATCGCCCATGCAACATTATCGACCATGTGACATAAATCGATCATGCAAAATAATCGGACCATGTGACATAATCCGATCATGCAACATAATCCGACCATGAGACATAATCCGATCATGCAACATCATCGAACTATGTGACATAATCGATCATGCAACATAAATGGACCCTGTGCCATAATCCGACCATGCAACATTATCGATCATGTGACATAAATCGATCATGCAACATAATCGAATCATGCAACATAATCGGACCATGTGACATAATCCGATCATGCAACATAATCCGACCATGAGACATAATCGCCCATGCAACATAAATAGACCCTGTGACAAAATCTGACCATGCAACATTATCAACCATGTGACATAAATCAATCATGCAACATAATCCGACCATGCAACATAACCCGACCATGTAACAAAATCTATCTATGCAACATAATCTCCCATGCAACATAAGCGGACCATGTGACATAATTTGACCATGTAACATTATCCGACCATGCTACATAATCTGACCATGTGACGAATTCTAACCATGCAACATAATCGTACCATGTGACATAATCGACCATGCAACATAATCGGACCATGTGACAAAATTAAACCATGCGACATAATCGGACCATGTGACATAATCGCTCATGCAACATTATCGACCATTGACATAAATCGATCATGCAACATAAACGGACCATGTGACATAATCCGACCATGAGACATAATCCGATCATGCAACATAATCGGACTATGTGACATAATCGCCCATGCAACTTAAATGGACCCTGTGACATAATCTGACCATGCAACATTATCGACCATGTGACATAAATCGATCATGCAACGTAATCGGACCATGTGACATAATCGCCCATGCAACATAAATGGACAATGTGACATAATCCGACCATGCAACATAATCCAACCATGCAGCATAATCGACCATGCAACATAATCGGACCATGTGACATAATCCGACCATGCAACATTATCGACCATGTGACATAAATCGATCACGCAACATATTCGGACCATGTGACACAATCCGACCATGCAATATAAATCGACCATGTGACGAAATCTAACCATGCAACATAATCGGACTATGTGACATAATCGACCATGTGACATAATCTGACCATGCAACATAATCCGACCATGTGACGAAATCCAACCATCGACCATGTGACATAATCCGACCATGTGACATAATCCGACCATGCAACATAATCCGACCATGTAACAAAATCCAACTATGCAACATAATCGCCCATGCAACATAAATTGACCATGTGACATAATTCGACCATGCAACGCCACTTGCGATGACCTGTAGGATCCCTGCCACTGCCACTGGAGTCCTCCGCCACTGAACGCCTCCGCCGCTGGCTGTCTACGCTGGTGTGGTGGCCGTCATCGCTGCTCACTGGTCCACGGTTGCCACTGAACTACTGCAAATCGATATCTGAGTCGGATTACCACTGGTGGGGTCCACACTCAGATCGAAGCGCAGCAACGGTCTGTTCAGCTTGACGGCAAACAGAGA
This sequence comes from Uranotaenia lowii, assembly GCF_029784155.1. Classification (NCBI taxonomy): domain Eukaryota; kingdom Metazoa; phylum Arthropoda; class Insecta; order Diptera; family Culicidae; genus Uranotaenia; species Uranotaenia lowii. Next base: position 26,678,613 of record NC_073691.1, on the reverse strand, counting down.
AAGTTTTTTTTTTTTTTTTTTATTATAGAGACTTTGAGTAGGCTCACTCATTCATCTCTGTTATTCTAACTTAAAACTAGACGTTTAATGACATATTCATTTACAAATAACTTAGATCTTATCAATCATATCGGTAATACGTAAAAATTTCAATAATTTCTTCTCACTTATTTTGTCATTGAACAGTATACTCTCCAAGTGAGCATCGAGATCAGTAAGTTGTCTTTCTTTCAGGAGTCCGGGGCAGTCGACAAGCAGATGTTGGATAGATATTTGCACCCCACAAAAAGTGCAAACCGGAGGACTGGTTCCAGCATAGATATGTTGATGTGTAATAAGAGTCACCCCAATCCGTAGACGGGACAAAATTCTCTGGTTGTTGGAGTCGGTCGTGTCGGTTCCAGGTAGAGTTGAACTTTTGATTCGCCTTAGAAAGCAGGATCTGTTACTCCGCCAGGAAGCCTCCCAGCATGCAGCTAAATTGAAATTCACCCATCGTTTGATGTCTTTGCCGGGGATTTCACTAGATGGTTCGTCGGTGTTTGTTCTTCCAAGGTTAGCTAATTGGTCGGCGGTGTTGTTACCGGTAATTCCGGCATGGCCGGGAATCCAGCAGAATGTTACGTTATCCTGGTGCCCATCCAATGCTTGGATGAGGGGGTGACGTTTGGTACCTGTCTGCATTGCTGTAAGGACGCTGGCAGAATCTGTGAAGATCACGTTCTTTTGATTGGTTGAGAGACACTCATCAACCGCAATTGCTAAAGCAGTAGCTTCAGCACTGAAGATAGAGAATTGGTTCGACAGGCGAAAGCTACTCCGTTCATTTCCGTACAGAATACCACATCCTGTAGATCCGTTTGCGACTGAGCCATCTGTGAAAATCCAGTGATGGCTTCTGTACTTCTTCTGCGTTACCTCATTGAAGAGATTCGAAGCAACTACTGGATTGCATCCTGCTTTGAGTTTTTCCTTGAATGTCCAGTCAATCGAGGGGGGCCTTTGGTGCCAAGACCTGTCGGTGATTCTAGGCAGCTTCAATGGGGTTGGGATGTTTAAGTTGGTTGCAGCATGAAATAGTCTCTGAACTCTTTGGCACAGTGGGCTGGATTGAGGAAGACCTCTTTCAGCAAGTCGCGTGCTCTTGTTGGATATATTCTTTAGTGTTAACAGGTTCCAAGGCAAATGACCACTTTCGCAAAGCAAAGCAATATTAGGGCTGCATGGTAGAGCACCTGTGATAATTCTTATAGCGTTGTGATAGATTTTTTCCAGTTTCAAGTTGACTTTGATTCCTCCGAGTGTGTATATTTCTGCTCCATATAGAAGTTTGGGAATTAACCAGCCATGCATAATCCGAAAAAGTATAGAGCGTGTTGCTCTTTGTCGACCTCTACCAAGCATTTTGAAGAGGTGCAGATGACACCTGCTGCTTTTGACTAGTTGATTACAGTGAGGAATAAATGAAAGCTTGCGGTCAAATATGACTCCAAGTATTTTGACCGAACGTACGGATGGAATAACGATGTCTTTTAAGATGACTGGTTTCGCTGGTTTGTGAGTTTTGTTGCATATGTGCTGGACTTGACTTTTTGCTGCGGATAAGTTGAAACCTGAGAATCGACTCCACTGTTCGACTTTTTTGATGGCGTGTTGTAGGAGCTCTCGACAGGAACTTGGTGTCTCTTCTATCGCGACCAGTACAATGTCGTCAGCATAGATGAGAATTTGGATGTCGTCAGGGATTGAACAAAAGATAGATTCCATGCAGACCAGGAATAGGGTGACCGAAAGAATTCCACCCTGAGGTACGCCATTTTCTAGAGGTCGAGGATTGGAGACTGTGTTCCCAATAATAACTTTGAAGTGTCTTTCCGTTAGGTAATCTTGAATATATAACATAAGTTTGCCTCCAAAACCCCATCTTACCATATTGTCTAGTATGAGCCTTCGCCACGTTCTGTCAAAAGCTTTTGATAAGTCCAATACTGCTAGGTCAATATGCTTTCCCTCATGAAATGGCGAATGGATGATGGATTCTAGCTCGGAAAAATAAGTCTCGGTGCCCTTGCCGCTTCGATAGGCGTGTTGATGTCGGTTCAAAAGTCCCTTTTCTTCTAATTCGGTGATAAATCGTCTGTTAACCATACGGTCTAGGACTTTTCCAAGGCAGTCTAGAAGGGAAATTGGGCGAAAGTTTTCCACCTGTCTACTGTTAGCTTTACCTGGTGCTTTTGGGATAGGAACGATCAAACTAGTTTTCCATTGTTCAGGTATTATGCCAGTCTGCCAGATATTGTTATATATATCGAGGAGGGTGAGTTTAGCTGTGATAGGTAAGTTCTTAAGAAGAGGATAACCGATTTGGTCAGGACCAGCAGATTTCCCATGACTTTTGTTCAAGGCCCAATTTAATTCGGAAAAATTAAAGGAGTCGTTGTAGCTAGAACTGTCTGTGACATCAAAGCTAAGTTCGGTGGCTTCAGCTGAGGCTTTTAGTTTTTGGAACTGCTGTGAGTATCCACTGGTGGCAGATGTTTCGTAAAAGTATTTGGCAAAACACTCAGAGACTATTTCAGGTTGATTGGTGAAATTATTGTCGATCACAAGGGATGTAGAGGAATGCTTTTTCTTACCTGTGAGGTCACTAACTCGCTGCCAAACTTCTCTTGATGACATTGTAGGGTTGATTTCACTCACGAACTGGTCCCAACAGCTAGCTTTAGCTTCCTTTATTGCTTTCTTAGCTTCTTGGTTGGCTAACTTATACTCGAGGGCTGCTTCAGATTTTTTCGGATGGTCATTTGAAAGTCGTCGCAGTTTTCGCAATGCTTTCCTCCGTTTTCTTATAACATCCTTGACGTCATTGTTCCACCAGGGGACGGACCTCCTACCCGGTTTCCCAGTGGTTCTGGGGATAGTTTTTTCAGCTGCTTCAAGGATGGATGAACAGAAATGCTCGACAGTACAGATGGCGATAGGGTCGATTTTATGAGAGACTTCCATCCTGTAACGATCCCAGTCTGCTTCGTCATACTTCCATCGTTGACGGTATGTTAGCTCTTTTTGTTGATCAATATAGAAGAGATGAGTGGGATAATGATCGCTGCCACATGTGTCGTGATGAACATCCCACTGGGTTGAGGACAAAATCTCAGCTGATACGATACACAAATCTATGGCAGACACAGATAAGCCGTCAGGAGATATACGTGTAGGTTTTCCGTTGTTCATGAGGCGTAGATTGAATTCCTGAACGAGGTCCATGATGACATGTCCACGTGTTTCAGTTTTGGAGCTTCCCCATTCTTGATGGTGAGCATTCCAGTCTCCTGTAACTATGAGGGGCTTGGGCAGATTTTCAAAGAGTTCCTTCAGGTTCATTTGTAGGTCTTGAGCGTGTTTTCTTAGCGGTGGAATGTAAATACTCACATAGGTAGCTTCAATCGGACCGTTGACTTGGACAGCGACGACTTGAAGAGAGGAATGAATCGTAATTCGTTGGTGTGGAAGATCTTTTGAGACGCCGATAACAACTCCATCACAGAAGGAAGGACCTGTTCCGTCTTTAAAGTGCCATTCATAGCTTGAAGGCATGATGCTGGTGATGTTTGTTGATTGGATCCATGTTTCTTGGAGGGCGACAATAGCTGGTGTTTGTTGATTCAGTAAGAGTTCCAAGTCGTTGAGATTCTTTCGTAGTCCTCTTATATTCCACTGAGTTACAAGAGTTTTGAGGCTGCCGGTGGTTGTTGATTGTGGCTGATTATTGTTGAAGTTGTTGTGTGGAGACATTATCGGAAGAATTCTTTTTTGTGGTGTTAGCAGCTGGTTTGAAATACATAGGTTGCGGCAGGTGACTAGATTTTGGCATGTCGTTTGAGGTGTTTGGAGTTTCGTTGGCCATTGGTGGAGATAGAGATTTACGTTCCTTGGTTTTCTTCCGACTGGGATGAGTTTCGCCAGATTCTCTTCCTCTGCCTCGCTTAGGTGTTGGAGGTAGGCTGGCAGGGTTTTCTGTGCAGTCCATATTGCTGTCGTTTTCAGTATAGGTGCTTGAGGAATCGTTGCTATCTCCATCGTCTTGGTTTTTCTGCAATTTCTGAATCTGGTTTAGGAGCACTGCATTTTGGGTAAGAAGATCGGCAATTTGTTTTTCTAGTTGCAAGATTCGGCTGTTCGAGTTTCGGGCTAGTAGCTCAGAGACCTGATTTTCGAGTTCTCGTATTCTACTGTTTCTGTCACCTGTGTTTTCCTGGGCATCGACAAGTCGTTGTTGCAGCTTAGATACTTTCGATGCATTCATCCGGGACCTGAATTCTTTAACGGCTTCAGCGTGGCTTATTCCAAGATCTGTGCGGATTCGAATGACTTCCTGCTCCTGCTTATTTATCGGGCAACTTCGGCTGATTGTCGCATGAGCCCCGTTGCAGTTGTTGCAGTGGGCTTCATTGGTGCATTCTTTATGCGGTGGGGTTTCTCCGCAGTTCGCGCATATTGGATCATTTTTGCATCGCTTTCTTGTGTGTCCGAATTGGCCGCACTGGAAACACAGCATTGGTCGAGAATAGTAGGGTCGGGTTGCTATTCTAAGGTATCCAAATCTGATGTGCGCAGGAGGAACAGTTCCTTTCACTGTGAGCACCATGCTGTCGGTGGGGATATCTTTGCCTTCAATTTTACGTTTGAATCTGTAGACTCGAATCACGCCTTCTTCCTCCAGAGCTTCGCAAAGCTGTGCATCACTTAGCCCAGCGGCTTCTCGACAAGTGACAACACATTGGCTTGTGTTCATCGTTGGATGTGGCTCTACTAGTATAGGAGTTCCATCAATAAGCTTGGTAAGTTTTAGGAGCTTTGTCACTTGCTGCTCATTTCGGACACGTAGTAGGTACTTGCTTCCGGAATCAATTTGATTGGCGCCATCGATGCGACCGGCGACTTGGTCAATGGATTTGGCGATTATGAAAGGATTCATGGGAAGCTTGGCGTTTTGGTCGGGTTTGATGACTAAAAACTGTACATCACCATGGAGATTTTCGGGGTCCATCCATGATGGAATGGTCCTACGATTGTTGTTGTTTCTGGGTGGACCTGGTAGACCACGCCATGGCGGATAGGCCTCCGCCATCGGTTACGAACGCCAGATGCCCCGGCGGTGGCACGGAAATCTGGCTCGTGAGAAACCCCGACGATGGTTTCAACACACGTACGGTCACGACGCACGACGAAAACGAACACCAGATCGCCCCGGCGGTGGCTCGAAATCCGGTACGTGTGAAACCCCGGCGATGGTTTCAGCACACGAACGATCGCGATAAAGAAGAATTACTTTTACTGAGAACTGAGAACACTGTTGACTTGTTAGAAACACGTCCAACCCTTCTGACTGTCAGCGCTTGAATCCCGAAACAAGAATGACGATTTAAGAATGAAATTACAAGAAAGAAAGAATCCATCCTCCAGAAGGACTATTTAAAGACTTGAAACAGAGAAAGAAACCTAGTCGACCGACGGGCCCTTTGTTTTATACCTTTCGTAGGTAGGGAAAAACAAAACCCATCAAAGCAGGCGTTGGTGATGACGTCATAATCCTTTAGATAGGATGTCTGTGAGATGGAAAGTTTTCGTGACGCGAGATCTGTTCGCAAATTTCAATTTGCCCCCCTATAGTGTTGCCGTAAGACGTAATTCTACGTCAAAATATACAATTTCCGAATCTTATTCCAGATCAAAATTTTATGAGCCTTGTTTAAGAGCCTTCTTCCATGATCTTTTATTTGAATTTTGTAGTTCACGTTTAATTTTAATTCACTATTAAAATTATTTATTTTTATCTGAATTGCGAATCAGAATTATCATTTCAATTTACATTGATTTTATTCTGAGATTTAAAATTTTGAATTTCAATTTGGAAGCTTTAAATGTTTGAATTTTGTGCAAGAATCAAGTTAAAGAACTACAAATTTGATTATAAAACAAAATTTCTCATTTTCATATTAAGAAAACTATTATCAAAATACCAAATTTAAACTAGGATTCCAAAGCAGCTTTTTATTTCTAATTTCTTATGATTATTCGAACTTAAAATCAAAAATTCTGAATTGGATACCGAATCCAAAATACGAACATAGGAATGCATTTTTGGCTATAAGAGTAGTGGTATCAGAACCTTCGAAATGGGTTTAGTTTAATTTGAAATTTTATATTCAGACCTGGATTTCTATGAACAAGTGAGAAAATTTAGAAAAATGTAGCAGAATATTGAACTTGGGATTAGTTTTTGAGGTTTTGGCTTAAGTTTTTAGTCCAGATTGTTACTCTTGATTAACCTTACAATGTTATCATAAATTGGTTTTGAAATTAAAATTTTAAGTGAAAAGTAGAATACCTCGCTTGCATATTTGGATCCTCATGGGGGGAGGGGGGGGGGGGGTTAACCCCTAAACCCCCCCCCCCCCCCCGTTCCTACGGCCATGGTACCGATAGTGATAGTATTAGCGAAAAAAACTGACCTCAGCCATAACCTCAGATTTTTATTTTCTGGCGGCCTCACCAGTGATGCTAGATGCTTACTAAAAACAGTTTCTGCTTGCTTTAAACTAATTAATATAATTAGTAATTATATTTTTTCAGAATAATTTTAGTTTTGTATCTATCAACAGCTGAACCTTTCAATTCATTAAGGGGCGTGCCTTAATGAATGAAGATCAGCCATCATTTGCTTATAAATTTTTAAGGTGAATTCAAAACATCTAACATATTTTTTCGTTTACTGCTTGGTAGATAAAAAATATTTTTTCCTAACTTAAAAAAATGCAAAATCATTCACTGTTATAAAAAAGTAAATTAACAAAAGCCCCGTCTTTGAAAATAATCGCCTAAATGCTCTTACTATTTTAAACATATCTACTCAATTCGTTACATCGTTAAAGGTGCGATACATAGAGTAGTTATTTAAAAAAAATGATGCGTTTAATTTCACATTCGAATAGAAATCTACCACAAAGTTGCAAATTCTCAGTACTCAAGAAAAGAGTTTTCTATAACAATGCAATTTAAAAACATAATTATTTTCCACCATCCACCATCCTAAAAAATCGAATACCCGAACATCTGTGTATCGCTTTTCCACAGCGCGAATTTGTCGATATTGATACCGAAAAATCGCGTTTATCATGCGCCTTTCTCAAAAATCGATACTATTCTTCCATAGTTTGAGTTTAGGGCTGAGGCCTCCTGTTAAGGTGGTGTTCGTGTAGAACTGCCAATATATCCTAATAGCTTAATCAACAACTTTCATAATTTTTTACTAACATGGTACTTTAGTCAAATTGTTTCTATCAGAGAATACATATTAAACTATGCTCTATTATTGATTTTAGATGTAAATTTTATAAATTTACCCACAGTTCTCTGATTGGTTGAGTGCATTCAATTACAAATAAATTAGATTCAACAATATTCAACCATATTCATAAAAAAAAACTTAAAATAAATATGTTTAAAGTTTATTTTTTTTCGATAGTCTTACGCACGCTTATAATTTTTTTTTCATTAAATCAAATTTTCACAACCAAAAGAGAAATAATAAATTTTATCTGTTTGAATATTTATTAATCAAGACTGAGATTTTAATTTTAATAACCATTTAGATAAAATTCAAATATGTAGCTAAAAATGTTGACTTTTTTCCCTACGTGTAACGAAAAACGAAAGGGCAATCGATGTAATCCGGATGGTTCGTTAACTAAGTTGTAAAAGATTCATCAGTGATGATAACTCAGATGAAATGCTTTCCAAAACTAAAACGCCACGTTTGTATTCTGTAATGCGGTGAAACAAATGTGAAGATGACCTTTGCGTAACTTGTTCGCTTGTGAACTCAGGTTACAATTTCGATAGGAATAATCGCCGAGGTTTATAACCTTCCTAAAAATATCTTCAAGACGCTTAAAAAACTTTATCGAATACATCGGAAGTCAATTCTAGAATCCTCAATGTATCATTAAACTGACATCACTGCTCGAGCCTCGATCGCGAAGTATTGCATGAAAAGTAGTCATGCAATACCTCGATAGGCACCCAGCAGTGATGTCAATTGAATTCATTATTTTTCAATGCCAAAAGACATACCTCCATTCAACACCTTATAACTTTTTTCGTCTAATAAAATACGAAGTTACAGTTTTCAACAAATTGTTTAGTGAAAAATTTCCTTCAAGAAATCTGTAAATTGGCACACAAACCGTCAGCTGACTCGGTTCCACAGAAGAAACCAAAATGGTGTTGATTTTTTAGTCCAAAATATTCAATTTTCTGATACAAACCTAAAAGTTCTTATTTTCTCATGTGAACGATACTGAAAAATTCTGCAGAAAAACATGAATGAGTTTTATACCAAAACAAATCTTTTTAGTCCCCAAATGACCTCAAATCGACTCAGTCTAATGTATCATATAATGTATCTTTTTATTCTAGTTTTTAGTCTAGACAAGAAGAATATTTGTGAATTTTTGAGAGGTTTGTTTACTTTTCGTTGTATTTGTCATTTTTTTCTTATCTAAGTAGCGTATAAGTATAAGTATCTATTCCAGAATTTTGAAGTCTAAAGTTAAAAATCCTTCTTAAAGTATTTTAAAGAATTGGAAGGGTTTTCAGGAGTTGCAAAATTTTGAGCTTTGTAATGTCCTCTTTTATGCAGTTTTTTTGTATGAGTGTGAATTTTACCTGTTAATAAAAGCCTCAGGATAGCTCTATATCAATCCGGTCTTAAATTCGATTTTTTTTTACACTTGACTTGACTTCAAAATTAATTTTAAGTACAAGGGTCATTTAACCCTTCGAAAAACTTTTAATGTCAATTTGCAACCTTTTTAAAGTTTAAAATTAACTAATTCAAAAAACCCTTCTGAAATCCTCAAAAAAAACATTTTTTTTTTACATTCTGTTTGAATAAACGAAACCTTAAGGTCGCCCACTACAGTGAGCGAATCAAGAATAGTACCACCATGGATTTTTCTTGTTTAAAAAATAAAGGATTGAAATTTTTCTTCTATAATTTATTCTAAATTGTTTAATGGATAAATCAAACATAAATTTTTCGGTTCTGATGAAGCAATTGGCGTTGAGAACCAAAACTTTGAAAAAAAATCGGTCTTAGAATAGTTTTCTACAGAAATCAAGAATATTTCTTTAAATTTACTCTGTTGAAGTGCAAAGTAATTCCTCAACTACTCAGATAACCAGAAATCTTAAAGTAGTGTTCATTGTAGATTGTATAAGCATCCAGTTCAGATTGGAATTGTATAAACATCATGTTGTAGCTAAACCAAGTTATATTTTATCGTTTAGTTCATTATATACGATAACATTTTTTTAATCGTATGGAAAGATCAATGAAGTTGTTTTGAATCGCAGTAGAATTGTGTAAAGCTCAATATTTAATCCCACTGTATAATTAAGCAATCTTTCATGCTTGCGATCTATGATCCATGAAAAGTCGTTCAGTAATTGTGAGAATATCGAATAATGGAATTTAAACAATCTATTCGTACTTGTCATTTAAAGTCGCTTATTATGCTAAACTTAATTGGTAAATAATTGTTTATAATGCAATAATGCTAAGTAGTACCTTAATCATCTGAATGATGAATAATACATCCTAATTTAATTATTGCAGCAAATCCTTCGCTTGACACTGAAGAATTCCGAATCGTTTCACAGTACAGTAAATGGCTAGCTAAGTTCGCACAACGCTGAATACTATTATTGAATTTAATAGAATCGTCTATGAAATAGGTTAAAGTTGTACATTAAAAAACCGCATCTTTAAATAGATTTGGAGTCCGAAATGATGCAGTCAGTGGTATTTTATACGATCAATTAATTTTTAAACGGAACTCTCAACTGTACATGAACAAATTTGCTTGTTTGTATCAACATGAAATGGCGTGGAGGAAGTATCAAAGGACAAGGATCGGAACGTTGTGAGTTCGAGACTGAGGGAAGATTGATCAACAACATATGCATTATTAAACTAACAGCTAAAGTTAAGGACGTTCAAAAGATGACAATATGCATACGCAGTATTTGGAAATTTGCATTCATTTTTTTTATAACGAGGTTCATCAATTTAATACAAGACACATAAAGTTGAATATGGTTCAATTTTATTCGCAGCAAACATTAAATTCTATTTTATTTATGTTCACGGTGATTTATAGTAAAATCATTATAAGGGAAAAATATAATTGCTTTGGGATACAGTAACCATAAATTGTATTAAATGGTGAAGAAAGTTGTACAAACCTCAGGCTACCTGCAAAAGGAAATTGTAATCAAATTGTAAGACTGGCAATAGAAAGTTGTAAGTTGTACAATCCTAAGATTTTGTGCTAAGCAAAGTTGCTATGAAATTGTTGAAAATGCAATACAAAGTTTTATATTTTCATGGTGAGCAAAATTTGGTTCGTATATTGCTTCCACTTTGGTACGTACAGGCTCATATAGAATATTCTATACAACTTTTTCAGATTGTTCAAAAGTGTGTATATCTCAGAATGGAAATATACAGACCAAAATATTCACTGAGTAGTTATTTGAATGGACTGGATTTTTAGGTGTACTCTTGTATTCCAAGGGTTTAAAAAGGTTTTGAAAAAACCATCTTGCACCAATGATTTTGGCACTTGAGCTCAGATCTGTATTAAACTGCTTAATTTCTTCGTTAACATGCCATAAAACGATGGAACATACGTTCATGGTTGATTGAGAATCAGAAAATAACAGGTGGGAATTAGAAAACTTTGATTTTTTTCAGTAAATTATACTTTTTCCAGTATCACATCGTAGATTGACACACATTTCAAACTAACGCGTTTCGAATTTGCATTTTAGAATCAAGTAATAGACTGTTAATCTACATTTAAACATTGATAGAGGCTTCATAAAATTGAAAAACAATTTATCTCGATTGGTTTATCAAAGACAAGTACATTAAATTCAAAATGGTCCATATTTTAAATTGTAAGTTTTCTATTCTGCTAAATGTCCCTATTTATTTTTTGTAAAGCGTCCATAACACTTGGTTTTGGTCTGTTTATTTCAGTTTTTTTTTGAGATATCTACACTTTTGTACAATCTGAAAAAGTTGTATAGAATATTCTATATGAGCCTGTACGTACCAAAGTGGAGGCAATATACGGACCAAATTTTGCTCACCTTTTGTGGTTTCTCGGAACTTCAGTGGATTCATATGGATTGTGGTTTAAATCATTAAAAATAAGTTAAAAACTCGCTCTAAACAACACGTGTAAAAAATCTTAGTCATCATAAGGCATCAAAAACCTAAATTTTCACTCGGATGATAAACTTATTTTCCTTGAAGCTAAAATAATATTGGAAAACAAACCCAAAAATATGATGAATGACATATGAAATGACAAAAATGACAAAAATGACAAAAATGACAAAAATGACAAAAATGACAAAAATGACAAAAATGACAAAAATGACAAAAAAGACAAAAATGACAAAAATGACAAAAATGACAAAAATGACAAAAATGACAAAAATGACAAAAATGACAAAAATGACAAAAATGACAAAAATGACAAAAATGACAAAAATGACAAAAATGACAAAAATGACAAAAATGACAAAAATGACAAAAATGACAAAAATGACAAAAATGACAAAAATGACAAAAATGACAAAAATGACAAAAATGACAAAAATGACAAAAATGACAAAAATGACAAAAATGACAAAAATGACAAAAATGACAAAAATGACAAAAATGACAAAAATGACAAAAATGACAAAAATGACAAAAATGACAAAAATGACAAAAATGACAAAAATGACAAAAATGACAAAAATGACAAAAATGACAAAAATGACAAAAATGACAAAAATGACAAAAATGACAAAAATGACAAAAATGACAAAAATGACAAAAATGACAAAAATGACAAAAATGACAAAAATGACAAAAATGACAAAAATGACAAAAATGACAAAAATGACAAAAATGACAAAAATGACAAAAATGACAAAAATGACAAAAATGACAAAAATGACAAAAATGACAAAAATGACAAAAATGACAAAAATGACAAAAATGACAAAAATGACAAAAATTGCAAAAATGACAAAAATGACAAAAATGACAAAAATGACAAAAATGACAAAAATGACAAAAATGACAAAAATGACAAAAACGACAAAAATGACAAAAATGACAAAAATGACAAAAATGACAAAAATGACAAAAATGACAAAAATGACAAAAATGACAAAAATGACAAAAATGACAAAAATGACAAAAATGACAAAAATGACAAAAATGACAAAAATGACAAAAATGACAAAAATGACAAAAATGACAAATATTACAAAAATTACAAAAATTACAAAAATTACAAAAATTACAAAAATTACAAAAATTACAAAAATTACAAAAAAAAAACAAAAATTACAAAAATTACAAAAATTACAAAAATGACAAAATTGATAAAATTGACAAAAATGACAAAAATTACAAAAAATGACAAAAATGACAAAAAATGACAAAAATGACAAAAATGACAAAAATGACAAAAATGACAAAAATGACAAAAATGACAAAAATGACAAAAATGACAAAAATGACAAAAATGACAAAAATGACAAAAATGACAAAAATAACAAAAATGACAAAAATGACAAAAATGACAAAAATGACAAAAATAACAAAAATGACAAAAATGTCAAAATTGTCAAAAATGACACAAATGACGAAAATGACAAAAGAGTTAAGAAAATGACATAAAAATGAGAATCAAGACAAAGCTCAGGAAATGGATAATAAGACTTAAATTTTTATATAATTCGGATATAAAAATGTTTTTTTCGTGTTCATGACAAAATTGAATTGGATTGATTCAACTTAAAAGTTGTCATCTGGTTTCCCATCTTGTTCCTCAGTTTATGAAAATAAGTTTTATCGATATTTCGGGTATTGTAAATCTCATACACCCACCGCAAAATCGCGGGATCAAATTCGCTCACATACTACATTGTAGCTCACGTACAAATTCCAAACCATCGCAGAGCCCAGCTACCGTGTGGAAGTTTTTTTTCACTTCACCTCACGTTCCTTCATTCGCCAATTTTTTTTTCCACTCCCACACACTTCACTTCCATCCATTGATCCGATACGAAGCGGCGTGTGGGGCAGCGTTAGCGTTTGCAGAAAAGTTCACATGAGCAGAATTTCGATTTCTTGCGGTGTTTCACACGCACCGATCTTACATAATTCTCCATCTAGCTCTGACTTGACGGCTAGCCGCTGGCCTGCCTGCCACCAGGGCCAATGCACCTGATGGCCGGCCGAAGAAGTCTGAATGGATTCGATCAAAGAAGTTTTCAGCTACCTTTCTTAAATCTGGGAAGAGGATTTCAATAAAAAATTTCATTTAAAAAAAATGAAAAGGAGCACAAATTTAAATGCAAAAACTACAGAATACAAAAAATTTTGAGGAAAAATAATATCACTTAGAAAAAAAAAGAATGAAATTTTTTCTGGCAGCTTAGTTTTCAAATTTTTTATCTAATTTAATATTTCTGATCTCTCACTTTTTTGTCATTTACTTGTCATTTATGCGTCATCATTGTATCATTATTGTGTCATTTCTGTGCAATTTTTGTGTCATTTCTGTGCAATTTTTGTGTCATTTTTGTGTCATTCTTTTTGTCATTTGTGTGTCATTTTTGTGTCATTTTTGTGTCATTTTTGTGTCATTTTTGTGTCATTTTTGTGTAATTTTTGTGTCATTTTTGTGTCATTTTTGTCATTGTTGTCAGTTTTGTCAGTTTTGTAATTTTTGTGTCATTTTTGTCATTGTTGGCAGTTTAGTAATTTTTGTAATTTTTGTAATTTTTGTAATTTTAGTAATTTTAGTAATTTTTGTAATTTTTGTAATTTTTGTAATTTTTGTCATTTTTGTAATTTTTGTAATTTTTGTAATTTTTGTAATTTTTGTAATTTTTGTAATTTTTGTAGTTTTTGTTATTTTTGTAATTTTTATTATTTTTTTAATTCTTGTAATTTTTGTAATTTTTGTAATTTTTATAATTTTTGTAATTTTTGTAATTTTTGTAATTTTTGTAATTTGTGTAATTTTTGAAATTTTTGAAATTTTTGTAATTTTTGTAATTTTTGTAATTTTTGTAATTTTTGTAATTTTTGTAATTTTTGTAATTTTTGTAATTTTTGTAATTTTTGTCATTTTTGTAATTTTTGTCATTTTTGTAATTTTTGTAATTTTTGTAATTTTTGTCATTTTTGTAATTTTTGTAATTTTTGTAATTTTTGTAATTTTTGTAATTTTTGTAATTTTTGTAATTTTTGTAATTTTTATAATTTTTGTTATTTTTGCCATTTTTGTAATTTTTGTAATTTTTGTAATTTTTGTAATTTTTGTAATTTTTGTAATTTTTGTAATTTTTGTAATTTTTGTAATTTTTGTAATTTTTGTAATTTTTGTAATTTTTGTAATTTTTGTTATTTTTGCCATTTTTGTAATTTTTGTAATTTTTGTAATTTTTGTAATTTTTGTAATTTTTGTAATTTTTGTAATTTTTGTAATTTTTGTAATTTTTGTAATTTTCGTTATTTTCGTAATTTTTGTAATTGGTTGATTTTGTAATTGGTTTAATTTTTGTTATTTTAGTCATTTTTGTTATTTATGTAATTTTTGTCATTTTTGTCATTTTTGTCATTTTTGTCATTTTTGTCATTTTTGTCATTTTTGTCATTTTTGTCATTTTTGTCATTTTTGTCATTTTTGTCATTTTTGCCATTTTTGTCATTTTTGTTATTTTTGTCATTTTTGTCATTTTTGTCATTTTTGTCATTTTTGTCATTTTTGTCATTTTTGTCATTTTTGTCATTTTTGTCATTTTTGTCATTTTTGTCATTTTTGTCATTTTTGTCATTTTTGTCATTTTTGTCATTTTTGTCATTTTTGTCATTTTTGTCATTTTTGTCATTTTTGTCATTTTTGTCATTTTTGTCATTTTTGTCATTTTTGTCATTTTTGTCATTTTTGTCATTTTTGTCATTTTTGTCATTTTTGTCATTTTTGTCATTTTTGTCATTTTTGTCATTTTTGTCATTTTTGTCATTTTTGTCATTTTTGTCATTTTTGTCATTTTTGTCATTTTTGTCATTTTTGTCATTTTTGTCATTTTTGTCATTTTTGTCATTTTTGTCATTTTTGTCATTTTTGTCATTTTTGTCATTTTTGTCATTTTTGTCATTTTTGTCATTTTTGTCATTTTTGTCATTTTTGTCATTTTTGTCATTTTTGTCATTTTTGTCATTTTTGTCATTTTTGTCTTTTTTGTCATTTTTGTCATTTTTGTCATTTTTGTCATTTTTGTCATTTTTGTCATTTTTGTCATTTTTGTCATTTTTGTTATTTTTGTCATTTTTGTCATTTTTGTCATTTTTGTCATTTTTGTCATTTTTGTCATTTTTGTCATTTTTGTCATTTTTGTCATTTTTGTCTTTTTTGTCATTTTTGTCATTTTTGTTACTTTGTTACTTTTGTAATTTTTGTAATTTGTGTAATTTTTGAAATTTTTGAAATTTTTGTAATTTTTGTAATTTTTGTAATTTTTGTAATTTTTGTAATTTTTGTAATTTTTGTAATTTTTGTCATTTTTGTAATTTTTGTAATTTTTGTCATTTTTGTAATTTTTGTAATTTTTGTAATTTTTGTAATTTTTGTAATTTTTGTAATTTTTGTAATTTTTGTAATTTTTGTAATTTTTGTAATTTTTGTAATTTTTGTAATTTTTGTAATTTTTGTAATTTTTGTAATTTTTGTAATTTTTGTAATTTTTGCCATTTTTGTAATTTTTGTAATTTTTGTAATTTTTGTAATTTTTGTCATTTTTGTAATTTTTGTCATTTTTGTAATTTTTGTAATTTTTGTAATTTTTGTAATTTTTGTAATTTTTGTAATTTTTGTAATTTTTGTAATTTTTGTAATTTTTGTTATTTTTGCCATTTTTGTAATTTTTGTAATTTTTGTAATTTTTGTAATTTTTGTAATTTTTGTAATTTTTGTAATTTTTGTAATTTTTGTAATTTTTGTAATTTTTGTAATTTTTGTAATTTTTGTAATTTCCGTTATTTTCGTAATTTTTGTAATTGGTTGATTTTGTAATTGGTTTAATTTTTGTAATTTTAGTCATTTTTGTTATTTATGTAATTTTTGTCATTTTTGTCATTTTTGTCATTTTTGTCATTTTTGTCATTTTTGTCATTTTTGCCATTTTTGTCATTTTTGTTATTTTTGTCATTTTTGTCATTTTTGTCATTTTTGTCATTTTTGTCATTTTTGTCATTTTTGTCATTTTTGTCATTTTTGTCATTTTTGTCATTTTTGTCATTTTTGTCATTTTTGTCATTTTTGTCATTTTTGTCATTTTTGTCATTTTTGTCATTTTTGTCATTTTTGTCATTTTTGTCATTTTTGTCATTTTTGTCATTTTTGTCATTTTTGTCATTTTTGTCATTTTTGTCATTTTTGTCATTTTTGTCATTTTTGTCATTTTTGTCATTTTTGTCATTTTTGTCATTTTTGTCATTTTTGTCATTTTTGTCATTTTTGTCATTTTTGTCATTTTTGTCATTTTTGTCATTTTTGTCATTTTTGTCATTTTTGTCATTTTTGTCATTTTTGTCATTTTTGTCATTTTTGTCATTTTTGTCATTTTTGTCATTTTTGTCATTTTTGTCATTTTTGTCATTTTTGTCATTTTTGTCATTTTTGTCATTTTTGTCATTTTTGTCATTTTTGTCATTTTTGTCATTTTTGTCATTTTTGTCATTTTTGTCATTTTTGTCATTTTTGTCATTTTTGTCATTTTTGTCATTTTTGTCATTTTTGTCATTTTTGTCATTTTTGTCATTTTTGTCATTTTTGTCATTTTTGTCATTTTTGTCATTTTTGTCATTTTTGTCATTTTTGTCATTTTTGTCATTTTTGTCATTTTTGTCATTTTTGTCATTTTTGTCATTTTTGTCTTTTTTGTCATTTTTGTCATTTTTGTCATTTTTGTCATTTTTGTCATTTTTGTCATTTTTGTCATTTTTGTCATTTTTGTCATTTTTGTCATTTTTGTCATTTTTGTCATTTTTGTCATTTTTGTCATTTTTGTCATTTTTGTCATTTTTGTCATTTTTGTCATTTTTGTCATTTTTGTCATTTTTGTCATTTTTGTCATTTTTGTCATTTTTGTCATTTTTGTCATTTTTGTCATTTTTGTCATTTTTGTCATTTTTGTCATTTTTGTCATTTTTGTCATTTTTGTCATTTTTGTCTTTTTTGTCATTTTTGTCATTTTTGTTACTTTTTTTTTCATTTTCGTCATTTTTGTCATTTTATTCTTGTGTCATTTCTGTGCCATTTTTTTGTAATTTTTGTTTCAGTTTTGCTTCTTTTCTTTGTCATTTTTGAGTTATTTTTTTTATTGTGTATCATTTTTGTGCGGCCCAACACAAAGGGTTTATGTCCTTTTTTCCGAATTTTTGTCGTATTAATGTGTCAGTATTTAGTCAGGTTCATTTTTTTTGTCTTTTTTGTCAATTTTTACAAGAAAATTATTTTTTTCTTGTTAGGAGGATCGATTGATGTTAGCAATTTTTTTTCCCTCCCGCGTTTGGCCACTGGCAAGTGTAACGTGTGATTTGTGATGTGTGTAATTCCACCATTACTATTCGACTTTCACCTCTCCACTTCTTCTTCCTTTCTCTTCTAAACGGTTTGTCGAACGAAAGGGAAAAAGCCTCTTTCCAGATGAGCCGACTGAACCGTAGGATGTGGGCCATTCAGGCTTTTGACAAGCGTTGGCATTTAATTGATGGCGTGCGACGGACAGCTCATTTCATGATTGCAATTATTAATAGCGGTAATCATTTCTGGGGTAAGGTGGTGAGAACTTCGATCAAATTGGAATGTGATCGGAATAATGGAACTTAGAAAATATCTTTCAACATTTCTCAATTTAGAACTGGACAATTGATGATTTTAATCAGAGTTTTATCCCAGGGAAGCGAAAAAACCTTTTTTAAAGAATTTTTTTGGGTATCAACAAACCACAAAAACCATTCAAAATTCCTCAATCAGGTCGGTGATTCGTAATCAGCAGTCGTCACACCCCACATGATCACCCGTATAACCAAGTATTTCAAGAGACACATTTGACAGGCACGATCCGGTAAATTGAAGGCGTAAACCCAAATCAGCTACGGTGACCTTCACTTACATTCCATGAATGAGGACTGAGCCAAGTAGAAGCATTTAAGAGCAGCACGATGATTGAATAATAATTTAATTTCTTTTCATTGGCGGTAAAACGAGGGAACGACCAACATATGATCAGCCCACCGAAAAAGTGTCACAACAAAAAAAAAACCGATCGTGTGTCGATCGATTTTGCAACCGGTGGTAAGCGCTTGTAATTGAGGGAGGAAAGTATTTGAAACCAATGAATCGATCGGTGGATTAGTGAGGAAACCGTTTGATGGGGTGTTGTGATTTGAAGTGTATATTAAAAAAAAAACCCAAATTTGAACAAATTTACCCGTTTTAAAAAAAGCTTCTATTTTTACATGTTTGCAAAACGTGCAAATCATACTGAAAATGATTCTCAAAAGACATTATTTCAAACTCAAATGCCTTAGGTTCTACGGTAATTTAAAAAAAAAAACAGAAATAAAAGCACTGGTAAATTTATATTCAGATGAAAATAAAATTCTTTTTGGTAATTATTTCTTTTTAAATTTAAGATTGTTACCGTTGCGATATTCAACTAGGTAAAGTTTTCAAAAATTAAATCATTATTTGTTTATTTGCTTAAATTATTTGTTTATAGTTCAAGGAGGTTTTTGGCAGCACTGGTATGTGCTAAACGCGATTCGTTTCAAAGAGATTTTAAAGTCTATTTTCCAGTTTTACAGTAAAGTTTAATTGAATCTTCTACGTGCAATCGTTCAATGAAACGTCTGTGGTTGCTTTCAGTGCAAAGTTATTGAAAAATATCTAGTGCGTTCGGAATAATTTGCGTTTCAATTTTTGGTGATTTTGTTTCCGGATGACGTTCTGATATCAAATGCTAGAAAAACTTCGAAGATTTAAAATAACATTAGATAGCGCTGAAAGGGCTTTCAATAAGGTTGTGGTCCTTGATATCCATAACCGTTAGCGCCACTTTTTAAAAATGTGTGAAGTTGCCAACTATTATCCGAATTTCGATTAATTCAAATCGTGCGACACCGTTCGGAACCTGTGATAAAGAAAAAGTGATTAGCAAGTTGAAAAATGGAACGTGTAACAAGGAGAAAAAAGAATTTAGCTTATTTAGCTTTGATTGATATGGTTGAAGCGAGAAGGCAGGAAAGGGGTGGGTTTTAAAAAGTGTTGTTATGACGGGAAGGAAAGTTCTTGTGGAAAAACATTTGAGTGTGAGAACCAGATGGCACTAGTATGCGATCGACTATCGCTGCAATCGGGTTTTCATCGATATTATGCCGGAATATGATTACGAAAAGTGAAAGGAATAGCAAGATAAGTATATCGTTCCTTATTAAATTTGTTGTGTCTAATTTTGTGAAATCTTTTGTACATATTTCTATATAGAGGGGATCATTGTCTCCGTGCTTTTCCCATTCCCCATTGTAAAAAAATCAAAACTGAAGCTCTCAAGCTAGAATCGATCAAAAATGTTTCGATGAAACAGGTATTGATAAGATAGAGTTGCCGTCTGCTTAGTAATTTTTTTTTGCACACATTCTTCGCAGTCACGTTTTTTATTCGACTAATGATACCTTAGAAAAAAGTCTTTTTTGGCAAAAATATTAGGAATTTTTATCTGGAAAATAAGCATTTTGCATCAATAGATTAATAGAATGGTAGATAATAAGTTTTCTGACTTATGAACGTTATATAAAAACAAAAATAAATAAAATTTAAAGAATTGAATATGCATATGCAAGGATTATTCAGGTTAGAAAGGTAATTGTGAAGCTTTATAGCTATGAGTATAGTGAATGATGTGGAAAGTAAATTTCAATTTTTATAAATTCTTAGTTTTGTACTTGTTGGATCATTTTTTCTTCTTTGTAATAGCGAAATCAACATGAGGCAAAGAATAGATTCGTATTGATGAATTTCCAAAAGCGACCTTTATCGATTATAATAACGAAGTTCACGTTATTTCACAAAACTTATAGATAACGATTATTTCATTTTTAATCATAACTATATTCTCTTCTTTCAGAAAAGTCGTTTTTGAAAATACATTAATATAACAGGACTAACAGCTAGGGAAATAAGTTAGCTTAAAGAAGGTTTTATAAAAATAATTGGCTTATTTACGATGGTTGAATTATTGATTTTAATCAGTGCCTCATAGATAGAAATAGGAGTTTCCTTAGGAAATATCTAGGAGCATAGAAGGTGTAGGAAAACACGATCGCACCATGTACCAAAATGGATCCTGATCAATAACCTCTCCCCTACTAACACAACCCTTTCCTTGGATATTTGAATATAGATTCGCAGACGTACAGACGGTTTCTATAGTTGACGATATTTTTCTGAATTTTTCAAAACTAGTTTTTGGAATATATAGAGATAAAAGGTTGTTGATTGAACCTAAAAAATATCACACTAACATTCCTTCCTGTTTCCCCCATTGACTACTAGGACGTGGCCGGCGCCGTTATTGATCATTTTTCAAATGGAGAGCATGAGTTTTGTGCATTGAGAATGAACTGCTAATCCCAAGCACCATTCGGTTGGCCCTTGCACAAAATTGATGGCCTCGATCAATCACGGAGTAGCAACCATTGGCGAGGTAGAACTTGTTCTACTTAGCCACGCCAGCGATCAAGGAATTGGAAATGTGTAAGTTGTGCAAAGCTTAATGAAATATGTTATCAGAAGTCTTTTCTAATTGTTTTTGTATAAAAATATCCACACAGCATTTCGAGTTCAATGATTTAAGGTGGATATGAGTAGTCAAATAAGCTAAGCTAAGCTAAGCTAAATTATTTGTTTATAGTTCAATGTTAGTTAATTAGTTAAAATATTATTTCATCAGAGCAAGATAGGTTTAGTTAAAATAAAATACAAGACTCACAAGAACACAACATGTTAACACAGGTACACTGAAACAAATACACAAAATGCTGTACTAGAACGGGTATAAAACGAACGCACAAATTTAAAAGGTATTAGTCCAGAAGTTAAAAAAGTGGTATAATCGGTCTGATGAGAGGAAAGCTACCAAAACTAACGCTAATAAGATCTCTTTCCGTTTTGATCGCCAAGACAGCCAGGTTGCGTATCGAGAGGACTTAACCTAACCATATAAGTGTTGAACTAACAGAAGTTTAAAGTTCAATAAGTCCGGTAGCGGAAAAACACCAGTGCGCGTTCAAGAAAAGCGAATCAGGTAAAGGTGAAGAGATCTTGGTAGCCCTCGCAGAAGTTTTATCGGCCTTTTATCCACCAGGACCCAAAACTTAGGAGCATATGCTTTATGCCCTCCGGGACCAACAAGTATCGGGAAGATTCCAATCTGGTACCGCGTTTCTGCAATTTGGACCATTTTGGCAGACAACCACCTCCCGTGATACAGAATCAAATCCCGAAGGGAATCCACATCTGGAAGGCTGAACGGAATCCCATATCCGTTCCGGCCTGAGGAGCTGACAAGGAATTGGCAAAGTTACCGCCAATTCTTGTCAACTGCCTAGCCACAACCCAAATACCCGTAACGTTCCGAAGGAGTAGCGTCAACAGCAGCAAAAGCCGGCCCAACGAGACACACGCCACACAAAACACAGAGGTAATTCCAATAAAAAACATTAAAACTAAATTTTACAGCGGTAGTGTGTTGAATCCATTCCGAACAGTCCCTGATCAGCCGCATTTGTAAAAGCCGACCTTGAGGAGCTCCGTTCCTGCTCAAGATCGAGCTAGCCTAGGGTTACCATATCCTTCAACGCCAAAAAGAGTACGTTGAAATCAAATTTCAAAATATTTAGGAGAAACGGTAGAAACCAGGAAATAAAGCCATTCAAATAGTGACAATTAGTTGCTTATTATGTGACTTTCCTGGTAATTATGATTTAAAAAAAAAATTTACAAATAATAAATTACCGTTTTTAGTTTTTGCTTATTTTATTGCAGATTTTCAATGAAAAGTCAAAGGGTCGTTGGATTATTTGAAAAGATAGAGATAAAAACATCGCAAACATGAGGAAATGTTGTATTTCAAAAAGAGTTCGAATTGCTGTTGTGCTCTTTGCCAACTGTTTGGGCTTTTTGCATATTCAAAGGCGCTGATTGCCTGCACAGTTTATTTCGACGCCTGGTTGAAGCGTTTGTTTGAAACGGTTGTACAACTTTCGAAGCTGTTGTATTTTACTTATAGGGAAGTACTGCTGATTAAATAGCAAACTTGTTTCTAACGAAAAATATAGTTATTAATCGATTTGTGATGCTTTCCGTTTTAATTCATCGTTTGGAAACAAAGTAGAGAAACCTGGCACGATGCCATACCATTTCTGTCGAACTTCTTGTACATATAAAAACACAAACTTAAGAACTGGAAGAAATAAACTCGTTTCTCTGATAAAATGTTTTTCAACAAAAAAAGAGTACACTCCGCAAGATTTTACAAAAAGAAGAGTACGCCCATTTCTTGATCGAAAAAGAGTACATGTACTCTTAAAAGAGTACGTATGGTAACCCTAAGCTAGCCAGAAAAGAAGGCCTTGTGTGCCCACCCTCCACTGAGTCTCCAGAGGAACGACCAGGGATTCGAGGGCTTAGGTTTGGCCCCCTCTGGTCCAGACAGTAATAAGATCATTGATCTATTAGTTAAAGACCTCTCCATCCTGCTAATAATATGGTCTAGAAAATGATTTTACATTCCTATCGAAAAGTACCTACTTATCACTAGGTTTATCTCAAGCTTTCCAGATTGCCTGGTTTCATCAGGATTTTCCCGGATGTTTAGTACAAAATCTGGGAAAATTCCGGTCCCGGATCCCGGTTGCCCGGATTTCATTGGAAATAGTTCGGATATCGACCTTATTTGCCAAACCGCAGCCCCAGCCCGTGGCGTAGAGGGTAGTCTTCAAGTCTTCTAAGCCAGTGGGTATGAGATCGAATCCCGGTCACGGCATACATAGTACACTTTCTGCGGGTTGATGGTTTTAGAATTTGTAAGATGCTAGCCATCATATCCTGGAAAGATGTACCTACGCTTAGAGTTAAGAAAAGGGAATCTCTTAGAGGAAACATCAAGTTTCATTGAGATCCTTTTTGTGTGTGTGTTCGTTTTAAAATAAAAAAAAAAACCGAACCAAGAAAAAACATATTCAATTGTTTTTATTTAATTGCACCCAAAACCAAATTTTTTGAGCATATTTTATAAAAATAAACATGAAAGGTTTTATGGAAGCCTAAAATACAATTTAGAACCTGCTGAAACATTTAGTTAAAAAATAAATATTTTTTAAGACTTATTTTCTCGATTTTTGTTGAGTTATTCCTGGACTTAGACCGAATTTGCCTGGATGTTGGCCGAATTTTCGGTAGGCAAATTTGAAATTGATTTTGCCAGGTTTAAGATGAAATAGCCTTGATTCGTCTGGCCCAGATTCATGCTGAAAAAAAATCTGGCAACCTCATTTTAGGGGAATGACGTTTAAAAGTATTAAAAATGATAGGCAAGAATGGTAAATTTCCGGAAAAAAAAACAATATAGATTTTACCTACTTAGAATAACTTGTTTCGGAGAAACTATAACGTCTTCAAAAATTACATTGTACAATTATAATAAAAATGAAAAGATATCATTTATAACTATTTCTGACCTCACAAAAGGAAGTTATTTCCAGAAAGCATTTCATACTGATGCTTTAAATTTATTTAACAACTTTGTTGAAAACTACCAAGCTTGTTGAATAAGCTCTAAGAAATATCCAAGATTCATTTTGGTTCAAAAGGATATCAAAGTTTTTGTAACAAAGAAAATAACAAAAGTTAAAGTTAAGTTTTGAGGCTCTTTTTCAATTTTATAAGTCTGTAAAATAATTTTTTAAACTTTACTTATATTCGATTATTGTTCTGCAGTAACTGTATACGTTCACTGTAATCCGGAATATGAATATTTGAAGTGATGGATTCGGAACGGAAATCCAAAAGTAAAATTATGAATTTTAGATTTAAATACCTTAATTCAGTATGAGTTTTTTAACTCACTTTTGAATCATGGTGAACTTAGGGTGAAATAAATTCAGAAGAAAACTTTTTTTTCTTATTTTACAATCTAATAATGAATTCATTGTAAACACAAGCGAAAATAGTATTGCTTATGTTGCTTTATATTCTTAAATAATCTGAGACATCTGATAGGATTTTGTAAATTAGTTTTAAAACTCTCACTAAACCAACTGCATGCATAAGAATGTTGAATTTAACTTCTTATTTTTATTTAAATTTTATATGATTGATTTTCATGCTGAAATCAAAGCAACGTTGTAGGTTTTTGATTTTGATTTCATGATTTTGTTTCGATTAAGAAAATATCTTGAAATATTTAAAACAAAGCCTAATAGGAATTTCAGTTTCCCAAAACTTCAATTCGACATCAACATTTGTTGAACTGAATCTTTATTGGGAAATATTAAGATTAGAAATTTAGTTTTTGGTCCCAGAATTACCTTCGCGTTCCCGTTTCTTATTGAATAATGATTTTTTTCGTTTTAGAATGGAAATTTTTGATGATATAATTATAAATCATTATTAAAATTGTTTAAAATGGCTCAACATATTAATATCTTGCTACGCCGAGGCAAATACAAAGAAAGCAAATATTCGTTTGAAAGCATTCCAAAATAATCATCTGAAATTTATTTTTTTTGTGTAGAAGCAAAATGAAACTTTAATTAGTTTTTGAAAGCAGTACTCGTTTGATCTGGGATTTTTTTTTATTTCTTCCTAAATTTTCATTAACTGATTTTCTGGAATATTTCTGACTAATTGAAATCGTCTAGTCAGTTTATGGATGTACATATTTGTAAAAATTATAGCTTGCGATAAGAAATCAACAAATTTAATACCCTCATTTTAAAGTTTCATTTTTCTATTTAAATCACTTTGATAAAGAAATGATATACACCAACAACTAAAAAAGGGACAAAAAATTTGCTTTGTCTATGTTATACATATCTGTAAATTAACAAAACAAAACCAGAAGTCAAATTTTGTAAGCATTTAATTTTTGTTATGATGTTGAAATGAAAGGTGAGAAAGTAAGAAAAATATGCCAAGTAGAACAAAACACAAATGCTGTTTTTTCAACAAATTAAAAAAAAAAAATTTCCAGTTATTGAACTTTGATCCCTAGAATCCAAAAAGATATATTTTTCTTCTTAATGGATCGTGATCATTTTTATTTTCAAATTACTAAATTGTGTTCAATAACTAATGTTTATCCAGTAATTATCTGTTTAACAGGACTAAAATACTGTTTTTATTTAAAAACTAGAAACTAGCGCCTTTAAGTAAACTATTAATCTAGGGTAGTAGACAAACTTTTAGAATTCCTTTTGTCGGATACTTACAAACTGTGAAATGAGAACTAATATGGCAAAAAATAGTCAACGGACCTTTTATCTTCGGATTTAACTAGCTTTTTGCTTAGGGTCTGGGCACCCTGAGTTAAGAATCAAGTCTACTTAAGTAAAGTATCAAGTCTCCTGTAACTTAAAAAATTTCATAATATTTTTAGTCTCATGAAAATGCTTCCAGTTTATTTACGTGTTCATGTATCGATCTAACTTTTGAAGCATATAAAGTTGAAATTACACGCTGTCAGAAAATGCAATAGACGGCGAGTTGCTTAATTTTTTAAAAAAGTCGTTTAGGTAAGCAGAAGACAACTGGATTTTGCGCATAGTAGTACAATTTAGTAGCTGTAGTGCCAAATTTTTAACGCATGCGACAATGAATAAAATAAATTCAACTAAAAAATATTGGCACACATCAATTTTTAATTCTTGTATTTTGTTTGATTCTCGTTCTAAATCACCTCCCCCCGTTTTCGGAGAGCGAACAAACACGTTCTGCTGGACGTGCTGCTTGTGGTTCTAGAAATTCAGGAATAATTTACGTTTATAATTTTAATATTTTTGTGAAATCTCACAGAGTAAATTGTTGCACCTCATTACAATGTAAATTGAATTCCCTTTCCAACGAATATAGTTTTAATTGATTCAAACGGCGAGAAAGCACAGAATATCAGGATGCAACCTTACGTTGGACCAAAAAAAGAGACGAAATTTCAATATGTTTGAAAATCACGTAAATTAGTCAACTTTGAAAAATTGTAGTAAATTCATTTTTTGTTGTATCGAAAATCTTAATACAACAATATGATAGAATTAAAATAAATTTTTCATTCATACTTTTTTTTTTAATAACTTTACCACCCCTCAAACAGTCTTTACTAGCAATCGAATGAATAGTAGGTATTTCAGACCAAATTTTTATCTTTTTGTGCTTTTTCATTGAAAAAAAAAATTTAAAAAAATATTTCTTGATTTCATTATGTAGACCAAAACTTAAGCTTTCATATGCATAATAAAGATATTTTTAACGACTTAGATAGATTTCACTTTTGGAGTGTCAAATTGACACTCTCAGTCGGAAAAGGGAATTTTTGTGTCCAGGCTTCCAGGGTTCGTCCATAAAAAAAATAAAGGTGCAATTAGACTCGGAAACTACTAAACTGATTTACGTGAAATTTGGCAGGTGGGGGTGTTGGAGGCCGGAGAAGGTTCCTTAAATAGTTTGAGACCCCTCTCCTCAACAGGAAGGGGGGAGAGGGTCTTCCAAACAAAAGACAAATGTTCGCATAACTCGAGAACAGATCAAGAAAATGGTACCAGACTTGACATGGGGGGTTGTTTGGATACGAAAAATGTTTCTTTGATTATTTGGGACCCCTCCCTTTTTCCAGTAGAGAGATTGAGAGGGGGGAGGGGGATTCTTTTATAATTCTTTACGTAACTCCAAAACTAAATAAGCAAATGGAACCAAATTTGGCATGGGAGGGCATATGGGTACGAGAAATGTTCTAATGATTATTTTTAGACCCCTTCCGCATACCAATAAGCAAATAGGAGAGAGGAGGGGAGCTTCCATTTATTTTTTGTATAACTGAATAACAAATCTACGAAATGGAACGAAAATTGGCATGGGATGGTATTAGGGTACGATAAATGTTTCCCTGAATTTTTGATATCCTCTCTCCTTCCAGTGGGGAGGTAGGAAAAGGGAGAGGAGGTTCCTGTACAATTTTTTAAATACCTCGAAAAGTGTTTAAGGGGGGGGGGGGGGGGGGGTAGGGTCTAACGGGTATAAAAAAACACCATTTTCACGATTATTTTCTAGAGCTATCGTTCAAACAAATGTATTCAAATTTTTTGCATTATACAAAGCATTGTTAAAAGAACATTTAGTAATTTTTTCGTAGAAAAATATTGAAAAATGAGCCGGTGACGGAGCATTTTCGAGGATGCCTTTTAGAAAACAGGATTTGCGGTGGACACTGTATCTCAGCACAGAATCATCTAAAGTCAAAAAATCAGAGCAAAGTATTTTTAATAGATGTTTTTCTGGACCCCAACGTTTTTATTTAACTTAAAAATATTTTTATGAAATTTTTGTGGCTGTTTGAAGTAAAAACTACGATTTTTCACTTAAAAATCCGCCATTTTTCACCTGTAAAATTTCCCCAAAGGTAAATAATCAAAAAAGAAGAACGTTGGGGTCTGGTATTTTATATGTAGAAAATGTGTTCCAAATTTGAAAAGAATCGGATAAGTAGTTTTCAAATGACGATGTCCACGGACTTTAAAAATGTGCTTTCGAGAAAAACGCGTTTGAAGTTTCTGCTCTTGCTTTCTTGCAGTATTAGACAGGAGGAGATAAAGGCCTATAACTTCTGCAGTTTTGCTTCAATTGACTTGAAAATTTGACACAACATTCTTGAAATGTTTTACAATAAGAAAATAAAAAATAAAAAAAATCGATTTTTTGAAAGTGTTAGACCCTACCCCCCCCTTAAGTAAATGGTAAAAAATGGGGATGGGATGGTATTTGGGTACGATAAATATTTTTATGATTATTGGAGACCCTTCCCTTCTCTTATTGGAAAGATAGAAAGGGAGATGTGAGGCTCCCATACGATTTTTATTGCTTATCTCGAGAACAATTAGAGCAAATGGAACCAAATTTTCATGGAAGGGTGTTTGAAAACAATAAACAATTTCTATTGATATATGGTACTACCATTATTGACCATACTGATTGGACACTCGATTTCGTTTGTTGGAAAATTTTTCCAGCAGTACGTAATATCGATTATAGAATGCGCCTCAACGGCTTTTGATGAAATGCTATCCCAGTTGGGAAGAGCCACCCAATTTTTAAGAAAAATAGGCAATTTTTGACGATACAATCATGCCATGTCAGTGCCATCAGTGGTACAACTCCCTCCTTCCAGTGGGGAGATAGAAAAGGGAAAGGGACTCCGTTACAATTTCTGGCATAACTTAAGAACTAATCAAGCAAATGGAGCCAAATTTGATATGGGAGAGCGAGAAATAGTTATATGATTATTTGAAACCCCTCCATTCTTCCATCGGGGATACAGGAAGCGATGGTACGATTCTTTGCATAACTTGAGAAATTATTTATGGAAAAGGAATCAAATTTCACAAAGAAAAAGATTGGGCCACGAGAAATGATTCTATTTTTATTTAAGGCACCATTTCTTTTCCAATGTGTACGATGGTGGCAGGGGCCCTAATTGAAATTTTGATGACATAACTTAAAAATGAATCAAGCAAATGGAATCAAATTAAGCATGGAAAGGTGTTTGTGTGCTAGATATGTTTCTAAGATTGTTATAAAACCTTAGAGAAAAGGAGGGAGTTCCATAAAATTTGGTTGTTTCGCTTAAGAACTTATCATCCAATGGAACCAAAATTGATATAAGAAAATTTTTGGGAACGCTAAAAACTGTATGATTTTAAAACGCTTGCCTTCTTCAAACAATTTGCCTTGAACGTGACAAAAATCAATGTTCATATTTTCGTATGAATTTGACTTTAAATAATAATCCGAAATTCTATGTGTTCGATTCAAAAAAAAATTGTTTTAGCAAATAATCTGATGCTAAATGTATATAACTGAAACCACCCTCATGCCACGAGCCTAGTCATTAATGTGGGCGGCACTTTTTCCAAAATGGCATCTCCAACCCACCACACCACCTTCGCCTTAAAAGTGAAAGAAAGAAGAAAAAATCAATCGAATCGATCAATCCATTCGATTGGGCTGACTGGCTGGCTGCCAATTGCTGCCTCACGCCCGGCAAACATCATCGGCATGGGTCAGCCCCGGTTTTGAAATTTACAACATATCAGCCAACATTTATGTGCCCATGTACTTGGGGTGAGAAATTCACTTGCCGCAAGCAAATGAAGCTAGTTGCCACTTTTAGTTGATAATTGCAACTAGGTGAACCAGTTGCTCAAATTGGTTCGATTATGTCGATGGAATCGATGGAATGTGTCCTGGGCCAGATTGCGCCAGACAGCTGCTGACTAATCGAGGCTTATGATCGAAAAAGTTAAGTAGGTGTATTGAAGGTACTG
This sequence comes from Uranotaenia lowii, assembly GCF_029784155.1. Lineage (NCBI taxonomy): Eukaryota > Metazoa > Arthropoda > Insecta > Diptera > Culicidae > Uranotaenia > Uranotaenia lowii. The sequence goes on along the minus strand of NC_073691.1, from coordinate 26,648,810 downwards.
ACAAGAAAGCTAATGATATGGTTAAGCATATTCAACAAGAGTCTCGTTAATCCAAAATTTAAATTCAAAATTTTCTAAATTACAGCAGTTTTCTAAAAAGCATCCTTGCTCAAGAAAATATCCATTGAAAAAGTGAATGCTTGATTTCTTACAAAATCGACAGATAATCGACACAAACTGATCGAACAATAACTTTACAAAAAATCAGTGAACTGCATTCCGACATGACGGAAAACCGGGGCAATCTCATATATATAGATACCGTCTCTGGGTGCCATAACTTGCACTTAAATAATGCGAAAAATTGTCCACCGAAGGCCATTGACTGAACCGAAAAAAGTTGCCCCTCATAAAAAAGAGAGTGCAGCAGCAGCTCACATCATCATCACAGTTAAATCGGGAAAGCGCACAGAATCGACCCGGTGTGTGATGCAATTATGAATTAAAAGCATCGCTTAGTTAGCTTCATGCGCGTCAACGGTTTAGCTCAGATGATGGCAGAAAGACGTTACATGGCCCCCCAAATCCTAGCTTAGCACTTTTAAGCAGTTCAATCTTTGTCCACATACGTGAGACAAAAATATCCTCGTTCTTTTGACATTTTTTTTTAAATTTTCTGAATTATTTTGTAATTTTGTTATTTAAAAAAAAAATTCTGTTTGGTCAATTTTGTCAATTTTGTCAATTTTGTCAATTTTGTCAATTTTGTCAATTTTGTCAATTTTGTCAATTTTGTCAATTTTGTCAATTTTGTCAATTTTGTCAATTTTGTCAATTTTGTCAATTTTGTCAATTTTGTCAATTTTGTCAATTTTGTCAATTTTGTCAATTTTGTCAATTTTGTCAATTTTGTCAATTTTGTCAATTTTGTCAATTTTGTCAATTTTTTCAATTTTGTCAATTTTGTCAATTTTGTCAATTTTGTCAATTTTGTCAATTTTGTCAATTGTGTCAATTTTTTCAATTTTGTCAATTTTGTCAATTTTGTCAATTTTGACAATTTTGTCAATTTTGTCAATTTTGTCAATTTTGTCAATTTTGTCAATTTTGTCAATTTTGTCAATTTTGCCAATTTTGTCAATTTTGTCAATTTTGTCAATTTTGTCAATTTTGTCAATTTTGTCAATTTTGTCAATTTTGTCAATTTTGTCAATTTTGTCAGTTTTGTCAATTTTGTCAATTTTGTCAATTTTGTCAATTTTGTCAATTTTGTCAATTTTGTCAATTTTGTCAATTTTGTCAATTTTGTCAATTTTGTCAATTTTGTCAATTTTGTCAATTTTGTCAATTTTGTCAATTTTGTCAATTTTGTCAATTTTGTCAATTTTGTCAATTTTGTCAATTTTGTCAATTTTGTCAATTTTGTCAATTTTGTCAATTTTGTCAATTTTGTCAATTTTGTCAATTTTGTCAATTTTGTCAATTTTGTCAATTTTGTCAATTTTGTCAATTTTGTCAATATTGTCAATTTTGTCAATTTTGTCAATTTTGTCAATTTTGTCAATTTTGTCAATTTTGTCAATTTTGTCAATTTTGTCAATTTTGTCAATTTTGTCAATTTTGTCAATTTTGTCAATTTTGTCAATTTTGTCAATTTTGTCAATTTTGTCAATTTTGTCAATTTTGTCAATTTTGTCAATTTTGTCAATTTTGTCAATTTTGTCAATTTAGTCAATTTTGTCAATTTTGTCAATTTTGTCAATTTTGTCAATTTTGTCAATTTTGTCAATTTTGTCAATTTTGTCAATTTTGTCAATTTTGTCAATTTGTCAATTTGTCAATTTTGTCAATTTTGTCAATTTTGTCAATTTTATTAATTTTATTAATTTTGTCATTTTTGTCAATTTTGTCAATTTTGTCAATTTTGTCAATTTTGTCAATTTCTTGAACATCTGTATTGGAAGAAAACACATCAATCTTTCCGACTGTGATATTTGAATCAGGATTTCAATAAAATTTATCACAATTTTCTTAATTTCCTCTCTTAAACACAATAAGCTGTTAAACTTAACGAAATCATAATAGAATAATTTCCTGCCAACAATATTTGTTGAGGTTTTCCGATTTTCAATGCTTCGCTTTGCTTCTTATCATTGCCTACATCGCGGCGTTTTCTTCTCCGCTATTTCAAACAGTGAAAGCAAAATGTAGAAGTCGAATCGTTTCTTTCAATGCATGAAGACTAAGAAGCTTTACGTTATGGTTGTCACAAAATTTACTCACTGATCGTTTAAGTTTAAGCATGGTACTTTTCGAAGCTTACGCACGATCAAATACTGTGCTATAATGCTTCAATTTGCTATAACAAGACACGTGGGCTGTTGGAGTGAAGATGGATTTGAACAACTTTATTAACCAAGAGGCTTTTTTTTAGGTCGAACCAGCATTTCCTCGCAAACCGAATTTTCTCGAATCAGAGCATGAAAGTTACGAAATGTTCCTCAACAGCCTTTGTTGTGAAACATCTCAGTATGATAGTTAAAAATAGGAATCCAGAAATTTTTTTTTCAACTGTATTTACTTACCAAGAATTTATCACACAGTGAAAGTCAATTTAAGCAATTCATGAATTAAATATCAAGATAATTTCAAGCTTCTGTATGATTTTATTCTCAAATGTTATAAAAATGGATTTTAATTTAAGGAACATGGGAACCGTAAGAACCGTACGCACCTTATGAACTGTAGGCACTGTAAGATCCGTATGAACCGTACACGTAAAATTATTTTTAAATTAATTTTTCGGTATTTTTTACGTAAACGAAACTTTCGATGCATCACATGACCTGAAGTAATTACTTTTCTGTTATGTATCTATATCATGAATTTCACGTAAAGTCTAAGTGAAAGCGTTTTGCGCATTTTTCTCAAGCGTTTGGTTGTTAATCTTACTAGGCAAAGTAATTTTCGTCAGGCCAACGTACACTGCCGGCCAAAAGTTTGAGATCACCCTCTAAAAAAACATGCACATTTTGGTCGTTCGTATCTCTGCCGTCTTAGGACATATTGCAAATCTTCTGATCTCATTTGAAAGATAATGAGCAATAGCTATTTCGGAAGTATTTTGCCCAGAAAAAAGTTTTAGTTTTGTGCCTTAAACATAACCTAAAGTTAGAACATTTTCAAAAAATCGCACTCAATATTCAAAGCCGATCATCTCGGGATAGAGTGGACCAAATTTCAAAATTTGAGTTGCATTAGAGTTCTTATTCTTTACTTCTCAAAACACAATTAAAAAATTTGTGTAAAAATTTAAGAATGTACTTTTAATTAATAAAATATTCACTTTAGTAACCATCAAAATGTTTGGGATCACCCGTTAGTATGGTGTATCGGCCAAAGATTGGAATCATTCTTTTGCATAAAAACATGCAAATTTGTCCCGTTCAAATCTTTCTCATCTAACATCGTATTCCATATCTGAAGGGTACATTGAAAGCTTAGGAATTAGGCCGGAATAAATTTCAAATCCTTCTTTTGTCACTCGGAGTTGAAACATTGCAAGGGGGGGGGGGGGACAATAAAAAATAATGCGAAAAACAAATAAATTGGAATAAATTGCACGAAAACTTGTATGCAACCACATCGCATACTATATCATTGCACAAAACCTATCGCAAATCGCAAAAACAGTCGCAAATGAGTGAATTCACGTCACAAAAAATGGATTTTTTTTAATTTTACGAGAAAACTTTTTTAAATAAAAAAAATGAGATTTTCTTCAAAAATGACAAGACGATTCTGAAACACTAAAATTTATAGAAATCGGTTGGAATCTAGCTGAGTTGCAACAGCGCGAGTGAGTAAATTCACGTCACAAAATTTTATTTTTCGTTAAATTGTTTATGAAAATGTGCTCTGAAAGCTGTTTTGACCCTCCAGATGGTCGAATTTTGACAAATCGAGCATAATTTAGTTGATTTTTTAATAAGCTCATTATTTTCAAATAAAAATGCAAAAAGATTGGAGAAAAATAAAAAAAAATTTTTTGGTGAATCTTTAAATAAAGACAGTAGTTATTTTAACATATGATCCCTCAATATGTTGCTATTCAAGTGCCAATCAAAATAAGGAAAAAGTTAGGTGCAGATACTAAAAAATTATGATTGTAAAAGTCGGAACAACAAAATATCGTTTTTGAAAGTCTACATAAAATTTGAAGACTTCAAAGAATGGTTCAGTATAGCCACAGTATAACTTTATATTTCGTGACGTGAATTCAGTCAACTACCCTGTTCTGTTTAAACTGAGTGAATTCACGTCACAACTTCAAATCAGCATAACTTCGTTCGTTGTTGTTCAATTGAGAAGTTCTGCACATCAAATTGTGGGTAATTATTTTCTTTACAATTCATTTGAAGACACCGATATTCTATTTCCACAGAGAGAACAAGAATTCAAGGATATATGTACTAAAGTCCGAAACATGAAAAAGGCGATCAAAACTATTTTCCGCCAAAACTGTGCGTTTTAAACCTATAGTGTCTTCGAGACAAATGACCAAAATTACAAGGGCTAAAAAATTAATTATTTGAAAAATTGATTAATCCACCAAGTAGTGAGTTAGAAAAACTAACTGTTTTAATATCCATTTTAGAGCTGTATTGTCTGAGAAAAGTTTCTAGCTTGTACCAATTCTAGCAACTTTGCTAAAGAAGTCATAGCTGTAACATTAATCGTTTCAAAGTTATGACAATTTTTAGAAAATTACACCAATTTTCAGTTTTTTCAACATAACTTTTTTGCGCGTGATTTTTCATATAAAATACGTTGTAGAGAGTTTTGAAGACAGTAGAATTGCACACTTTTGCTAAATATATTGTATAGAAATTTTGAAGTTTAAACGAGATGTTTTAAAAATACTTAACAAAAATAGTCATTTTGAACTGGTTATATCTGCTGAGTTCGGACGAGTTCGATTACATATTTTACAGTTTTAGAATTAGAAAAGTATCGCCTTTCAAACAATGTTCAATTCAAAGTGGCCAATTGTGACCTTCATAGTGTAAATGTCAATAGAAGTGAGCCGAAAGTGAAGTTTTTATACTAATTTGAGCATAACTATTACTATTAGGCTGCAACATGTAGGATTCCTAAAAGTAGGCCTATTTGAACCACTTGGACTTGAGATGGTAGATGGGCTCAAATTAGTATAAAACTTTATTTTTATCTCACTTCTATTGACATTGACAGCTATGACTTCTTTAGCAAAGTTGCTAGAATTGGTACAAGCTAAAAACTTTTCTCAGACAATACATCTCTAAAATGGATATTAAAAAAGTAAATTTTTCTAACTCACTACTAGGTGGATTAATCAATTTTTCAAAAAAACTAATTTTTAGCCCTTGTAATGCTGGTCATTTGTCTCGAAGACACTATAGGTCTAAAACAAACAGTTTCGGCAGAAAACAGTTTTGATCGCCTTTTTCATGTTTTACCCCTGTGTGCACCGGGCAAATTGAAATTTGAAATATTGTCGGCGGGTCGCACTTAAAGTAAAATTTTGTCAATAATCAGCAGAGCTTCGGGTCATTTTTTATAGTTCACGTGTTTAACATAAAAAGTTCAACACGACTTTTTAAATACCCGATATTGAAAAGGTACACCACAAATTCTTTATCATTTTTGAATCATGTTGAACGTTGAATCGCTTTTTGAATTTCTGGGATTTTTTTCCACAATTAAATCTTGTCTTCAAAGCCTAGATTTTTTTTCATCCAAACGGTAAAAACCCCGTTTTTATATTGAAGTTGAGCAAGGTTGTCGAAAGCAAAGAAAACTGTTAAATTTCACAGTTTTTTAGCAACTGTTCTCAAAACTACAATCTATATTCTAAAATTTTTATCCAGATTTTTATAATTTTGAATCTTATTAAGATATCATTTGGATAGGATTTCATAATCTATATTGTGACTTTGGTAATGTGGAATGCAATTTATAAGTGAAATAACGCAATTTATCGATGTTTGTTTTAAATTTTCTATCAAATTTCTGAAAAAAGCAAACTGTGATTGCCAAAGACCTTTTGGGTCAAATCACTGAACTTAAGATATCTACTTATTGTTTTAATCAAAAACTCATTATTTTTTCGGTAAATTTGATGCCGGCTTACTCTGTTGTTAAGAAATCCAAAAACGTTCACCCAAGCTTTATTATTAAACTTTCGAAATTTTCATAAATAATCTGAAATAAATTTTTTTTCATAAGGTTTTGGTTGATTTTTTTGCCAGTATTTGAATGCTAACAAAACAAGCCTTTTTGCAGAATTGGATAGAATAATTTAAAAAAAATCTGCTGAGCATATTTTTTATCATACAACATTATTTAAGCTTGAAACAAAAATAACGACTCCACTAACGGACTTCGAAATTCCTTTGATCATATGTCGCTTCGAATTTTTCCCTGCTCTTCGTCACTTTAATGGACTGAATAAAAACAAACTCTAATATTACGTTGTGCCAATAAACAATATTGCATTGATGCCTTGAACAGAACATGCTTAAAATTCTAGAAAAAAGGTTATCATTCTGAATGATTATTGGGGAAATGTAAATAATTGCATATTTGATCAAGTCAAATAAATTTTCCTAACAATCCATTGTAGAAAAAGTTAAGGCTAAAAAATTTGAAAAAAAATCTTCGCGGGCCGCACAAAAGGGTCTCGCGGGCCACATCCGGCCCGCTGACCGCGCGTTGCTCATTCCTGTTGTACACTCTTAACACCCCCAGAAGTCGCGAATGATATAAAGATGTTAAAATGATTATAATTGAAACAAAAAAAAATCCCCCTAGTGACGCTAGGGATCACTCTGAAAACCTTTTTTCTAAACAATATATTTCTTACAGGCGGGTAGTATTTTTTGTCGTCCTAAATGTAGGCTCATTATTTCATTCAAGAAACTCGTGCTTGTGCCCTGTGCTACGACAGTAAAAGGAATCGCCCAAAATTTCCTCTACCATTTTTTCAAAAATACGCAGGCCTTGGTTTGCTGTTCAGTACACGTGAACTCTGGATGCAATGAGGTACAAAGAAAGGTGACGAACAAACACAAACATTATTCCAGATCTCGTTATTCAAAAAGCAAAAAGGTAAATAAAGCCTAGCCGAAGAATATGAAAAACGGTCATTCGATGCAGCATATCCCGACAAATTTAAAAACAGAAAGTTACGTAATAAAGCTATGCGAGTCAAAAACAAGCGACAGGATCTTTTCAAGAAATATAATTCGCAATTCACGAGCTAGTCTGGGCTTTAGATCGACGTGGTGGACATATCAACTGGACAAGATAACATTGCGCACCCACTTCTGCGAACACTGCCATTTTCATCAAAAGTTTGTGTTTTGAGACTTTTTAACAATTTTTTTTCGGAGCGAGGGATCATTTCCTGACGAATGGAAGCAAGGAACCGTTATTCCTATTCTTAAACCAGGTACAGATCGAACTAAACCAGAGTCTTATCGGCCAATATGCCTCATTAATCGTCGCCTTATGACAGAACTGGAAGAGAGTAAACGATTGGATGATCGCCAACACGCATTTCGTGCAGTTTTAGATATTGATTCATATTTTTCTTCTCTTGAACCTCTAATTTGCCATTCACCTGACGAACACGTCGAGCTCATTACATTGTATATCACTACAACGTGTAGAATGTCGATCATCCACACTTTGCAGAAATGGAAACTGTCAGTGATGAACATGTTGATTAGTCATCTAGAAGATCGTTTTTTTTTTTCGCGTGTTAGCCATTGGGAAACTATCCAGTTTAAGAAAAGCAAACAATTGTGTTCCTCAATGATCGATTCTGTCTGTCACAAGGTTTTTAGTTGCCATGCAGCCGTTACAAATTTTGCTCCAGCTTGAATTTTAGTAGCATTTTGCAACTTGTTTTTAAGTTTTTCGAATAACTTAATATTTCAGAAAAGCTATAATCCAAGAAACGAAATTTTTCGTTTCAAAAGTTTGAGTTTGTTGGATGTCGTTTATTCCACATGTATTTTCCTGAAAAAAAATTTAATATGAATATTAAAAATTTATGATAATTGAATCTTTTGTTAAAGACTCATTTTTTCAACAAATATGTTTGCTTTTGTTATACTTTTAATCTTTTGTCAACTTTAAGCGAGACATCTATGTCACCCAATATCAATAATGTTAGTCTTTTACACTTTCGTTTAAAGTAGCTTTGCAATAATATGCCACCAGAATAAAGTCTAGTTTTTAAATAATGATCCAATAAGGTTAAGAAATACATAAGGAAATGATTTAGTGATGGGTCATTAAAATTTTATAAAAATGCTAAACGCCCCTAGGGTGTCATAAAAAATGTCAAAATCGTAAAACTTCGTCACTCGATGGTAATTCTAACCGTTGAGTATTATTCATGAATTGTTAATGCAAGTAGGTACCTTACAGCAATGTGGTAGCCACAACGTTGACGCCAAAACAAACAATGAAATTCCAAAAACAGATAGCAAAACTTACTACTCATTCTTGATAGCCAGCTGAAAAAAACAAAACTAAGATCACTATCAGTAATCGACCAACAGGGACTAATAAATCTCGCTCAAGTGCCAAAATAAGTACTTTTGATAGGCTTTTAATTTCGACTGCTGGCCCACCACCCCTTTGTGGAATTTGAAGTCATTGTTCTTACCATTCACGGAATGAATACGCATAACTTGACACGGTGGTGGAATGAATGAATTGAGATGTCTAATGCCAAATGTTGTTCTATCCAACAAGGAACTGTTTTCGGAATTCCTTTAGCTTCTATAAGTACCGAATGTTTTTATTCATTTATTACGAGTGCTAGAATATTTCCACATTTTACGATAGGTTGACAGCTTTTTTATATTTTTTAATGAAAGAATATAATCTTTCTCTTTATTTTAATTTTTTTTTACAACATATTCGTTATTTTTGTCGTTTTTGTCAATTTTTATTGAGGTTTCAATTTTTTTTAATGAGATTGCCTGCACCACATTTGTCTCGAAGAACCATATTTTGTTAAAAATAGGTAACCGTTGTCGGTTGTCATATTTTTTGGACTCGTCTGTTTTTCATGAGAGGCCTCGCGGCTTGTAGGAATATTAAAAGAACCCGTACCGGTGAGGCTGAGGCCACCTTCAACCTGTTCATTAAACCTCAAACAAATGACCGATGTCATTCTTGTTTGGCTCTCTTGTCGCTGGGTGTCGCCTTTTTAAAGTTCCAGCAGCTAAAGTCAAACGTTACCTATGTGCTGCAGTAGAAATAATACCTTACCTTCTACTAGAAACCAAGTGCTCAAACACCTGCTTTTCCACCCACATTCACCCCCACCCGTGGGATTTTCGCGAACCTGGATATGACGAACTATTGTTTTCGGATTCTTTATACCGCCGCGAATGGTCAGAAGTAGCTGGTAAAATCCAACTAGTCAACCAGTCGCCGGTTTAATGTCCGCTCAACGCGAGTGAGCAGTCACCAAGAATGAAGAAATTAATCTGCATACAGCGGTTCATTCACAAACGGACGCGCCATACGCCACACCACCGCCTCGATGAATGGGTTTGCGGAGTGAGTGATTAGGGTAGCAGTTATAAATTGATTTTACAGAATCTTTGAAATTTGTGTCATCAAAATTTTTTCGATTTGAATCGAAAATTTGACTGGAATGGTTAAAATATTTTTAAAATTGACTGAAACAGCAAAAATTTAAATTACTTACAAGACCAACAAGAGTTACAAGTAATTTTACAAAGGAATTGTTTAAACCTAGTTAGAAATTTTATAAACCATTGAAACAAAACGGTTCCAAAACATTGAGAAGAATACAACAATTATGCAAAATAATATTCAAAACGTTATTAATACGACAAAAATTTTTTTTCGGATGTTCCATTTGTCTTTAACGAACTGTGCCGCATTCATAGGATATATTTATACTTTTTTCTGAAATAGTCTGTTGTTTTTTATTTTTGATAATTGTTTGTACTTCAGTTTCAAAGTCGAACCTGATTTCCTTTTTTGATTTTCGGAAACGCCGGAAAAGTTTTTGATGGATCAATTCAAATTGATGAATAATAAAAAAAAATATGACGATGAAGGATTTAAAAAGATGGTGGTCAAGATTTTCAACAGGCGGACCAAATTTGAGAAATGAAATATACTAGCGGGCCAAACACCAAATTTTTCTGTGATATTCGTATAAATTTTTTTTTGAAGATCCTATTGTGAAAAAAAAAGAAACATTTTCCACCAATATACCGTTCAACGCCGTGCGAACGGGAGGGTTAAGGGGTTCAACCCCCCCGCCCTATGGGGATTTTTCCAAGTAAAATTATCACTGTATTGTATCGGGAAATGACTTGATCTTGAAATGTGTATAAAAATAAGTGTTTACAAACACGTCAGAATTTTGGCTCTCCTCTGGCGGAATTTTTTCTTACATCACCCTAGACTTGTGACATTTCATTTAACGACACTATCACGACTTGAAAATAATAAATTTTGATTTGCAGTTGAAAATGAAAATAATAAATCTTTTGTATTAAAATTCTTAACTTCACATATTAAAACCCTACCCCAGGGCATAACTCCATCTATCCGTCTTTAACTTTTTCATGCTCGTGAAATAGCCTCCTTTCCATAAAAAATGGGATGGAAAAACCCTCAGATACATTTATACATAAGATATTGATTAAGAAAAAATCGAATGCTGATATAGATTGCTAATGTTATGCCAGGGCTTGAAGCTCATGGTAGCCAAAACGTAGGGTAAAACAGTTACTTTTAAATGAAATTAGGGAAAAATTACAATTTGTTTACACTTTACTGCATACGAGCCCATAAATGTACCCGAAGCTTTTTAACTTTTTCTGCCATAATTCAGTACTGTAAAAGATTCCATAAATTTTAATGCATGAAAAAATCAATCAGCTATAATATAACCTTTGAAGTTTTTTAACAATATAACTCATTTCTTACACTATTTCAACAAGAAAAACTATTGAAAAAAATTTTTTTTTGTAATCCTCATTGCTTTTCTTGAGAGAATTTCCGAACATTAGGTTAAACCGAAAAATACAATTTCTATAGAATTTTGGGTGATTCTATTCGTTTCTTCTTCCCAAAGCGCTCTAGCATTGATCTGTCCGTTCACGAATGCCAAAGCGTTGGTAAAGTGTCACAAATAAACAATTGATCTGTCCACCTAGTAATTTCATCATCTATACAATATAATTCTACTTAGTTCCTTTAAAATTGCTGAAATGCCAAATCAGATTAAAAATTAATAATCAGCGATTTAAAAAATGTTGCTAAATTTTTAAACGTGTTTTTCTTGAAACGTCATAAATGAACATAGACCCTTTTCACGTGTTGGTGCTGAAATGTTTTCATCATACACGATCAACTTAGTTACACAGCATGTGGATTGGAGTAACCCAGCAGTGTTAGCAATTTATTTTGAAAAGATATTTCAGAAACTGATAGTAATTAAGGACTGATTCTGAGTTTGGGAATAAACTAGAATCATTTCCCGGCATTGCCCGGATATTTAATGTAAAATTTGGGATCAGTCCAGTCCGACCCTGTTGCCAAAATTTCATTGAAAAAATCTTTAAAGGCGTTAAATATGTTTTAACAAGAAAGCCATACGTTTTTCTCGCCTCCGGTGGATATTAGACTTAACTCACCCTAGACTTGAAATATTTCATTTCACGAAATGACATGCATATATGCCGTACACGAATTTAAACTAATTTTGAATTATTTATTTCGATTTGCAATTCAATCAACATTTTGTGTTGGTACTCTAAACTTGACATTTAAAAATACTACCTTGTCTTTAGAATGGGTTTTTATGAAGAAGTGTAACGAAACAAATTCAGAGTTAGAAACCAACCATTTAAACATCAAAATTAATAAATCGAAGCCTAATTTTATACATTAACAATTTGGAAGCCATGTATCATGACTCATGATGGTCATCAGAATCAGCAAAATAAAATCTTAAACCTAGTATCCTTTACTTTATTACTAAAAATTTTGATTTACAAACATCGTGCTTATATGAAATATTCTTCGAGAAACCAATTTCAGTATCTATATTATTTTGTGTTTTTTGTTCATCTAAATGCTCAACATCACATTCGAGAGCGATTAATGAGATTTTAATTCAAACTGAGTTTTAGATATTTTAAAAGCAACTAATTGTTTTGCAGGATTGAACAAATTTTGTTAAATGAATTAAATTTTTTTCTGAACTTTTTTTGTGATGAGATCTTTCTACATTTTTCAAAACTGTTAAAGTTAACTTTTCCAAATTTAAAAAAAAAATGTAACTTAATTGAATTAAATAAATAGTGAACAAATTCAGAATCTGATTTTTCTTTATCGTAGATTTGTTATTTCATCCGTTATCAATGATTGATTTCAACTAAAACTGATACATTTTAAAATGATGTTCCTTGGAGTTATCAAATAAATCTATTAATAAGTGAATAGAATGGTTAGACGAGCTTATTGAAAAAAATGCTTCTAAAATGTTGCAAAACTTAATTTTCTTTTCCATATTTTGTTCAAATAAATTTACCGAATTTTAAAGTAAACCTGTTTATATTTAATGAAATAGATATTTTATAAGTTTGTTTTCTCTATTCTATATGTTTGTGTTCTGAAAGCATAATTTTGCATTTGAAACTAAATTTGTAATAAAAAAAAATAGCTTCCACCTTCTGTCCTTTCCATAACCTAATATTCCAACTGAAACCGACAAAATATTCAGAGCTTGAAATTTTAATCTTTAAAACCTTCGATTGAAAATTTTTAAATTTATAAATTTTATTTCTTTCATTTTCGTTTTATTTAATCATTTTTTTAATCGATCATGTTTTTTTATTTATCTTTAGGAAGTTCGAAATTTTTTTGAAGTAGCAACCGAACATAAAATTTTTTGAAATAGCAACTTAAAATAAAATTTTTATGCCCAATGTTAACTTAATTTGTATTAACGTTGTTCTTTCAATATTTATAAGGAAAACTTTGAACTCACTATTTTTATTTTTTTTTATCAATTCCTTATTGATCATTTCCCAATCTGAAATATGTCAGTTTAAATGAACATGTTGTGTTATATATAAAGTTATTATTTTGAACATCAGAACATTTCTTAGCTTTTTATTTAAATAACTGGAAGAATTTTATTATATAAAATTCAATTATCAACTATTGAATAAACTCTCCTTAAAATTCAAAATGTTTTTTTTCCCTACTCAAGAATCCACATTTCAAATCGTGATTAATTTTTTTTCTAATTGAAGATAGTAATCGGAATTTTTAATCAATCCTTCCACTGAAAACAAACAAAAGAAATGTTAAATAAAATGGGTAGTAAATAACAATCACTATTATTTCTCTATCAGTTTTTAATCTTGGTTAATTTTTAACCCAATCTGACATTTATTTGAGGATTCAGATTTTTTATTTAAATTTGGTGTTATATTTTTTGTATGTATTCTATTTCTATGCATTACTCTTGTGCCCGAAGCTTCATTCGAAATTTTTATTTTTCTTCTTTTTTATGAGTTTTGGAAATATTTATTTCCAATTTGAAAACTTTACTGCGTAGAATTCGTTTTCAAGCGAATTCCTACTTCAGAATAAGGAACATCATTTTTATAAATTAATGAGTTACCGGAAATAGTATAAATGTAAAACATTCATTCTGAATTGTTTTGAAAATTTTTATTTATTTTATCGGTAAAACTTATGATTTTTTAAGTTTGTGTGTTTATCATAAATAAGAAAATTGTTAAGAAATCAATTTCCTTGTTCATTGTTTATTTTTGGTATTGTTATTATTTTTTTATAAATTCAAATTTTGAAAACCCCCCAAGGACGGGTCCTTCGCACGGGCCTGCTAAACATCATGGGGAAGATTGCTAAAAATTTTTCAGCACATACCGGACAAATCCGGGCAATTTTATATAAAATCTTGCTAAATCCGGCGATTTGATTTCAAAATTGACTATCATATATCCCGACAAAATCCAGGCAAATTTAGTCAAATCATAGAAATTACTCAACAAAAATCAGGAAAAAATATTTGAAAAATTTTTTCATCAAAACTTATCGAACGATTTTAAAATGTATTCCGGACTTCCAAAAAACCTTTCATGATCATTTTTATAAAACTTGCTCAAAAATTTCCGTTTTGGAGGCATAAATTAAAAAATGACATCAAAATTATTTTTTGTTTGATTTGCCAAAAAAAAATTAATAAATCATGGTAAAATCCGGGCATTTTTAAAAAAAATCCGGGCAACCGGGCCAGGCCGGACTGATCCAAAATTTTGGATTACATATCCGGGATCCTAAATTTTGGAATCAATATCGGGGAAAACCCGGATAAAACCGGGCAATCTGGCAACTTCGTTTGTTTATTATTTAAGCTTCCAAAGCTATTCAAGTCAATATGTCCATTACGCACATTCAAATCATCTTAATCTTCATTCCAATATACTGAAGAACTAAGATTTTCGATACACAAAGTTTGTTTTATGAAAATGATAATTTAATTAACGAGAAAAACTAAAATTTGAGTCCAAAGGAGCGGCTCATGGAGAAATGAGACAAAGCGAAGCAAAGCCAAAACTTGATGTTATAGTTTTTTATTAATTTTTTTCTTCTACTCGAATATACTTGAACCTGAATACAGCAAAGCTATCAAAATTCATAAAAATTCAAAAATAAAATTGACTGTTTTTAATAAGGAGCTAACTACAGAAAAACTGCTAAAACATATGTAAATAAATTTGAAATATTCAGAAAACTAGAATAAATTACTGACACAATGAATCTAATATCATCAAAATATTTAGGTTAACATTTTCGGCAAGGGGAACGCTAGCAAACAATAGGTTAAATTTTCCCAAAAAAATATTTTGCGAACAATTTTGAAGGGTTTCATTTGTAAAAAAAATAATTAAAGGCTATTTGATTTGTGTTGTGTTGAACATTTAGAATGTTTGGAAGTCGATTCATTCTTGTAATGAGGAATTTCCTCTTACGAATAGTCGAAGTTGCTGTAAAAATATCATTTTGATTCTGATGAAAATGTGATTCCGCGAATTTTTTGTAACGATTTTTAATCGACAGTACTTTCTCCCTGAAACCTTCCAGAAGAAAACAAAAGTGTGCTTGAAAACTCACAACGCTATGCTAAATCCGCAAAATATGATGGATGGTTAGGAACTTGACATTTGATTAACCGTTTTTTACACTGGTTAATTGATCTATTTTCAATTAACATTTCTTAGTCAATTAGCGCATTTTTAACCGACTAATTTTCAACATTCGAAACCATGATTTTTCATGCACTTTTTGTTATAGGCATCTTACCGTGGCTTTTCAAATATCAAGATGGAACAACTTTGAATCCTTTCGCAAACAATTTCAACGGTCGCCATGTAACGTTCAAAATCATCGTCTGTTCAACATTTTCGAGTTTAATTTCTTTGTTCAGTCATAATCCTTAATTTTTTAAAGTCGATAATCTTTTTGACTTGGAATCTTTAAATATTATTTCAAAAAATTTAATTTCTGAAATAAATCAGAAAAAATGATTACTTTTCCTATATATGGCATGAAAAACGTACCACCAGGAAAGAATAAAACACAGCATCCCGCCCACCATAAAGAGAAGCAAAAAAAAATGGGTAGAAACCTTTACCCAAGAGTCGGCGACACGCAAAACTTTTCGGTTCAAACAGCCGGCCTGCCATTGTTTTGATGAATTTGTCTACAATAAATTTTTATTCAAGTGGCTTCGAGGGGAAAATGAAAACCCCACCTTATTTTAAGAAGTCAACGGCATAACGTTTGCAACGTTCTAGAACTTTAATCTTAAAAATTGTTTATAATTGTGCGTAAATTAAAAGAAAAACTCTAATTAAAAAACATTTTTAACTAATTCAAGTTAAAAAATCAAAAAAGGTTCCACTACAAAAAGATTGATTTGGTTTACACAAAGCATTTCTCAATCTGTTCGAGCTTCCGGTGTCCAAACTTCGAGGAAATTGCAATCACTCGTATGAAATGTGTTTTGCTGATTGCTCACGCTGAGGGTGGTCTGACAACAACTTTAAATTCCACCTTTTTAAAAGTCCACAACACGCAATTCTGACCTTGCCAATTCTTAGTTCAAATCTCACCAGGTTCGTCAATTTCAAAGAAAAACTTTTAATCGCTGCTTACATTTTCCGTTCAGTTCACACCCACGTTATCGATATTGTTCGATCTTGTTTTGTTCCGAGAGCTTGAATTATTTATCAATCGCTGTTGGTTTTGATATGTTCTTTTTTTTCCTGTCTTAAACGAAATTTTGATTAAGTTTGGGGGTGTATCTAACAGATTGACTGAAACTTCTGAAGGACCAACTTTTCAGAGCGTATCCATTGACTGAAAGAAGCTTCGATCGTTCTGTTATTTTGTTTAGGTTTTCTTTCCTTGTCTTTCTCTTTTTCACACAGATTTTTCGGTCTTCTTAAGCTCCTCACATTGCCAAGGTTGATTGCCAGTCGGTTGATGGATGCGTTTAGTGCGGCGAATGGCTTATATTAATTTGTGCTAATTCTTTCTTAGCTGATCGTCACATTTTGATTAGAGTAGCTTCGAGGGGGCGATTTTGATACATTTGTCAGATGTGAGTTGGTTGAGGTGTAATTTTTGTTTCTCTTGGTGGTTCGCTCGTTTTTGTTTGGTTGGGAAATCTAATTTAACGCTAAGCTGAATCGAGAAGGACTGATTTCATCTTAATCGCAGCAGATCCATTTCATAAATGTCTTTATTGTTGAACAAACTTAAAATTAATACTTAAGAAGAAAAAATCACTTACAGTTCGAATCTGACGAAAAAAACTTGATTAATAAAATGTCATTTCATAGTTTGTGAAAAATATGAACTCGGTTTCATTAATTGAAAAAAATAATTTTTTTTTATGTTTTGACAATAATAAACTGATTTATTTTGCATTTTTTTTAAATTTTCCAGAATTTCAAACAATTTGTAATTTTTCCTTATGTTTGTGTTATGTTTGTTATGTTTGTATAATTTTATGTTATTATTTTGGAGTTTAATTCTGGCGTTTTTGTGTAATTTTCTATATTTTTTTGTATTGATTTTTGACAATATTGTGATCTTTGTGATTTAGGCGATTTTTGTGATATTTTTATCATTTTTGACATTTTCGTCATTTTTGTCATTTTTGTCATTTTTTGTCATTTTTGTCATTTTTGTCATTTTTGTCATTTTTGTCATTTTTGTCATTTTTGTCATTTTTGTCATTTTTGTCATTTTTGTCATTTTTGTCATTTTTGTCATTTTCGTCATTTTTGTCATTTTTGTCATTTTTGTCATTTTTGTCATTTTTGTCATTTTTGTCATTTTTGTCATTTTTGTCATTTTTGTCATTTTTGTCATTTTTGTCATTTTTTGTCATTTTTGTCATTTTTGTCATTTTTGTCATTTTTGTCATTTTTGTCATTTTTGTCATTTTTGTCATTTTTGTCATTTTTGTCATTTTTGTCATTTTTGTCATTTTTGTCATTTTTGTCATTTTTGTCATTTTTGTCATTTTTGTCATTTTTGTCATTTTTGTCATTTTTGTCATTTTTGTCATTTTTGTCATTTTTGTCATTTTTGTCATTTTTGTCATTTTTGTCATTTTTGTCATTTTTGTCATTTTTGTCATTTTTGTCATTTTTGTCATTTTTGTCATTTTTGTCATTTTTGTCATTTTTGTCATTTTTGTCATTTTTGTCATTTTTGTCATTTTTGTCATTTTTGTCATTTTTGTCATTTTTGTCATTTTTGTCATTTTTGTCATTTTTGTCATTTTTGTCATTTTTGTCATTTTTGTCATTTTTGTCATTTTTGTCATTTTTGTCATTTTTGTCATTTTTGTCATTTTTGTCATTTTTGTCATTTTTGTCATTTTTGTCATTTTTGTCATTTTTGTCATTTTTGTCATTTTTGTCATTTTTGTCATTTTTGTCATTTTTGTCATTTTTGTCATTTTTGTCATTTTTGTCATTTTTGTCATTTTTTTCATTTTTGTCATTTTTGTCATTTTTGACAATTTTGACAATTTTGACAATTTTGACAATTTTGACAATTTTGACAATTTTGACAATTTTGACAATTTTGACAATTTTGACAATTTTGACAATTTTGACAATTTTGACAATTTCGACATTTTTGACATTTTTGACAATTTTGACAATTTTGACAATTTTGACAATTTTGACAATTTCGACATTTTTGACATTTTTGACAATTTTGACAATTTTGACAATTTTGACAATTTTGACAATTTTGACAATTTTGATAATTTTGACAATTTTGACAATTTTGACAATTTTGACAATTTTGACAATTTTGACAATTTTGACAATTTTGACAATTTTGACAATTTTGACAATTTTGACAATTTTGACAATTTTGACAATTTTGACAATTTTGACAATTTTGACAATTTTGACAATTTTGACAATTTTGACAATTTTGACAATTTTGACAATTTTGACAATTTTGACAATTTTGACAATTTTAACAATTTTGACAATTTTGACAATTTTGACAATTTTGACAATTTTGACAATTTTGACAATTTCGACAATTTTGACAATTTTGACAATTTTGACAATTTTGACAATTTTGACAATTTTGACAATTTTGACAATTTTGACAATTTTGACAATTTTGACAATTTTGACAATTTTGACAATTTTGACAATTTTGACAATTTTGACAATTTTGACAATTTTGACAATTTTGACAATTTTGACAATTTTGACAATTTTGACAATTTTGACAATTTTGACAATTTTTACAATTTTGACAATTTTGACAATTTTGACAATTTTGACAATTTTGACAATTTTGACAATTTTGACAATTTTGACAATTTTGACAATTTTGACAATTTTGACAATTTTGACAATTTTGACAATTTCGACAATTTTGACAATTTTGACAATTTTGACAATTTTGACAATTTTGACAATTTTGACAATTTTGACAATTTTGACAATTTTGACAATTTTGACAATTTTGACAATTTTGACAATTTTGACAATTTTGACAATTTTGACAATTTTGACAATTTTGACAATTTTGACAATTTTGACAATTTTGACTATATTGACAATTTTGACAATTTTGACAATTTTGACAATTTTAACAATTTTTACAATTTTTACAATTTTGACAATTTTGACAATTTTGACAATTTTGACAATTTTGACAATTTTGACAATTTTGACAATTTTGACAATTTTGACAATTTTGACAATTTTGACAATTTTGATAATTTTGACAATTTTGACAATTTTGACAATTTTGACAATTTTGACAATTTTGACAATTTTGACAATTTTGACAATTTTGACAATTTTGACAATTTTGACAATTTTGACAATTTTGACAATTTTGACAATTTTGACAATTTTGACAATTTTGACAATTTTGATAATTTTGACAATTTTGACAATTTTGACAATTTTGACAACTTTGACAATTTTGACAATTTTGACAATTTTGACAATTTTGACAATTTTGACAATTTTGACAATTTTGACAATTTTGACAATTTTGACAATTTTGACAATTTTGACAATTTTGACAATTTTGACAATTTTGACAATTTTGACAATTTTGACAATTTTGACAATTTTGACAATTTTGACAATTTTGACAATTTTGAGAATTTTGAGAATTTTGACAATTTTGACAATTTTGACAATTTTGACAATTTTGACAATTTTGACAATTTTGACAATTTTGACAATTTTGACAATTTTGACAATTTTGACAATTTTGACAATTTTGACAATTTTGACAATTTTGACAATTTTGACAATTTTGACAATTTTGACAATTTTGACAATTTTGACAATTTTGACAATTTTGACAATTTTGACAATTTTGACAATTTTGACAATTTTGACAATTTTGACAATTTTGACAATTTTGACAATTTTGACAATTTTGACAATTTTGACAATTTTGACAATTTTGACAATTTTGACAATTTTGACAATTTTGACAATTTTGACAATTTTGACAATTTTGACAATTTTGACAATTTTGACAATTTTGACAATTTTGACAATTTTGACAATTTTGACAATTTTGACAATTTTGACAATTTTGACAATTTTGACAATTTTGACAATTTTGACAATTTTGACAATTTTGACAATTTTGACAATTTTGACAATTTTGACAATTTTGACAATTTTGACAATTTTGACAATTTTGACAATTTTGACAATTTTGACAATTTTGACAATTTTGACAATTTTGACAATTTTGACATTTTTGACTATATTGACAATTTTAACAATATTGATAATTTTGTCAAATTTTGGCTATTTCGATTTATTTTAAAATTTGGTTATTTGTTGTTTATGATTCAGTCAATTTCTTACAGGAACGAATCAATGTCATGCTTTAAAAATTTTCCACTTGAAAGAGTTGTAAAGTCATTCGATTATCCAGTCAGCGTAGGGGTTGCTCACTTTTAATATCTCACTGCCACGGTCGGTCTAATTTTAATCGCATTTAAATGGTTGCGACTTTGAACGATCGCCTCCAGTAAATTATCTTTAACAGTAGCAAAAAAAAAATTATCGTAGTAAAATAGAACTGAACCGTGCAGAAGAATCACCTCAGTCTAGCAAAGAAAGAGAGGAAACTCCCACACTTTTAATGGTATCAATAATAATTCGCGCAGGTAGAAATCATTCCGGTTGGGTGGCTAGCGCAAAAAAAAAAACGCCAAAACAGAAAACGATCTTGTTTCGGAAATTTCAAACGGAAGGTGTGGAGCGATTCAAATCAAAACAAACGCCCAATTTCGAGGAGCGGGACAAGAAAAAAAAAACAAAAAGAACATTATCGAAAAGGTTAAAAAGGTGTTGTTCGTGCTGACATTTTTTGGCGGTCATCAATGAGGAAAACCTCGCACAAAGTCAATGAGTTTATTTTTGGCATAAAGAAGGGTTATTTTAAGAATCTTTTCAATTTATTTGGGATTTAGTGCAATTTTGTTTATGTTCTGTCACTGAGTTTTTTTAATCAATTCAAGACAAATTACTTTGTTTTTTCGGTTTCTTGAGGTTTTACTAAAGAAAATTGGCAGACGAGTAATAAAACCCCCCAATGGACACAATCTTTCTTGAAATTTTAAAACCTAATTTGAAGTCTGAAATAAAGACAATAAGAAAAGATTTTGAACATTTTTCAATTTCCTAGATTAATTTTTGTTTGACACCAATTTTTTTTATTTAAATGCTCTGAATGAAATATGAATAGCTTATGTTCATGGGAAAATCCTTAAAAGTTGCAGAGTTATTTGATTCTCATTAAGGAAGGACATCGGACATCCGTACAGGCATTGTTTTGCGAAATCAAGCCCTTTTCCTCCGTGTACACCTCAATCATAATTGGACCAGAACCACATCCACAGAAAAGGAAAAAGCAAACAAATTTTCCCACCAATCAACCACACGATGGCGATTAATATGCGCATTGTGCTTGGGCCATTATTAGTTAAATCAACGACGGCGGTAAGTCATTTGAATATCGAGCTTCCGTGGCCGTCTCGCGGCTTAAGAGGCTCCAAAACAAGACACTCAGAGATATCATCTGATTTGAGGCCTTCCATTGTTACTCGCTGCAAATTCGTCGGACCTTCCTTCTTTTTCCGAATGACACACAAGCCCGGACTGAATGAGATGGATTCTTCGGCGGATTAATGGCCAATTTGGGACCCTCTCGGTGACAATTGGGCTCTTTACGGATACCTTCTTTGTATGGAGTTGAAGACAAATTACGCCCTGCTGTTGTAGCTGAAAACTAGTACCTAAGAATAAGGTTTTTTGAATGTTGCATCCTACGCAGCGGCAGAATTGTGAATGTTCGTTAAAATCTACATTTTCATTATCAAATAAAGAAATTTCCCATTCACAGATAGAAATAATCAGCACAGAACAACAAGGTTCTGTCTGAACGAACAGAAATATTCGGCAACGTACCAAATTTTCATAGAACTATTTATCGAACAAAAATACGTTTCGAAGCTTAATTTGGTTCCATTTGCTCGAGTAGTTTACAAGTTATGCTATAAAAAAAGGTATGAAAGCCTCCTTCCTTCCCCACTGAGTCTGAAATTTTCATACAACCATTTCTCCTATTCCACTACCCTCCCATGTCAAATTTTGTTCCAAAAGCTTCATTAGTTCTTCAGTTATGGAAATCTCTCCCCCTTTCCGTTTTCCTCTCTGGAAGGAAGGAGGGGTATCAAATTTGTTTGAAACATTCCTCGTACTAAAGTAACCAACTTTGACAAGTTAGGTTTGATTTGCTTTACCAGTTCTCGAGTCATGAAGACTTATTTCTTTTATATAAGAGATCCCATCCCCCCTTCCAGGAAGAAGCAGGGGTCTAAAACTTTAAGGAACCTTCCCCGGCCTCCGATACCCTTAAGTTTCACGCAAATCGGTTCAGTAATTTTCAAATATCTAGGGAACAGATAAGACAGAAAAAACAGACAAGACAGACAAGACAGACAAGACAGACAAGACAGACAAGACAGACAAGACAGACAAGACAGACAAGACAGACAAGACAGACAAGACAGACAAGACAGACAAGACAGACAAGACAGACAAGACAGACAAGACAGACAAGACAGACAAGACAGACAAGACAGACAAGACAGACAAGACAGACAAGACAGACAAGACAGACAAGACAGACAAGACAGACAAGACAGACAAGACAGACAAGACAGACAAGACAGACAAGACAGACAAGACAGACAAGACAGACAAGACAGACAAGACAGACAAGACAGACAAGACAGACAAGACAGACAAGACAGACAAGACAGACAAGACAGACAAAACAGACAAGACAGACAAGACAGACAAGACAGACAAGACAGACAAGACAGACAAGACAGACAAGACAGACAAGACAGACAAGACAGACAAGACAGACAAGACAGACAAGACAGACAAGACAGACAAGACAGACAAGACAGACAAGACAGACAAGACAGACAAGACAGACAAGACAGACAAGACAGACAAGACAGACAAGACAGACTCGGTATTTGCTGTTTTTTTAACTGTTTGTATATCAAGGGGTTATATGATTAAGTTATGCTTGCATCAACTTTTTGTTATAATTTGAGATATTTTAACATCTTACGAGTACTACATCATATCTCTTTTTGATAGGGAAAATTTGATTTTTAAAATATCTCATTTTGATACACCTTTTTGCCTTTCTTACAGAAAGGTATAGTTATCGGTCGATTTGGGAGATCCTTAATTATGGGTCTTAGATATACCTTTATAGGTACCTATCGAATCAGCTCGACGAGTTCAGACGATGTCAGTGTATTTGTATGTATTGGTGTGATTTTTTTATAAACTTTGTCACTACGTTTTTGCGAAACTGGGAAGTACAATAAAAATGATTTTTGTCTTAAAAAATTTGATTTTTTTCCCTCTTCAATGTATAAAAGAAAGAAAAAAAAACAAAATAGTTTGAAAAATAAATTTTCATAGTAATTATCATCAAATCATCACTCCAAAAAACGTGTCAATTTGGCTGGCTAGCCACAACCAGCAATCACTAAAATCTAGATTATCGTATAAATGACGTCAAATTATAGATGACGTCATAGACACGATGGGCGCGCTCACTACCTTACACAAATGATGCGTTCAAGTGAGGAACGACACCTATCCCTCCCACTCAGAATTGCTGACTTCAAAGTAACTGTGTGGGAGGAAAATAATTTTTTGGGAAGCCCAACTAATTTATTGCCTTTCTTATTTTAAGTTGTTTCTGGTTCAGCTTTATGCCGAACCATTTCAAAAAATTTGGAGCCAAGCTCCAAATAATTATATTTAATTAAGGTTTTCACCAAGGGGTACAACCCCGAATTTATGAGAATCAGTCAAGAGTACTTGTGGCCAACATCGCATGGTACGAAAGCGATTGTTACTTCGATGTTTCGCTAAACGCTTTATTCGCAAGCAAAGGTTGCCCTGTGAAGGAGATAACGACGAAGGGGCGCGTGCGGGCGGACGAAGCAAACCATCTCAATTTCTCTCGCACGCTTATTTTTTATTAATCATTTTTTATGCTTACTTAATTTATAATCTAACATGTTTTGATATGTTTACTTTTGAACGATTTTTTTTCGTATAAATTTCAACCATGATGGTAGTTTTCATGTTAAAATTTGAAAAAAAGTTTTATATTGTTTTCTTTTAATTTATATTCATGTTCTGATTGATTTTGATTGGTATAAGGTACACCGGGGCAAGTGCAAACTCGGGGCAAGTGCAAACGCTCAACTTTTCTCTGTTACAAAAAAAGTAAAAAATATTTCTTCTTCTAGAAATTGTTGTTTACACCCAAACGAACAATCTGACATAGATAAACTAAACTTTCTTTAAATTTTTCACCAAAAACACGGCACTGTTTGATCACACACGAATTCAACTACGTACTAGACATGAACAGTGTGTTTTTGTTTTGCATATTTTGGCTACAAAGAAGGGCATTCAAATCCGAATTTTCGTTAAAAGGTGAGTGTTTGGGACCGATATTCAAGTGAAAGCAGAAAATTTATGATAAATTTTCAGTACACCCCGAAAGTTGTGAAAATAATATTCGCTCTTGTTAACCCACACTGCGGGGCAAGTGCAAACGACACTACCGGGGTAAGTGCAAACGTACCTTTAAGCCATGTAACATCAGCCATTTCAGAAAATTCATCACCAAAATGGTTCAGCATTATATTGAAATGGTCAGAAGGGGTACCAAAGGGTTGTATCTAAAGCGGATGTTCAAAGTTCCGTAATGCATTAGTAAATGAAGGTCTTTTGCTTAAAACAACAGTCACCAAAAATGGAGTTCCAAAAAGTTATCAATATTGCAACAAAACAGCAAATATATGAATAAAAGTTGATAAAACGTGCCGGAACATGTATTCAATTCATTTTAGGACCGATGCACTGACTCATTTGTGAATTAGTTAGGAAAAAGTATTGCGTTTGCACTTGCCCCCATAAACGGGGCAAGTGCAAATTTTGAAATTTTTTCACAAAAGCACCGTTACTTTTCACCAACATTTTTTATTTTTCACTTTCAACAGGAATTTGTTTAGAACTATTTTAGTGATGCAACGAACGATAATTGATAATATTTGAACATATACATATTTTTCTAGGACATGTGAAAGTTGAACTATGGTGAAAACCGTTTGCACTTGCCCCGGTGTACCTTATATGTTTTTTTAATGATCAATATTTAAGAAAGTGTACAGACCAGCCAGATATACCACCACAACATAGTATTGGGCAGGAAGAGTGAAGTTCATCAATTTTGCATCAAATTTATTACCTTTTCGCAGAAAACAGCCATTTTTGAAAATAATTGTAAACTTTTAAATGAAAACTTTCAAGAATACATTTCATTTAACTATATAGTCAGTTTTTAGTAGATAAGTGGAACCATATTGAAAAGTATAAGCTTGGTAACCTTATACCAGTTCACCAATATTCGTAAAAATAACGTCTCGAATGATATAAAAATGTAATTCCATGAGAACTATAACATATCTGATCCTGTCATTTTGACTATTTCCAACTATTTCCACATGAATGGTGAACGATGGCTCTTTAGAGGTTACACAGATTCAAAATGAATCGTAGATGTTAATAACACCCCACATTTTTTTTTAAATTAAACGAGCCACAAACGCTTCGAGACTTAATTATGTTTTGATCTATTCGAGGAATGATTTAATTTTACATAATTTATAATCTAAGCGGTATTATACATACATCTGCATACATAATACAATACTCCCACACACTCAACTACAGTCAATCCAATTTGAGATACATTTTAAGAGACATAATTTTACATATTTTCGAATTTAAATTTGAATGTATTGGTTCTAGATGTAAAATCACGTCACATATGATGTTAATAAAAAGAAACATCATATATGACGTAATTTTCAGTGCAAGTTGAATTTTACAGTGCTGTAACATTACATAACAAATAACTGAATTTTCAGAATGGCTTAAAAAATACGTGTTTCTTATATTTTGGAATGAATTTGTTATATTTCATGAATAATAATGCAATTTTTTACATGAAATCAAATCAAGTTAATATTAATTTCATTCAAAGTACTTTAACACAGACGATAAATAAAAAATTTGACCGTTCATCGGAACTTATCGGAAGACTTGAAAGAAATTTAATGCACCAGAAGCAAATTTTTTACTGGACAAACAGGACAGAAGAAACGGCAATTTCCTCAGTAGACTTAGTTGTTCTTGTCCTAGGAGAGATCTTTGAATGATCCTTACTCGGTAAATCATGGTTAAAACTTTCACACTTCCTCGCGCTGTGGAATAAGAAAAGATAAAAAAAATGGAATAAATCATTCAATATTTTGAAGATAATCAATTATTATTTAGATTACCTTTATTTGCTCTGCCAGCATCACGACACATATCTGTGTTTGTTCACATCTCCTGCTGGTGAATCAAACAGGTATGTTTTTCCAACGGAAGTATTAGGAATCCTTTCAAATATCACGACACATGCGTCCGAGCCTGGTGCTGGTGCCTCCAGTAAAGTTGATCGTTTCTGGTGCAAAAAAGTTTTCAGTTTGGAATATTTATTAATTTCCATTTTCTTCTCACCTAAAAATAAAATACAGAAAACGTTAAGCATGTTGTACTTTGTTATAGCCGGACTACTTACCAGTCGGGCAACGATCTAGCAGAGGGTAGCTAATATTCGGGAAATTAGATGTCTCTGAATTCCACTTCCGGCGACCTCCGTAATTTATTTTCCCGCTCACCAATAGCATCATCCGTGGCGGTACATCCATCCAATCCAATGCTAACCTTAACTGACGTGTGCTGCGGCAGACGTAGATGCTTCCGTTGTCTGCCTGCTGGAAAGTCGAGGCTTTCGGTTTCTCAAAAAACTCCATCGATTGCAATCACTTCCTATTTCACAAAACCTCACAAAACTGGTGTTTTTTTTTTTTTGTTTGACTGACAGTTGAGGAAAACTACACTCATATGCACGAATGCCAATTTTGATTTAATTTTATCCCATTATGTTTTAGTGTATTTCTCAATGTTGTGTAAATTAACATCATAAAATTGAGTTTTATTTCCATATGACGTTTATAAATCATAATTTTTAAATTTAAGTTTTAAAATCACGTTCCTTATCACGTTATTTTAAAACATTTAATTTTTAGTGGAAAATTACATCACATGTGATGTAAATAAAAAGAAGCATCATAAATGACATTAATTACGTCATTTACATATTACATAAGAAAATCGTGTTCACACGGAGAAAAAAGACGACAGTTGTTCCAATTATTTCAGCTATTTACACCAATCATCAAAGTGCAGTAGATTTTTTTTGTATTCGACTATAAATATAATAGGCTAAACTACAAACTGCTGATTGACCTTAAGCGATCAACTATGAGTATAATGGGTTCAACTGTCATTAATTCAACTGCAACTACAATTGTAAGATTGATTTTAGGTTTTTAACTATAAATATAATAGTTTCAATTATAATGGTAGAATTGATTCAACTATAGATATGATAGATTCAAATAAAATTGTATAATCGAATTTAAGCATTAAACTTTAATATAATAGATTTCACTACATACTGGTCGTTGAGCTTATGCATTCAACAATAGGTTACATAGGTTACCAAGAGCAATCGTTGAATTATTTGAAACATATGGTTGGGGACCTTTTTTTTATATTGTAATCTTTAATTTTTATTTTGAAAATATATTTTACCCATCATTGGACTCTATGTTAGAATCATTGATACTCTATTCTCGCTGTCTTCACTTCATAGGTTACCAAGAGCAATCGTTGAATTATTTGAAACATATGGTTGGGAACCTTTTTTTATATAGTAATCATTAATTATAAATTCATGTTCTCAATTGATTTTGAAAATATATTTAACCCATCTTTGGACTCTATACTGGAATCGTTGATACTCTATTCTCGCCGTCTTCACTCAATAGGTTACCCAGAGCAATCGTTGAATTTTTGAAACATATGGTTGGGGACCTTTTTTTATATTGTAATTTTTAATTATAAATTCATGTTCCTAATTGATTTTAAAAATATATTTTACTGGTCATTGGACTGTTCCCAGAGTAAACGTTGAGTTATTTGAAAGAATGGTTGGGGACCTTTTTTTTATATTGTAATCTTTAATTTTGATTTTGAAAATATATTTTACCCATCATTGGACTCTCTGTTAGAATCATTGATATTCTCGCTGTCTGCAATCCATTGGTTACCAAGAGCAATCGTTGAATTATTTGAAATATATGGTTGGGAACCTTTTTTTATATAGTAATCATTAATTATAAATTCATATTCCTAATTGATTTTGAAAATATATTTAACCCATCTTTGGACTCTATATTGGAATCGTTGATACTCTATTCTCGCCGTCTTCACTCAATAGGTTACCCAGAGCAATCGTTGAATTTTTGAAACATATGGTTGGGGACCTTTTTTTATATTGTAATTTTTAATTATAAATTCATGTTCCTAATTGATTTTAAAAATATATTTTACTGGTCATTGGACTGTTCCCAGAGTAAACGTTGAGTTATTTGAAAGAATGGTTGGGGACCTTTTTTTTATATTGTAATCTTTAATTTTGATTTTGAAAATATATTTGACCCATCATTGGACTCTATGTTAGAATCATTGATATTCTCGCTGTCTGCAATCCATTGGTTACCAAGAGCAATCGTTGAATTATTTGAAACATATGGTTGGGACCTTTTTTTTATATAGTAATCTTTAATTATAAATTCATATTCCTAATTGATTTTGAAAATATATTTAACCCATCTTTGGACTCTATATTGGAATCGTTGATACTCTATTCTCGCCGTCTTCACTCAATAGGTTACCCAGAGCAATCGTTGAATTTTTGAAACATATGGTTGGGGACCTTTTTTGATTTTATACTGTAATTTTTAATTATAAATTCATGTTCCTAATTGATTTTGAAAATATATTTTACTGGTCATTGGACTGTTCCCAGAGTAAACGTTGAGTTATTTGAAAGAATGGTTGGGGACCTTTTTTTATTATTGTAATCTTTAATTTTGATTTTGAAAATATATTTTGCCCATCATTGGACTCCATGTTAAAATCTTTGATACTATATTCTCGCTGTCTTCACTCCATAGGTTATCCAGAGCGAACGGAAAATGAACTCGCTATGTGCTTTCAGTCCAAAAACACAAAGGAGGAAAATGATAACTCAAGTTTAAGTTCTTAGAATCGAGCAACGTTTTGTATTTTGGTCAAACTTAATTTTTGGTATTAAAAAATGAGCGTGTGAGAAGTGGGTTTTTGTTTGGCATTTTTTGTCTAGAATAAACATTTTCAACCGCTTTTTCGTTGAAAGGTGAGTGTTCAAAATTGTATTCGAGTGGAAATTTTGGTGAAAAATTTAAAGTTATTGTTGAAAATATTCACTGTTGATTATTCACACCGTGGGACAAGTGCAATACAGGGGTAAGTGCAAACGCATATTTTAGCCATGTAATATCCACCCTCTAAAAATGTATTTATCATAAACGATGGTGCTTTCGATTGTTCCCTGTCATCAGGGGTGGAGGAGGACGGTGTTAGAAACTGGTCAGCGGCGTGGATTTTTTTATATCGAACTGATTTTTTCTATCGATACTGGCGTTAATAATTTAAACATATTTTATGCAACAGCATTGGAAGGTGATTTGACATCAGTGAGTTATCGAGTATAGCGATAAATCCTTGAGCGGTTCGAAAGCCTTGAGTATCGATTAAAGATCGCTTAGAATCAAGAATTTGCAATAATATTCATTGCCATGTAGATATTCTCGTTAGCTCTACCTGTAGATTGGAATCTTATATATAAAAATTGAGGCGTCTCCTTACAAAATTATCTCTTCTTCACATCTTATATATAAAAACTAGCTGACCCGGTAAACTTCGTTTTACCTTTAAATAAATAAATCGTTTAAAGGATTGACCTTTATTTAAACGTCCTTATGAAAGTCGAAAAAGAGAGATTCAACTATTATACAAACCATCTCTGACCCGAAAACCCCTCGGATACCAAATTTCACTTCATTCCGACCGTTCGTTTATAGGTGATGGTGTAACAAAGAAAACGCATCCATCTTATACATGAAAATGAAGGCGTTTTCTTTGTAACACCATTTAAAGGTAAAATGAAGTTTTCAGGGTCAACTAGTCTCTTATAAACATTAAGTCTCAATCAATCACAACCGTCTTCCTGCATCTTTTAAGGTACGCCGGGGTAAAGAGGGGCACGGGGTAGATGGGAATGCTGATTATTTAAATAACATTGTGCATTTTTTTTTTCAAAAATGTTAAAATAACTTTTAATCTATCTAATAACTGCGAAAACGAGACGATTCCGACAATAACGGATGTTTACAGCGACTTTTTATTTTAACTCTTATGTGGAGTTGATGTGTATCATTTTCAATTTCAATTTACTCGTAATCTAGCGGGTTCTTGACGACAAACTCTAGATTCTTATTTATGATTTATATTCATAATTGTAATTCTGAATTTAGATCTAGATTTCACATAAGGTTAAATTCATATTTCACATTCATTTGGAATTTAGATTCGACATTCAGAATGTCGGTTCAAATTCAAAATTTATAATCAAAATTTATATTGAAAATTCTATTTTAAAACTCAGATTTATAATAGTATTGATTTTGTTTCCTGCAAATGTTTGCGTACATTGAAACGGATTCAGAATCCAAACACAGAATTCATATTCAGAATAAAACTCATGATTCATATTTACAATTCAATTTTGGGATTCAATATCCTGCATCAAATAGAATTAAAAAAATTCTCATTTTAGATTTGGTATTCATATTCATGAATTCAATTTTAGGTTTTAATTTCAGGGTTTCAGGAATTCAATTTCAGGTTCAATTTCAGGTTTAAGGTTAATACAATATACATAAATTTCAGATTCTCGATTCAGAATGTTCATATTTTCAAACTAAGACATCTTAATCCAGATTCAGATTTAGAATAAGAATCTAAATTTATGAATGATATATTACAAGGTCATGAGTATTTCAGACTACAGATAAGGTTTCTATTCCTTTTTGTCCAATAGAACTCCAATTCCAATTTGTCCAATTCAAATGATTGGGTTCGATTTCAAAATCGTGTATTCGAATAAGATTCATTTAAAATTTCAATACACTTGTTACATTACAAGTAAAGAAGCTTTGCGGTCCGGATTTGTAATGTTTCGGACAGATATCATGCTCGCGTAAGTCGGCAATGTTGTGGGCAGTAAACTGACAATGTATAGCGATCACTTAAGCAACATGTTGTCTAATTATGAGTACACATGTGAATGGTATCATACGTTGGGGCTAATGATGCATATTTGCTACTGGGCCAATGAGACGACCAATTAATATCGCTGCAATGTTTGATGGAAATTTCAAATGCTTAAATGTTTACACTTCCAATAACTAGTTTTGGTACCTTTCGCTGCCAGAAATAGCAATAAATTTTTGAAAGCGCTCCATTCAGTCCTGAATTAGCGCAAAGGATTTTAATTATGAATGGAAATTTGTATGGGAAAACTAAAATTTTCATCCAAAAATCTCCAGAGATGTACTGAAAGCTGCATAAAATATAATTTTGGATGACAAATATTTCATTGACTCTTAAAGTACAATTCTCGTCAACAAAGTAAAAATCGAACTTGTAACCCTGAAAAGATATAAGATGTTATAAAAAAAAATTAGTTTAAAATTATTTATTACCATTATTTATTACAACATGTAACCATTATATCTCGTGTGAGCTCTCATTACGTCGTATGTAACAAAATGTAAACAAAAAGTTTTATAACGATAAAATACAAAAACGGATATAAAATAGTCGCACTCCTTCACATGTTGAATATTTGTAACCTGGACAACATATCTTATACGTAAAATACAAATCTTAAAGTTCTATTGATAACTGTTGCAGCAGTTTTTTTTATGAATTCTCAAGAAGTTTCATAGGACGTAATGAAAGCTCAGGCGAGATATGCATGAACACTATTATTGTTGTTTTGAAACAACATTCTCGCGTGAGCTTTCATCACGAAACGAGAAAAACGCTTATGAATTTTGAGGAGTATATTTCAAATCCTAATTTTATTCTTTTACCTATAACCCTTTATGAAAATTTAATTTTTCGAATAAAAATGATGTTCATCTGATTCTGACGCCTCAATTGGTTTCTATTTTAAAATAGTATTATCGAAAAAAAAATTGTTTTATTTGGATTATAGTCGTTTTAACATCTTTATGACATTCGCGACTTATTTAAACGATGCAGTTGGCGGACAGTAATTGAAAAACTTATTCGGTACAACTCTGATCGATTTTTACTCTTGGGCTTGGACACACGGACATCGGCTCAGGATGCAACTGACTTGTCAACTGAGCTATGTATATCACAAGCCATGAACAAATTCTATTGACAATTAGAGTCAAAAGGGTATAAATTTCGAACTTATTTTATTTCTGAATTTTGTTCCGAAACAATCAATCAATACCTTATTTTTTATTAATTAATTAAATTTATGATTGAATTTTTATGAACAAATTTTAAATTGGAAAGTTTTTCAAATTTTTTATTTCAGCTTTCAAACATGTCTCGCACCAAAAAATATTCGTCGCAATACAAAGCGGACAAACGTCGTTTATACGATAAGCAAAAGAACATTAAAAAACTCGCTTCCATTATAAATGATCAAAGAATGAAATCAGATGTCAGTTCTTCTAATAAACCAAACGCAACAATTTTGAAAGATATCCAAACAAATCAAAATTGTTACAGTGAAGAACGTCGACAGAGAGAAACCTTGAATCATACAGAAGCAATTGATGATGATGCTTATCCTATTGTTAAGGAAGATAAAGAGCAAAAACAACAAAGAAACCAGTTTCTATTTGAGAGGAAAAGAAGAGATATTGAAATATCTTCGATCAATCGAGAAAAAAATGCTAAAAGGATTCGAGAAATAAGAGCAGATATGAGCTATTACGAAAATGAAAAAAGAATGAACAGATTTCGTATTCGTAAGATAAGGAATGAAAACATGGAATACTATGCAAGAGAGAAGAACAACATTTCATGTAAATTAGCAGAAAAACGTTTAACAAACGTAAAAGTCCAAGCTGCGTCGAATCATTCAAATTTCTTGAATATGCGTTTACAGAGAAGCAATGAAACGTATCATGTTAATGAAATTGCACGCAACAGATTATTACGACGGGAACAAAGAATGGATGAATTCATAGCTCATCGAGACAGATACTACAACCTTCTAATTCGTTCGAATGATATTCAATCGAAATCAATAAGGGAATTCATTGAGAATAGAAAGCAAATGCCCAGTTATGTATGCGCAAGCTGCGAGGGTTCATTTTTCTTTAAGAGTGTTCAAAAAATTTCTAAACAGATAATTGATAAAATTATGAAAAACGAAAACATTCAAAATACTTGCGATTCACGCACTTTGAATTATTATTTTCAAAATTCTTGTAATTATCTGTGCAAAACTTGCATTAAATATGTAAAAGAACGTAAAATTCCTAAGCTTGCTACAAGTTGGGGCTTAAAATTACCGCCGGTTCCTGAATGCATTACAAGACTTAATGATATTGAAGAAAGAATAGTTTCTCCTTATGTTGCTTTCCAAAAGGTTGTTCTCATGTCAAAACGTGCTTGTAATCCACAGCTTGGAATGAAAGGGAGTGCAATTCATGTGCCTAGTAGTGTGCCCCTAATGGTTTCGTCTTTGCCAAGACAACTAAATAATCTTGATGTTATACCTATACCGGTGGAATTCAAACGACATATGGGTCACTCTTCCACATATATTAGTGGATTGGTCCGTGCGTCATATGTATCAGAAGCTCTTGATTATTTGAAAAATACTGATTTATACAAAAAACATGACATACAAGTTTCTTCTCATGAAATGAGAATTTTCACGGAAGAAATCAATCGGAACAATGTCATAAATTTAGATGACAGTGAAAATCAAGTTGCTACAAGCGACGAAGGTAATATTAGGGATAATCAACCCTGTTCTGGATTAGAACAAGAAGTGAATCTGAATTTACAATTTGACGGTTTAGAGGTCGATGATGAATTTTATGAACATTTGGTAGATGATGATGATGAATGTTTACTTTTCGACTTCAATCAACAAACGGCACAACATGCCACTATTGTTATGGCTCCAGGACAAAATCACTGGCCTGTTTCAGTTCACATTCAACCAGATGTTGAGTGTTTTTGTTTTCCAAAAATTTTTGCTGGAAAAAAAAGGCAAATACTTAACAAAAATATTACGAGATCTGATTTAATTAAATGGGAAGTACGCTGCCACACAGTAAAAATTTCGGCATTCAGAATTTTATATTTGGCCAAAATCAAATTGGAATCAGAAGTTCTTAGTTCAACTACACTTACACTAAAAAAGAAATCTAATGCTAAAGGTGTTACAGTTGAGGAAGCATTGAATCCCCAGTTTATTACAGAGCTTAGGCAGCATAATGATGGGTTGAATTTTTTAAAGCACATCAGATGTTCTCCAAGTTTTTGGAGCTCGAAGAAAAAGAATCTCTTTGCGATGTTGCGGCAGTGCGGAAAACCTATGTTTTTCTTAACCGTGTCTGCAGTTGAAAATAAATGGCCTGAATTGATACAAGGTTTGGTATTGAAGACTACAGGGAAACAAATTTCGTTATTGCAAGCTCTTAACCTTCCGGAACAACAAAAACACGATCTTATCAAAGAAAATCCTGTTTACTCAGCATTGTACTATGATTTTAAAATTACTGAGCTAATAAAACTAATGAAACAAAGCTCAGGCCCATTCCAACCGTATAAAATAACAGACTTTTACCGAAGGCGCGAATTTCAAATGAGGGGATCTCCCCACGATCATATGTTACTGTTCATTGAAGATGCACCTTGTCTAGATTTAAATGATGAAGATAGTATAAAAGCTTTTGAAAAATTTGCAGATACATTTATCACATGTCAGTATGACGCTGATAATCCACTTTGTAAATATTTGCGTCACAAGCACACTGATACATGTTCAAAAGGACGAAGTAATAAAAACACATGTAGATTTAATTTTCCAAAATTTGTTCTATCAGAAACTAAAATTTTAAAACCATTGCCGAAGAACGAAATTACTGCAGCGGTTAAGAGAAATCTACAGAAAATAAAAGAAACGATGGAAGTTCTATATTCAAGTAAAGAAAGATCAAATCTTAGTTTTGAAGAAATTTTAGAAAGCTTAGATTTGACAAAAGATGATTACATTAACGCTTTAAGAGCTTCTATAAGTAAAGTTACAATATTTTACAAACGCAGGAGTTGTGAAGTTGATATCAATTCTTATAATCCAATAATATTGAATTTAATGGAATCAAATACAGATTTGCAACTTATTCTAGATGAATACGGCGTTGCAGCATACATTGTTGATTACATAGCTAAGTCTGAATCAGGACTCTCGAAGCAATTGAAAGAACTGCAAAATGAATTAGATAAAAGAAATACTACTTATCTTGAAAAGTTAAGGACAATTGCTAACAAATTTATCAATTCGAATCTAATGAGTGTCAGCGAAGCTATTTATCACTGTTTAAGTATTCCTTTGTCCCATTTCAGTCGAACTCATATATATATCAGCACCTGTAAATCTGAAGATAGAGTAGTTTTTCTTAAATCAGAAAAACAATTAAGATCAATGTGCAAAGATAGTACTGATATCGCTGGTAAAGATATCATAACATATTATGCGGAACGGGTAGATTTACAGAACATTTGTTTAGCTGAGTACGCTGCATTTTATTTTAAAACTAAAGGAAAAAGACGTCCTGATAAGAACAGGTCAGAGATTTCTGACGAAGAAGAGGACATTGAAGAAACAGAAGTAGATAGAGAAAATCCTAATCATAAGAGAAGAAAAATAGCTCGGATTCTAAGATATAATCGATACAAAATCGAACAAGATCCCGACAATTATTATCGAGAGCAACTACTTCTATTCTATCCTTGGAGAAATGAAATCAATGAAATTGAAACAGTAAACTGGTTGGAAGTGTATAATAATAACCTAGGTGTTATTACTAGAAATCGTTCTAAATTTCAAATACTGTCAGATGATGTAATAGACAAAGCAATAGAAGCCGCAATTGATAATAGAGCAGAATTAGAAAACGAAGAAATTTCCGAATTCGAACAAAATCAGTTGTCTAAAGATCATGAAATTGATATTCTTATACAAGGAGGTATTGATAGACCGAAAACGTTTACTCCATTTGTGTATTCGGCTCCTCCGAAAGTAAACAAACGTGATCTTCTTGAAAATCTAAGGAAGCTGAATAACAGACAAAGAGAAATTGTAATTCATATTTACAAATGTTTTAAACTGAACAAGTTACCTTTTAAAGTTTTTATCTCCGGCTCAGCAGGTGTTGGAAAAAGTTTAGTTATATCAACAATATATCAATTGATTACATATTTTCTGGAGTACTGTGTTGAAACCTCAGTTTGGCAATCATCAGATTCTGTCAAAGTGTTATTAAGCGCGTTTTCTGGCAAAGCTGCCTTTTTAATTGGAGGGAATACTTTACACTCAGCCTTTGCCTTACCTTTGACTGAAACTAGAAACATTCCAGATTTACCTATGGACGTCGCAAATAATTTACGTAAACAGTTGTTACATTGTAAATTGATAGTTATAGATGAAATATCAATGGTTGGAAGTACCATTTTTAGTCGTATAGATACAAGATTGCGCCAAATTACAGGAGTTGATGAAAGTTTTGGTGGTTTATCTGTAATAACCGTAGGAGATTTCCGACAACTTCCGCCGGTCAAAGATAGATTCATTTTTAACCCTCCCAGAGATTGTTTGGTGACGTTGGATCTTTCCCCTTTATGGGCGGATTTTGAATTTTATGAATTAACTGAGGTCATGAGGCAGAAAGACGACTTAGACTTTGTTAATGCGTTAAATAATTTTGCCCAGGGAACTATGAATGCAGCAGATATCAACGTTTTTAAAAGTAGAGAAGTCGCTGAAAATGAAGTACCTAGTGACGCTATAAGGTTGTACTATACGAATTTGGATGTTGACAGATATAATGCCATAAAAATTGCAGAGTCTAAGGAAACCGAAATTTTAAGTTTGGCTGAAGATAAATTGACAGGCAATTTGAAAGAAGAACAAATTTTAAAGAAACTTGATATTTGGAAGGCTAAAACTACCAGAGATTGTGGAGGGTATCCATATTCTATACAATTCAAAAAAGGTATCAAGTACATGGTAACTGCAAATCTAGATGTATCGGATGGTATCGTAAACGGCGCAACTGGAGTTTTGGAATTTGTTTTTTGCAATCCACAGTCAAATAAACCTATCATAGTGTATCTTAATTTTGACAGTAAGAAAGTTGGCAGAAACGCTCGACTTAAATTTCATGAATTTACAGAAAATTTGAATCTTAACAAAAACTGGACGCCTATTGAAAGACAAAGATATAGTTTGACTAATCATTTTCAACGTGACTATCAAATTACTCGAAATCAATTCCCATTAGTTCCCTGTGAAGCGCTTACAATTCATAAAAGTCAGGGACAAACATATTCAAAAGTATGCGTTGATTTACGCAAGAAAGGGAACTCGACTCGTCAGTTAATTTATGTTGCCTTGAGTCGTGTTTCGAAATTATCTGGCCTTTATATATTAGGAAATTTTCCGGGAAATATGGCCGACAATCCTACTATCAGAGCTTGTTTGAAAGAAACGGAAAGATTGAAGACGTATAGACAATTAACTTTATCTTTTAATAATTTAACAACTCACACAGGATTGGTTATTGCTTATCAGAATTCTAGATCTTTAAGAGAAAATTTGAAGTATATCAACGCGGATGCATGGTATTCGAGATGTGACATAATTGTATTTTCTGAAACGGGTATCCTGACAAACGATGAAGTAAATATACCCAATTTTAATATTGTTTACCGATCAGATAGACAAACACTTCCATTGTTTGTTAAGAGTGGCATTGCAAAAGGTATAATATGCTATGCGAAAATTGGTTTAATAATTTCAGTAGAAAGTCATAAGACGGTTTTTAAAGCCAATAACCTCAATAAATATGTTGGCCACACCGACTTAGTGATTCTAAAACATAGACATATTTCGCTTCTTACAGGCTATAAATCACCTAAAATTAATTGTAATGAATTTATATCTGTATTCAATTCAATTCACAATGATTATAATGACCCAACCATATTGATAGGAGATTTCAATTTCAATCTCAACAGTACATGTGACGAAACAAAAAAAATTGTTAAATACCTGAATAGAAAGAATCTTTTTGATAAGTTAGTTTGTAACGAGCCTACAACAGATCTTGGTTCAAGATTAGATATTGTGTTTTCTAACATAAGAAATATTTCAACTGGTGTATATGAGTCTTATTTTTCTGACCACAAACCAGTCTTTGCGATAATTCGTGAAACAGTATTGGAATTAGAATCCGCTGAATTTCTAGAAAGTGTGTATTTTGATAATTCTTCATCAAATTTAGTTAATGACAACATTCACAATGAACTTTTTAATGACCCTCCAGAAGAATTTTTTAATGATGCTGATATTTTGAATGAAAATTCAACAACACATATACTTGAAAACGAAGAATGGTCCAACGCTGAACTTTTTAGAAATTTGAATGATGCGTTATTAGATATTTTGGTTACTTCAATTGATTTTAATGTAGATACAGAATACCGCATTATATCATTGTTAGAAAATTATTCTGAATCCCTTGATCTTGCTTATACGCATTTGAACGTTTGCCCAATTCAGATTTTTGACCGTTTACGTGATCTTGACAGGATGGCAATCGAACAGTATTTTCAAGAATTTGTTGAAATTGAAATCCCGAGAGATGGAAATTGTCAGTTCCATTCGATTTCATATTCTTTGATTGGAAATACAATATTGTCAAATGTTCTCCGAACGTTCGCATTCAGAAGTGTTTTACAAAATAAGTCCTATTTTGAAGGTAGAGAAAATTTACTTGAATCGGGATCATTTTTCAATCTTCTTTGTGTTTCATGCGAAGACAGTGCCTGGGGTAATGCGGATACTTTATACGCATTAAGCATTATTTTAAAACGAAGTATTTTTGTTGTTATCAAAGGAACCCCAGTTAATAGTTTAGAAATCAGACCACCAGTCGTATCATTGACTCCAATTGTTATGATTTACGGATCATCACATTATAATGTACTTCTTCCTAAAAAACTTCATTCTAAATATGAGTTTCCGAATACAAGTGTAATTAATGTAAGAGAAAGTGAACTGTTCTTGTAATTTTTGTTTTTTATTCCTTAGTATCTGTGTATTGTGGTGAAATTCAAACAGTCAGCGATGGTTTGTCTAAATTCTCACGGATGATAATGATAATGATGATGATAATGATTGTTATAATGTTTAAGATTGTTGAATTTTCAGTGGCCTTTTGTCACCTTAAAACTTATAAAGAGAAGTCTACATATATTTGAGCAATGCGCGGTATTTACATAAATTGTTTCATATCCGAGATATTTCTAATTACAATTGTTGCTGTAAATGTATATGATTTGTTAAAAAAAAACCAATTATTCTTTTCAAAAATATTACTCGAACCGCTCAAATATGTGTAGGGGAATGAGGTGGGAACATTATCATCATCATTATCATTATGATTTTATTATTCAAATCTCATACTCGCAATTGATCCGATTAATTTTGAAAGAAGAGAGAATAATAACTGGTTGAAGCGAGATAACATTCTCAATTGTTTTGCATTGCACAGTGTGGCTGGACAGCTGGACATCCACTAAGTAAGGCGTGGCCAGACACCCGCCTTGAACAAGCACAGTGCGACGAGACATCCACTGTTTAAAGCGAGATAACATTCTCAATTGCTTTGCATTGCACAGTGTGGCTGGACATTTGGACAGCCACTAAGGCGTGGCGAGACACCCGCCTAGAACAAGCACAGTGCGACGAGACATCCACTGTTTAAAGCGAGATAACATTCTCAATTGTTTTGCATTGCACAGTGTGGCTGGACACTTGGACAGCCACTAAGGCGTGGCGAGACACCCGCCTAGAACAAGCACAGTGCGACGAGACATCCACTGTTTAAAGCGAGATAACATTCTCAATTGTTTTGCATTGCACAGTGTGGCTGGACACTTGGACAGCCACTAAGGCGTGGCGAGACACCCGCCTTGAACAAGCACAGTGCGACGAGACATCCACTGTTTAAAGCGAGATAACATTCTCAATTGTTTTGCATTGCACAGTGTGGCTGGACACTTGGACATCCACTAAGTAAGGCGTGGCCAGACACCCGCCTTGAACAAGCACAGTGCGACGAGACATCCACTGTTTAAAGCGAGATAACATTCTCAATACTTTTGCATTGCACAGTGTGGCTGGACACTTGGACAGCCACTAAGGCGTGGCGAGACACCCGCCTTGAACAAGCACAGTGCGACGAGACATCCACTGTTTAAAGCGAGATAACATTCTCAATTGTTTTGCATTGCACAGTGTGGCTGGACACTTGGACATCCACTAAGTAAGGCGTGGCCAGACACCCGCCTTGAACAAGCACAGTGCGACGAGACATCCACTGTTTAAAGCGAGATATCATTCTCAATACTTTTGCATTGCACAGTGTGGCTGGACACTTGGACAGCCACTAAGGCGTGGCGAGACACCCGCCTTGAACAAGCACAGTGCGACGAGACATCCACTGTTTAAAGCGAGATAACATTCTCAATTGTTTTGCATTGCACAGTGTGGCTGGACACTTGGACATCCACTAAGTAAGGCGTGGCCAGACACCCGCCTTGAACAAGCACAGTGCGACGAGACATCCACTGTTTAAAGCGAGATAACATTCTCAATTGTTTTGCATTGCACAGTGTGGCTGGACATTTGGACAGCCACTAAGGCGTGGCGAGACACCCGCCTTGAACAAGCACAGTGCGACGAGACATCCACTGTTTAAAGCGAGATAACATTCTCAATTGTTTTGCATTGCACAGTGTGGCTGGACACTTGGACAGCCACTAAGGCGTGGCGAGACACCCGCCTAGAACAAGCACAGTGCGACGAGACATCCACTGTTTAAAGCGAGATAACATTCTCAATTGTTTTGCATTGCACAGTGTGGCTGGACACTTGGACAGCCACTAAGGCGTGGCGAGACACCCGCCTTGAACAAGCACAGTGCGACGAGACATCCACTGTTTAAAGCGAGATAACATTCTCAATTGTTTTGCATTGCACAGTGTGGCTGGACACTTGGACAGCCACTAAGGCGTGGCGAGACACCCGCTTAGAACAAGCACAGTGCGACGAGACATCCACTGTTTAAAGCGAGATAACATTCTCAATTGTTTTGCATTGCACAGTGTGGCTGGACACTTGGACAGCCACTAAGGCGTGGCGAGACACCCGCCTTGAACAAGCACAGTGCGACGAGACATCCACTGTTTAAAGCGAGATAACATTCTCAATTGTTTTGCATTGCACAGTGTGGCTGGACACTTGGACATCCACTAAGTAAGGCGTGGCCAGACACCCGCCTTGAACAAGCACAGTGCGACGAGACATCCACTGTTTAAAGCGAGATAACATTCTCAATACTTTTGCATTGCACAGTGTGGCTGGACACTTGGACAGCCACTAAGGCGTGGCGAGACACCCGCCTTGAACAAGCACAGTGCGACGAGACATCCACTGTTTAAAGCGAGATAACATTCTCAATTGTTTTGCATTGCACAGTGTGGCTGGACACTTGGACATCCACTAAGTAAGGCGTGGCCAGACACCCGCCTTGAACAAGCACAGTGCGACGAGACATCCACTGTTTAAAGCGAGATAACATTCTCAATTGTTTTGCATTGCACAGTGTGGCTGGACACTTGGACATCCACTAAGTAAGGCGTGGCCAGACACCCGCCTTGAACAAGCACAGTGCGACGAGACATCCACTGTTTAAAGCGAGATAACATTCTCAATTGTTTTGCATTGCACAGTGTGGCTGGACACTTGGACAGCCACTAAGGCGTGGCGAGACACCCGCCTAGAACAAGCACAGTGCGACGAGACATCCACTGTTTAAAGCGAGATAACATTCTCAATTGTTTTGCATTGCACAGTGTGGCTGGACACTTGGACAGCCACTAAGGCGTGGCGAGACACCCGCCTTGAACAAGCACAGTGCGACGAGACATCCACTGTTTAAAGCGAGATAACATTCTCAATTGTTTTGCATTGCACAGTGTGGCTGGACACTTGGACAGCCACTAAGGCGTGGCGAGACACCCGCCTAGAACAAGCACAGTGCGACGAGACATCCACTGTTTAAAGCGAGATAACATTCTCAATTGTTTTGCATTGCACAGTGTGGCTGGACACTTGGACAGCCACTAAGGCGTGGCGAGACACCCGCCTTGAACAAGCACAGTGCGACGAGACATCCACTGTTTAAAGCGAGATAACATTCTCAATACTTTTGCATTGCACAGTGTGGCTGGACACTTGGACAGCCACTAAGGCGTGGCGAGACACCCGCCTTGAACAAGCACAGTGCGACGAGACATCCACTGTTTAAAGCGAGATAACATTCTCAATTGTTTTGCATTGCACAGTGTGGCTGGACACTTGGACATCCACTAAGTAAGGCGTGGCCAGACACCCGCCTTGAACAAGCACAGTGCGACGAGACATCCACTGTTTAAAGCGAGATAACATTCTCAATTGTTTTGCATTGCACAGTGTGGCTGGAAATTTGGACAGCCACTAAGGCGTGGCGAGACACCCGCCTTGAACAAGCACAGTGCGACGAGACATCCACTGTTTAAAGCGAGATAACATTCTCAATTGTTTTGCATTGCACAGTGTGGCTGGACACTTGGACATCCACTAAGTAAGGCGTGGCCAGACACCCGCCTTGAACAAGCACAGTGCGACGAGACATCCACTGTTTAAAGCGAGATAACATTCTCAATTGTTTTGCATTGCACAGTGTGGCTGGACACTTAGACAGCCACTAAGGCGTGGCGAGACACCCGCCTAGAACAAGCACAGTGCGACGAGACATCCACTGTTTAAAGCGAGATAACATTCTCAATTGTTTTGCATTGCACAGTGTGGCTGGACACTTGGACAGCCACTAAGGCGTGGCGAGACACCCGCCTTGAACAAGCACAGTGCGACGAGACATCCACTGTTTAAAGCGAGATAACATTCTCAATTGTTTTGCATTGCACAGTGTGGCTGGACACTTGGACATCCACTAAGTAAGGCGTGGCCAGACACCCGCCTTGAACAAGCACAGTGCGACGAGACATCCACTGTTTAAAGCGAGATAACATTCTCAATTGTTTTGCATTGCACAGTGTGGCTGGACATTTGGACAGCCACTAAGGCGTGGCGAGACACCCGCCTAGAACAAGCACAGTGCGACGAGACATCCACTGTTTAAAGCGAGATAACATTCTCAATTGTTTTGCATTGCACAGTGTGGCTGGACACTTGGACAGCCACTAAGGCGTGGCGAGACACCCGCCTAGAACAAGCACAGTGCGACGAGACATCCACTGTTTAAAGCGAGATAACATTCTCAATTGTTTTGCATTGCACAGTGTGGCTGGACATTTGGACAGCCACTAAGGCGTGGCGAGACACCCGCCTAGAACAAGCACAGTGCGACGAGACATCCACTGTTTAAAGCGAGATAACATTCTCAATTGTTTTGCATTGCACAGTGTGGCTGGACACTTGGACAGCCACTAAGGCGTG
Organism: Uranotaenia lowii; assembly: GCF_029784155.1. Taxonomy (NCBI): domain Eukaryota; kingdom Metazoa; phylum Arthropoda; class Insecta; order Diptera; family Culicidae; genus Uranotaenia; species Uranotaenia lowii. Next base: position 26,604,665 of record NC_073691.1, on the reverse strand, counting down.
GCGAGACACCCGCCTAGAACAAGCACAGTGCGACGAGACATCCACTGTTTAAAGCGAGATAACATTCTCAATTGTTTTGCATTGCACAGTGTGGCTGGACACTTGGACAGCCACTAAGGCGTGGCGAGACACCCGCCTAGAACAAGCACAGTGCGACGAGACATCCACTGTTTAAAGCGAGATAACATTCTCAATTGTTTTGCATTGCACAGTGTGGCTGGACACTTGGACAGCCACTAAGGCGTGGCGAGACACCCGCCTAGAACAAGCACAGTGCGACGAGACATCCACTGTTTAAAGCGAGATAACATTCTCAATTGTTTTGCATTGCACAGTGTGGCTGGACTCTTGGACAGCCACTAAGGCGTGGCGAGACACCCGCCTTGAACAAGCACAGTGCGACGAGACATCCACTGTTTAAAGCGAGATAACATTCTCAATTGTTTTGCATTGCACAGTGTGGCTGGACACTTGGACATCCACTAAGTAAGGCGTGGCCAGACACCCGCCTTGAACAAGCACAGTGCGACGAGACATCCACTGTTTAAAGCGAGATAACATTCTCAATTGTTTTGCATTGCACAGTGTGGCTGGACACTTGGACATCCACTAAGTAAGGCGTGGCCAGACACCCGCCTTGAACAAGCACAGTGCGACGAGACATCCACTGTTTAAAGCGAGATAACATTCTCAATACTTTTGCATTGCACAGTGTGGCTGGACACTTGGACAGCCACTAAGGCGTGGCGAGACACCCGCTTTGAACAAGCACAGTGCGACGAGACATCCACTGTTTAAAGCGAGATAACATTCTCAATTGTTTTGCATTGCACAGTGTGGCTGGACACTTGGACATCCACTAAGTAAGGCGTGGCCAGACACCCGCCTTGAACAAGCACAGTGCGACGAGACATCCACTGTTTAAAGCGAGATAACATTCTCAATACTTTTGCATTGCACAGTGTGGCTGGACACTTGGACAGCCACTAAGGCGTGGCGAGACACCCGCCTTGAACAAGCACAGTGCGACGAGACATCCACTGTTTAAAGCGAGATAACATTCTCAATTGTTTTGCATTGCACAGTGTGGCTGGACACTTGGACATCCACTAAGTAAGGCGTGGCCAGACACCCGCCTTGAACAAGCACAGTGCGACGAGCATTCTCAATTGTTTTGCATTGCACAGTGTGGCTGGACACTTGGACAGCCAATAAGGCGTGGCGAGACACCCGCCTTGAACAAGCACAGTGCGACGAGACATCCACTGTTTAAAGCGAGATAACATTCTCAATTGTTTTGCACTGCACAGTGTGGCTGGACACTTGGACATCCACTAAGTAAGGCGTGGCCAGACACCCGCCTTGAACAAGCACAGTGCGACGAGACATCCACTGTTTAAAGCGAGATAACATTCTCAATTGTTTTGCATTGCACAGTGTGGCTGGACACTTGGACATCCACTAAGTAAGGCGTGGCCAGACACCCGCCTTGAACAAGCACAGTGCGACGAGACATCCACTGTTTAAAGCGAGATAACATTCTCAATTGTTTTGCATTGCACAGTGTGGCTGGACACTTGGACATCCACTAAGTAAGGCGTGGCCAGACACCCGCCTTGAACAAGCACAGTGCGATGAGACATCCACTGTTTAAAGCGAGATAACATTCTCAATTGTTTTGCACTGCACAGTGTGGCTGGACACTTGGACATCCACTAAGTAAGGCGTGGCCAGACACCCGCTTTGAACAAGCACAGTGCGATGAGACATAACTGTTTGAAGCGAGTTAACATTCTCAATTGTTTTGCATTGCACAGTGTGGATGGACACTTGGACATCCACTAAGGCGTGGCCAGGCACCCGCCTTGAACAAGCACAGTGCGACGAGACATCCACTGTTTAAAGCGAGATAACATTCTCAATTGTTTTGCATTGCACAGTGTGGCTGGACACTTGGACATCCACTAAGGCGTGGCCAGACACCCGCCTTGAACAAGCACAGTGCGACGAGACATCAACTGTTTAAAGCGAGATAACATTCTCAATTGTTTTGCATTGCACAGTGTGGCTGGACACTTGGACATCCACTAAGTAAGGCGTGGCCAGACACCCGCCTTGAACAAGCACAGTGCGAGGGAACATCCATGGTGTTAAAAGCTGATACGATTATCCAAGATTCACCGGAATGGAAACCATTCTACAACCGGGGAAGAGCGCAGTCCAGTTTGATTTTACTTCATGCTGACCGAAGCTTCAATTGCGGAAACCGAGGAAGTATACAGCAAATTCCGATGGCTAATGATCGAAATCCAACTAAGAAACTGCATTTGAGAACCTTTATCGAAAATCCTGATGTTCCACGCTTGCCGTAAGTACCTAGTATTTATTACAAATATCCATCCACCTTATATTTTGTGTTTTGAGCAGCGCCGGAGTCCTTTTCGAAAAATTTGGCAACTGTGGCACGCGGTGCTGGTTTGTTGATCAAGACGGTCAAAAACTTCGGCATCATGCGTAACATGCCGTGGATTTGTGCTTGGTGCCGTTTCCAATCGAAGAACAATCACCGTGACCGTCACCAAGGACGAGTGGTGAATTATTATGGCCAACGCAAGGCTGTGTTGCTCAAAAGGGGGACCGACACTCAACGGTTTTCAGTTACGAGCTAACGACGCTGCCATCAGCGATTTCAAGGGGTAAGTTAGCAATTATTCCAACCATTATCAATCAATTAAAATTTTTTTTTTGTCATTTCTAGGCCAACAAATAATCATCGAAGGTGCATGTGCAAGGACATTTGGTGATGGTAACATTTTCATTGGTGGGTATCTTTTATTATATTTTATGACTAAATCTATTGATTGAAACCTATTCTATTTTCCATAAATTGACGAAAGAGCTGTATGCTTCAGATGAGTGCATAAGCGGTGGTAAGCGAACACCCATTCGTTTTAAGACGCTCTCAGAGGCCGGATACCTTCACTTACCACCAGATGTCGATCGGAAAAATGTAGTTATTAACCACCTTTAATCTAATGGAGAAAGGAGACTAGCTGTTTCTGAGCAACAATAAGTTCAACATCGAGCCGAAGATTCCATACCTGCCAGAGTAGTGAGATTGGCAGCAGTACATCCAATGAATTTTCTGGATATATCCCAAGAGTTAAACTACGGAACAGGATTTAGCAGCCGACTCTATGCATAAGCTGCATAAGCGTTCTAAATGATACATCGCAAGCGCTAATGATAAGTGCAGGTGAGTAATTTTTTTAACTTTCTTTTAAAATATTTAAATTTGTTACCATTCAAGACTCATCGAAATGTCTTATTTTGAAGTAGATGTGTTCAAATGATGATAAGCTTGAAATTAAAATTTATTTAAATCTTATAATAACTGATCATAACCGATGAAAATAATATGCCTAACATAATCTAATTTAGGATATATTTATTCTCCTAAACTAACACCTAATTTTTCTTCAAATTGTCGGCTTCCCAAACATAGCTATTTAAATGCTACAAAAAAAGGTTGAATTATTTATAAAATGTGAATAAAAATAATGGTTTTACTTGATTGTTTCTAGATAACAATCGTACGGGTGCTGAAAATAAGCTATCCAGATATGGAACTACACCGCAACACGGGTGATAGACTACACCACATTTGTATAAAATCTGATGATTGCTCGACGATTGCTTGATTCTATGCTAGCCAACACACGATACAAAAAAATTCGCGCGAACACAAACGATTGCTGACGAAAACAGTACCAGCAAAAAAAAACACCTCCACCCCGGCTGGAGCTGAGTAAATCGCCTGAAGTTTGTACAAACAGCACCATACACCATGCCAGAAGCGGGCCATAGACAACATAAATGGCGTGTGCAAATTCGATGATTTCAACACGATGGTTTGATGTATGCTCGCCCACACACGATACAAACGTATTTCGCGCGGACACAAACGATGGCTGGCGATAACAGCAACAGCATAAGCAACAACAAAAAACCACCTCCACCCCGGCTGGGGCTGAGTAAATTGCCTGAATTTTGTACAAACAGCACCATACACCATGGCACAGAGGGTGGTTTGTACAACATATTTCGATCCGGACCGATTTTATTCAAACCGTTTGTGTGCTAAATCAAGCAGTGCCATACCTCCTGCTAGTCAACTAGCGGTCCTAATAAATCACTTGCGGTGTTTCATGGTAAATTTATTTGTTTAAAAAATTTTTTTCAATATGATGACACTAATCATCAAACAACAAAGAATTTCAAGTGAACATATTTAGTATCAATTACTCATACCATTACATTCGATTACCATTCGAATTTTGATATCTCCAATTGTTCGCTTAATTTAACATTGTGAAACGGATTCAAATCCATACGCGGAGAACGAATTCAATTTACATTTTATAATTCATAATTTGGATTAAAAAACCAGCATCTGAATAGAATTCAAATTTAAATGCAGACTCACAATTCAGAATCACTGTTCAAATTAAAAAATCATCATTTAGTTCAAAATAATATTTAAATTAGAGATTCAAATCTGATTTTGTAATTGGCATTCACAGTTGTGAATTCAAATTCTGGTTTAAGATTGAACATGTACAAAATTCTGATACAAAACAGAATAATTGAGACCCTCAGGATCAAAGGGATGCAAGTGTCAAAATCATCAATTTCGAGTTACACAAGTATACCTAACGATTCTTCATGTTTCAATAAACGGTGAAAAACTCAGATTTTTTTATATTTTTTTATCACTTGTTTGATTGAATTAAAACTGCTCGAATTCTAAAAATATATGAAAACTCGAGCACCTTCACAACTTTGAAGCGCGTTTTCTCGAAACTATTATTTAGGCACTTGCACCCCTCTGATCCACCTGATGCACCCCACCGATTCATATGATTTTTAAATTGTGTAATCTAATCGAATCCGTTGATAATTTCAATAGATTACTTATTTTAATTTTGTGTCAATATCAGTTGCCCAATCTATAACAGGTTTTGATGAACGGAGCTTTAAGCTCGCGGGGATAGAGAGGCTACTTTGTACGTCTCGCAAGTCTCAATCAAGATTTGCAGTCCGGATTTATAATGTTTCGGACAGATATCACATGCTCGCGTATGTCGGCAATGTTGCGGGCAGTAAACTGAAACTGTACAGCGATCACTTATGCAACATGTTGTCATATAGTGTGTACATCTGTAAATCTCTAGTCTCGTCGGGGTGAATGATGCTCGTTTGCCCCTGGTCCGCTGTATGGCCGTAAATTGCCACTGCTACTCCTTTCCCTAGTTAATACTTACTAGGCTTCGGGTGGCTGGTGGCAATGGTGGTTACAGTTGAGGCTCATTTTTGGTGCGGCCGACGACCGCGCAGTTAGAACAGGTGTGTCTGACTGTGTTGTTGTGGCTTGCTAACAACTCCTAACGGAGATAAACTAGAAAGCATTAGAATGTTCCACCTGGATGCGGTCCGGGTGGATGCTCAATGGTGCCGTGAAGACGATTGATGCGTGATCACGCTGCCAGGGATTCACTGGTTGATGAGAGTTCAGGATGCCGCGTCACGATTTGGCGTGGCTAGGCAGGCTGTCTGCTGGCAGTAAAGAAACGACTGGATCTCTGCTGAATGAGATGCTGGCGGGAGCCTAACACCAGATAAAGAAACAATAATTTTGTAGGTAACATACCTTCCCAAATTTGAACTGGTTGCTTTCAAAATTTAAGTCATTCATGTATGTAAATATTTGAAATATGGTATTTGAGTTCAATTATTGTGATTTATGTACGTATAATATTTGTTAAACATAAATAATTTTATTATTTAGTACTAAATTCTTTATTTTTGTGTATTGATATCACTTAGACTTAAAATGACCAAACCAAACATGACTGGATCTAGTCCAAATAGTTTCGGTTGTACTGATGAATATAGCAAAGTTCTAACCTTAAAGACTCCTTTTAACAGCTTGCTGAGTCGCAAATGCTTGACGCTACATGTTCACCAACGAGGTGCTGAGTACATTGGCCCGAAACACTCAAGGTATCTCTCGGTAGTTACTGTTTTTCTGTGAAGTTTAAGTGGAAGTTCGAATATTACTATGGATTCAATTATGGATTTTTGAAAATAATGTATCAAAAAGTTATGTGAAATAGAAGCACAACCTTGGAAAGTAAGCATCTGTCGCGGATATCAGCTTCGATATGAACCTCAGATTGTACAAAGAAGGAACAAATTGTTTATGCTAACGTGGTTTTCTAAACTTGATCATTTTCCATTGGAGTCTCATTCGGTAATGCAGAAGATATAATAATAGTTAACGTTATTTCCACGTAGAAGAAAACTTGGAACAAAAGCATGAGTACACATTTTAACATTTAGCATACATTCTTTTATTGCCAATGGTCGGCAGTTATTATTGATTGAAGTTTTTCAATAAAACTTTACATACACGTTATATTAATAAACACTTCACGATTAAGTCAGCAGACTTTTGCGTTAGCAATTCACACACGAATCCTCAATGTTTGATTAGGGAACATAGAACAATTGTAACAGGCTTCGCGTCGGGATCGATGATATCGCCAGTGCATTCAGTGGGTGTTTTGCTGCGCCACAGAAAGTTAAAATGCCGTTCATCCACAAAGGTGGGCGTTAAAAAAACTTGCTTTTTTTTATTTTCACGAGCAGCCTGAGTCCCATATCCAGGGTTGCCAACATTTATTTTCAAAAATCAGGGAACTTGCGAAATAAAATCAGGCAAAATCAGGCTACGTTAAAGTAACGGAAATTTCGCTCAAAGTGATGACCTTTTTTTTTTTTTTTTTGGTCATCGCTCCACATTTTCACTCCAATATGTGTTGTGTGCCTGCTTAGTTGAATAATTCTGCTGCATCAAATCAATCAAAAGATAAAAAGATTCCCTTCAATTCTCTTTTTCAATAAGAATTAACGGGAATCTTTCGATTGCTTGGATTCATCCACATTTTCACCTTTTCACTTCAGCTATGGTACCTACTTCAGTTTCTTACTACCCATTTTTCATGACATTCGCAAAAATCAGGCAAAATCAGGCAGATTTTCAAAAATCAGGGAAAATCAATGGCTTTTCAGGTTGTCAGGCAGAGCCTCGAAAAATCAGGCAACGCCTGAAAAATCAGGCACATTGGCATCTCTGCCCATATCCTCATCCTCGGATGCTCTCTCCTCCTTATCAGCAGCATTCTGCGTTTGTACAACAGCAGAAAACTGTAGTGTCAGCAGAAAAAAATTGATCGGATCCTTTACGAATTGCTTGGCGGTCTCCGTTTGCATTATTTCAAACTCGGCAGCCACAGCGAGGAGGTTGCGAAGTTCATTGACAATGCTGTGCGATCGCGAGCCACTCCAGTTGACACGCAGTTGACATGGTGAGCTTCGAGGGCTCCTGCTTTGTCTTCCGACTTCAAAATGGGAACATCATTCATAATTTTTTGTGAGCCTTTGGAAGTCTTGGACGGGATGGGACCAGGACCTCCTTAGACGACGTCGTCCTTGACCAGCAAGAGATAGAAAGCGTTCTTTCGATTTGTTCAATCCTGAAGGGAAGCTGAAAAATGCCAGCTGATGTACAGGTTGAAAAATGTCGATTTTGTGAATGACATAGCCACCGATTAACTGTCGCAGCAAGGATGTCTTCAGGACCCGAAATCGGAAATGATTTTGTAGATTGGAAGCCATCCTGAGCAAAATAAAATCTATGAGTACAAAATCTAAAACACTTTACTGATTTTCATACCTTCTTGATAAGAAGTTTTCTCCGTAGTGCTCCTTTGATTTGTGTTCAGTGGGATAATGCAGCACCAATGCTCGCATAATGGTCCTCCAGGTGCAATTTGAGACTAATGAACCGGCTTTTCGGATGGGCTTTTCACGTTATTTTGCTGATTTTTGGCCGTCCGGAAATTGTTAACCTGCTCTCGAATACAGTATGTAATCTATAGAATTTTCACTGTCGTTTTGTTTTCCCTTTGTTTACATCGTATGTGCACGATAAAATAAAATAACCCGGAATTAGGGTAAATACTGTTCCGACTGAGCTTAGAAGCAAGTAACACATTTGATAAGGAGGTAAGGGTTAATATTTTTTTTTCGATGTTATTTTTCTAAAGTGTCGTCAGTATTTTCTACTATAGTGAAATTATGAAAATACAACTTCTATGAATTTTATATTAGTTGACGTAGCTGTCTAATTTAGGATTGCAACCAAGACAAAAGTTACTTGTCAGACTGATACCTTTATACGAGCTGGCGCACTCGCCTATGACGATTGTTAATTCAAATTGAATTACTCGTCTGATTCGAACAGGAATCTTACTTGGCATATCGGCACATGTTCTATATATGAGTGTAAGCTTTATGATCCAAACGAAGGTGGAAAAAAGACTTTGGGTGGCGTACTGGCCTGATTCGACACAAGACTGGCAGAATCGTCTGATTAAACTAAGCCGGCGTACTCGCCGGATTCTAAATTTAGCTGGCATACTCGCCTGGTTTAAATAAGCTTCTTTTTTCAACTTGGCTGGTGTACTAGGCCTATTTTAATTGAGCTGGCGTATTCGCCTGATAAAACTTAGCTGGCGTACTCGCCTTTTTAAACTAAGCTGGCGTACTTAGTCGGTGTACTCGCCTTTTTTGAACAGAGCTGGCGTACTCGTCTGATAAAACTTATCTGGCGTACTCGCCTTTTTTAAGAGCTGGCGTACTCGCCTTTTTAAACTTAGCTGGCGTACTCGCCTTATTTTAACAGAGCTGGCTTACTTGCCTGATAGAACTTAGCTGGCGTACTCGCCTTTTTTAACAGAGCTGGCGCACTCGCCTTTTAATTTTAATTTTTCGATTAAAGGATACCTGTTTGAGGATTTCATCGACAAAGTACCTTCACTAGAGCCTAAAACGCGTAATTATGGTTCGATCTTCTTTCACATAATTTTGGTTGTGAATTACTCACATTTCGACATTTCAACTAGGGTTTACGAAATACATAAATTAATTTTCAATTAAATTCGTAAAAACTATTTTTTTTTAAATTGTCATTTAGTCATCGTAGCATTAGCAGTTTAGGTCGCTCTAAGCAATACATTCAGTTGAAGATGTACAATATTTTTCATTGAGAACTGCGTCAGTGATATGTACGAAATCCAACATTCAATGCATCGAGTAGTACTAAAAACGTTGTATTACTAAAAACTTTATCTGGCATCACTGCTGCCAACGTCAAAACGCAAACTCAGATGTGCACTCTAAGCCGCAACAACCCAAAACCAAGTTGAAATGCCGCAAAATCGGATGAAACTGGCTCCCGACGAAAATGTGTTCGAGGGGGTTTTCCCAAACTTGAGAATCGAGCTCTTTCTCACACCCCAAAATCGAGAATGCCATTTGGAGAGGAAAACGATATATTTTTGCTGGGCAAATATACAAAAGGGAGAAAGAAGAAGAGATTATGTTTATTTTGAGAATTTTTATTCAATTTCTTATTTTAATCGCCTCTATAGAAATGTGGAAATAAACTTTCGCTTCATCTTTTGCTGCTAAATATCTTCCAAAGTGCTTTTTCTCATTCTTCACTTTGCATGCAGCTTCCGGATCAGAAATTAATATCTGCACGGAACTGCTGATGTTAGGTGCCATAGAATTTTCGGCTCCGAAAGAATCTTCCTCATACAACCCGAATGATTCTATTCTTGAGCTGTTCTAGCTTTTGGGCGTTCGCTGGTCACTCGTCGCTCAATGTAAAAACACTTATGCCCGGGGGAACAACACCATCCTTGCTGGTCAATGGATCAGCAAACGGATATCCTTGAGACTCACCAGCTGTTAGGTTTCTCCGAAAGACCGTCTGCTCCGCGTTGTTTTCCGTGTTGTGCAATATTCTTCCCAGATTTGGTCAAACTAGCATCATAATACTGAAAAAAATATTAAATTTATATAAACTAACTTTGATTACACGGGATAAAATTTTCCTACCTGATTTTCTGGCAAACAACACCATATACATATGTAACAAATTATCAAGAAACGAACATTTCGTTTTTTGGGGCATCAAGTTCAAGCTATGAACTTTATTTTGGACACCCCAAAATTAAGAACGTCAGACGAACTTTGTTTTGATGCCTTGCCGTTCTTAATTTTGGGTTGTTTTGTTTCTGAGTGTGTAGAGATGTGTCAGATGCGCGCGCTATTATTGTGTCGTTTAGTTTTTTTCCTGGCGCCGGAATCGTTGCTGGTAATTTCAACCGTCAACCTGTTACGTAGGACTATTTCCTTCATCATGCCTTGCTCGGATAGGAGAATAGCCGTCACAACTCAAGTGGAAAAGAATCCAATCGGAAAACAAGATTTAATGAGAGGTATGTTCTTTAATCTCTTGCTTTTTGCAAACTACAAAATTGCATGTATCGGCAGCACCAAATTGTTGGCCAGTGAAGCTAAAGCCTGAGACGAATTAAAAGTCGGAAGTCAGAAAAGTTTGATCACTTCAATCGGTGCACGCTGGATCGCTTCGTCCAAGACTGTGACAGGTAACCGGAACAAGAACAATCAACTTTTACTTGCAGTTTTACTTGCTATTATAGTTCTAAAAGGTAAGTTTATTTCAATATTTATCAGAAGTTTTATGCTTTACGCATCCTGAACCGCAGGGCAGAAATATTTTACTTAGTACATGAAAAGAAAACTTTTTCTTAACGTTATATGAGATCTTGGGTTCTATTTTTCTTTCCTAATCAAAAAATATGTTTATTCTTTGAATTTGTATAGCTTAAAGGTTTCTTTACATTCCGACATAAGCGATGAAAACATTCTTCAAGAAAGCAATATGTGTCGCAAAATCAGAATTTAGATTCAGTATTCAGATTCAAAATAAGATACATATTTATGATTTTGATACAGAATTCAAATTCAGATTTTTGAAGCAGTTTTCAGAACCCATATTCAGAATTCCGATTCGGAATTCAGAATCAACATTCAGCTTCAGTATTCAGATTCAAAATTTAAATTCAGAACACAGATTCAGGATTCAGATTTAGAACCCATGTTCAGAATCTAGATTTAGAATACAATTGAATTTGGTTCCTGCAATGGTTTGCTATTTACTCTGTTAAACGCATTAGGAAGCCAGACAGAATAAAAATTCATATTAAAAATTTAATTCATATTTACAATTTAGAATCGGGATTGAAAATTCAAAACTCCAATTAGATGCAGACTTATAATTCAGAGTCACAGTTAAAATTCAAAAATCATCATTCTGTTCCTTGACACGAATGCCGAAGCGTTGGTAAAGTGTCACAAATAAACAAAAAAAACAATCATTCTGTTCCGAATTTACAGTCAAATGCATGATTTGAATTCCAAATTTAGCGCTGATGTGGTCTAGTGGATAGGCTGGCGCGAGTCTGGTAACCCAGGCGTACTGGGTTCGATTCCCGGTATTGGCAAGAAAAACTTTTGGGTTCGTATCCCATAATAGTTGCCGACAAGTAAGACCTGTTTCCATATATAACTTACTATATACATATAACTAAATATTCCAGAGGGAATGCATCTGGGGTTAATCTCAAGAGACTAATGCAAGCGGAGTGGATTGCCAACCATTGTAGGTCTCTGAAGGTTGGATGCCTTCCCTCGACGAACCATCGGCCGTGCAAGCAATTCGAAGGCCAAGCCACACATACATAGGCTGGACCTTGCTACCGATGGGGGGACCATACATACATTCATACACAAATGCATGATTTGAATTTCAAATGCGTTTCAGTCATTCAGCATCAAAATTAAAATTTCGATTTTCCAAATTTCCCCTGTTTGGTAATTTTTGAAATTTTAAAGTCGATTTTTGACAAAAACAGTTTTTCGAAAAAACACCACTTTGGTTGATTTTCGTGAGCAAAAAGTGGTTTCTCGTATTTCTCGTATCGAATCAAGTACTAGATTTGACCTTTTGAAATGTTACGCGAGATTTGCAAACATCTTCAATCACCTACTCTTTCAAGCAGATGCATGAGTACATGCTAGAGCGAAAGCTATTTTATTTGGGAAGCAAGAAGGAGATAACACCGAAACAAATCAAGGTATAGAAAATCGCATCGACTTTGAGAAAACGGAGTCTGGCGTGCGGAAAGGAAAATAAAAACAACAAAACAAATCTTGTTAAGTTGGCAGCTCCACCTGCATAACCTAATTAAACAGTTGGTATTTTCTAGCCGTGCTCCACCGATTGGCCACCAGTAACAAGCTGTTCGAAATTGAAAAAAAAACAGCCAGACAGGCAATTGCCCAAGGTCTACGGAAAAGGGATTGAAACCGTGAGTATTTCTTGGAACCAAAGTTATATTTATTCCTGAACGGAAACTCTTTTTCTGACAGGACCCCTTTTTTGATCGGCCTATTTTGAGCTCTCGAGATTCACCAGTGACCTTGTGCACTTCCGGTTCCGATATCCGAGAGGGCAACTCGCCACTTCCCTGTTGGCTGAAAGCACATTCAGACGCCGCTACCTAGTGCTTCGGCGGACAAGCAGCCAACCAAGGAAAGCAAGTTTCGGCGTCCTCTTCCGGAGGACACATGTTCGTGCCGATCTAAAGGGGTGAGTCATTCGAAAACCTTCCGAAGTTCAATAGGGCCACCGCCTTTCATCAGCTGAGGACACATTTGCCGGTTTTTTCGTGTCTACTGGTGGTCAAAGACGTGTTTCGAAGTCCCTTTTGTGGGATTAGCCAACTGCAGGAGGACAGTTTCGTTTCCCTAGGATCGATGCGGTGGTTCGGAGTACGAGAAGGGGTCACCGGTGCGGAAATACCCTCTCAATCGCTTGGCCAACAGATGACAAGGGAATGGAGCACCAGAGAAAGTCCACAGAATGGACAGGAACATCGAACGTCCTTCGGGCGCGCTGAAGTGCGCGGAATTGCAGCTGTTGTCAGCTGTATCACGCGTGCTAAAATTGAATGGTGGTGTCCAGTGTCAATGCATGAAAGCAGTGTGGAGGACTGGATAGGTCTGTCGTACTCAACGGCGGAAGTAACAGCCCACCCGATGTGGGAGGATGATACGGTGCGGCGAAGGGATTGTTCGAGGCTCAAGCAAGGTCTGCCAGCACCTAATAAACGCCTGGAAGGTATGCAACCGGAGAGCCGAAGCATCTAAGCAGAACCAAATGTAAGTCGCTAACTTTTATTAATATTTGGGGAGAAAATGGCACCTATCGATTGAAGTTAATCAACACTTATGCTCGCAAAAGCTTGTTGATATTATTTTGTGGCACCGACCAAACCAACCGTTGTTACACATCAGTTCCAAATTTTTCAACGTGAGCAGTAAACGTGTCAGCAGTAAAATAAGATGATTTATAATCGAAAGATAAAGATGAACTTAACATTTCATGTAATATTTAATTTGATATAACACTCGGTATGATACATTGTAAAATTAGCACATACATTGCACGTATCATGCAATCTCAAAAAGGTTTAAGAATTTAGATTTGGGTTTTTAATAACATGAAACCATTTAACATTACATTATCAAGCATGAAATTAAAACTCAATTTAAAGAAACTCATTTTATCGTGTTGTTTCGTGTTTTTCGTTTTCGTGTTTTTTCGCGCAAAATCTAACGGCGGCATTGTTTGATAGAAAAGTGCATCCACGCGATCTGAATCTGATTTGGTCCGTGTATTATCGCAAGGCTTAAACCTGATCAACGAAAGTGCATTAAGTATCAATTACAAACGGCAGTGGCTGGAGAAACTCGTGTACCAATTCTACACCACATCAAGCAGTGCATGCTGGACCGCTTTGTCTAAGACTGAGCCATTGGTAACCGGAAGAAAAAAGACCAGTCATCTTTCACTTGCAGTCGACTTGCTGATACAGTTTAAAACGGTAAGTTTTATTGAATTTTAATCAACAGTTCTATGTTCAACGCATTCCGAACCGCGGGACAGAAAGATTATACATAGAACATAAAAAGAAGAAAAATTCTTCTAACACTTTTAACACTTATTAGTAAGTAGTTTATTATATGTGAAATTAATACAAAATATTATAAACTTCTGAATCGAAGCAACCGGAAGATTCCCTTTAATTAAACCACGGTATAAGAAACGCTCAGATACCGCTATTTCAATCGAAAACGCTTACTGAAGAAGGAAGTAAGTTACTTTTAAAATACCGGTAGATAACGGTATTTCAAAAGTAAGTTCAGATGAACTTTTCTTATACTGTGCTTGAATTAAAAAGAATCTTTCGATTGCTTTGATTCAGTACAATTATTCAACATGTCATATATTAGAAACATGTTAATTATTGATTTATTTTAAGAAGCTTTTTCATAATTTTATGGCACTTGTTCATCATGACAGTTAGAAAGAAATCAACTTTAAGGTCGAGAATTTCCTTCAAGTCTCAATCAATTAAGCCACACATCAGGTTTTTCAGTTTGTCTGTAATTTGTTATCAGTCTCATACAACTTTACCTTTATTTGTCCAGATGGTTTGAAATGTAACAATCATCTAAACTACAGCTAAGTGTGTAGAATTAAATATTTTATTTAAGAGTTTAAATATTTTTGTGCGTTTAGATTACGTAGTTTTTTTTATAACTACGTTGAATGTATTGTTCCAAACATTTGCAGCTTATATAAGATACGTCAATTTACAAGAATTTTTAGTTACGTCATACAATGAGAATAGCGGTTCTTAGTGTAATTCTTTTTCATTAGGTTTGTTAAAAGATTTTGTTATTTCTACCAATATCAATCAACCAAAATCTTCCCCAGTTCCAAAGGGATTATTATTTTCGTACAGTTTCGATCCGAAACAACTTATTGTTAGCACTCTTATAATACTGCTAATATAAAATTGGTCGTTCACTACGAAATGCAATACTTTGGATTTTTTTGACAAATATTTTTAATTTGATTTGTGAATATTGTTTGGAACGGATAGCTTATCGGTTGCTTTATTAGCTAAATAAAAGTCAGCTATTTTGTTTTTTTACCATTTTCAAAAAGCCAAAAATGAAGCGAAACTAAAATAGGTGATTAAGAAATTGTTGAGAAACAGTTTGCAGTTTCAGATTCAGATTTAGATTCAGTATTCAGATTCAAAATTAGGTTTAGGATTAACTTTCAGATTTCAAATTCAGATTTTAGATGCAGATTTCAGATTAGATAAGATTCAGAACTCATATTCAGAATTCAGATTCGGAATTCATAATAAGCGTTCGGGTTCTGAATTTGAATTCAGAGTTCAAATTCAAAACTCAGATTCTGGATCCAGATTCAGAACCAAATCGATGTTGTTATTTTTGCAATTGTTTGCTTAACTTAACACTGTGAAACGGAATTCAAATTATATGCAGACTCATTGTTTAAATTTAAACTCATCGTTTAGTCATTCATATACAAGATTCAAATTCAGATTTTAGGTTTGAAATTTAAATTCGCTAATTCAATTTAAGGTTACAGTGTGTAAATACTTATGCAAATATGAAATAGATAGCCCTTACTTCTAAGTAAGGTTTAAAATAAGAATACTCTCAAAGGCATTGAAATTTTTGCTTCTAGCTCTTGACTTAGTTCAAATTCAAAAATTATCATTGCGCCTCGAATTAATATTAAAATGCAAGATCCAAATTCCAAATGCATCGAAAAATTTTGAGTTTCAGCTCTATGAGGCACCCCTAAACCAAGTCCGATTGAGATTTTACACAGGTCAGTTTTTTGGACCAATCTACTAAATGTATTTAGTCGATCATCGAAATTCGACATGAACCATTTGGCTGCCACCCCTAGTGCACATATTATGAAGTCACAAAACTGATTTCAAAACTTCGATTTGGGTACATAATTACATAAAACATTTAACATTATATCACCAGGCATGTAATTTAAACTCAATTCAAGGAAATTTATTTTTTCGTGTTGTTTACATTGAATATTGCAGATTTTTTTCCGCGAAATCGAACGGCCGCAATTTTGGAAAGTGCATCCACGCGTTTCGAGCGAAATAATAAACCCGAGAAGTCAAGAAGGTAGAGTTCCTACAAAGCTTTGCGTCAGGTTACAGATCCACCGTTCTATACAGTATCAAGATAACCAGAATCTGATTTGGTCAGTGTACTGATCGCAAGAGTGGCTGGAGGAACTCGTGTACCAATTCTACACCACAGCCCACAACAACCGCCACTGTTCTACTTAAATAGTTCTGGAATTTTCTGTAATTCTAAAATTTTAACACATCAACTGGTGCATGCTGGACTGCTTCATCTAAGGCTGTGCTATAGGTAACCGGAAGAAAAAAAATCAACTTTCACTTGCAATTTTACTTGCTGATATAGTTTAAAACGGTAAGTTTTTTTTTTCATTATTAATCAGCAGTTTTATACTCTATGCGTCCTGAAGCGAATGGCAGGATAATTTCACTTGGAACATAAAAAGAAAACATTTTCTTTCACGTTTTCAATAACGAACACTTTACAGGAATATTGTTGAAGCTTCAAGATGTAAAGCAATTGTTATGATTATCATGACTATATATTTTGTATGTTTACATTACGTCGTTTTTATAACTAATTTAAAAGTATTGTTCCAAATATTTACAGCATCTATTCTGTCAATTTATAAGGATTTTTATTTCCGACATGGAATTTGTTGAAATTTTGTTGATTTATACCAATATCAAAGAACGAAGTTCTTCCCCAGTTTCAAAGGAATCATTCAGAGGGCATCTATTTTCGTTTAGTTTTGAAACAACTTAATACCAGGACTCTAATAATACTACTTGCTCACTTCGAATTGCAATATGAGATCATGAGTGCTGTTATTCTTTAACAACAACCAATATGTTTATTCTTTGAATTTGTTTTGACCAATATTTTGATTCTTTTCATAATTATTGTTTGGAACGGATAGCTTATCGGTTGCTCTATTATCTAAATTAGAGGTCAGCTGTCTTATTTTTTACAATTTCTAAAAAGTCACAAACGAAGCGAATCGAAAAGAACTTTTTCAAGAGTTTAATTTTATTTCAGGTGTATGTACAACATGAACACTCTACGAGGCTATTTGAAAAAGTCAGTATCTGAAACAAAGCCTTCTTTTGAAAAAAATGAAGAAGATAAAACTCGAACTGGGTCAGAAACCGATCAACCGAAAATTGATGCGAGCAAACCTAAGAAACGTAGCGTTCGAGCTACCAAAAAATCTCTGGATGACAGCAACAAATCAAACCAAGATTTGAAGACAACTAAAACACCTAAGAAGCAAAAAAGAAATGTTTCAATTGATTCGATTCCGGATGAATTTTTTGAAATTACTTTTACGCAAGAACAAACAGACTAAATGTCTTTTCATCTTTAAAAAATCTTTTTGTTTCAATCAATACCAATGTTAAGCGTAAAGATGCGAGTTTGAGATAAAATCAAATAAAAATAACTGACACAAAATCAATATTTTAACACAATTTTCATTGTCTTTTAAAAGAAATCATTCCAATTACTAAACGAATTCTTTTGGATGGGCTCTTCTATACATTTACTTTTTTTAATATTTCCATGATTATGTATCGTATTAAGACAGTAATGTACACATGTACTTTGTTTCGTTGTTAGATCAGGAACAATGGTTGCTTATATATAAATAACTTTTTGAGATTTTGTCTTGGACACTTGGTCATCCACTTAGGCGTGGCGAGACACCCGCCTTGAACAAGCACAGTGCGACGAGACATCCACAGTCCACTGTGCAGGTGAGCAATTTTTTTTACCTACCTTTACATTTAAATTTGTAACCATTCAAGACTTATCAAAATTTCTTATTTTAAAGTAGATGTGTTCAAATGATGATAAGCTTGAAATTAAAATTAATTTAATTTTTGATTTTTTTTTACTTTTATGTTCTAAATTCGAATCTTAAGTCAGATTGTGTTTTTATAATGATATGGCGTTTAAAAGTCAGTTTTGAGTAAATAAAATCAATATTTGATAACTGATGAAAATAACATGCCAAACAAAAACAAATTTTTGGATCAATTTATTCCCCTAGCCTATCACCTAATTTTCCTTTAAATCCTCGGCTTCCCCTACATAGCTTAAATGGTACAAAAAAGATTCAATTGTTTATGAAATGTCAATAAAATAATGGTTTTTATTGATTGTTTCTAGATAACAATCGTACAGTTGCTGAAAATAAGCGATCCCGATAAGGAACTACACCGCTACACGGGTAATAGACTTTTGACATTTGATTTCTCCAATTGTTCGCTTAACTTAACATTGTGAAACGAATTCAAATCCATACGCGGAATACAAGTTCAATTTACATTTTATAATTCATAATTTTGGGTTCAAAAAACCAGCATCTAAATAGAATTCAAATTTAAATGCAGACTCACAATTCAGAATCACAGTTCAAATTAAAAAATCATCATTCAGTTCAAAATAATATTAAAATAACAATATCAGATTCATATCTGATTTTGGAATTGTAATTCGAAGTTGTGAATTCAAATTCTGGTTTAAGATTCCAAATGTACATATTTCTGATAAAAAATAGAATAATTGAGGCCCTCAGGATCAGAGGGGTGCAAGTGCCAAAATCATCAGTTTTGAGTTAAGTATACCTTACGGTGCAAAACTCAGATTTTTTATAATTTTTTAACACTTGTTTGAGTGAATTAAAACTGCTCGAATTCGAAAAATATATGAGAACCCGAGCACCTTCCCAACTTTGAAGCGCGTTTTCTCGAAACTGTCATTTAGGCACCTCTACCCCTCTGATCCCAAGCGCCTCAATTTGAATTTAGAATTTACCTCTACATATTATAATGTCATGGGGTTAATTCATGAGATTTTATGATTTTATACTAAAATGAACGGGTTTCAAATTACAGATTCTGTTTTTAGAATTATATTTTTGTTTCCTATCTTTTCTAGTTGTAGATGCAGAATCAGATTCAAATGATTTTCAAATGGTGCAGTCTAATCGAATCCGTTGATAATTTCAATAGATTACTTATTTTAATTTTGTGTCAATATCAGTTGCCCAATCTATAACAGGTTTTGATGAACGGAGCTTTAAGCTCGCGGGGATAGAGAGGCTACTTTGTACGTCTCGCAAGTCTCAATCAAGCTTTGCAGTCCGGATTTATAATGTTTCGGACAGATATCACATGCTCGCGTATGTCGGCAATGTTGCGGGCAGTAAACTGAAACTGTACAGCGATCACTTATGCAACATGTTGTCATATAGTGTGTACATCTGTAAATCTCTAGTCTCGTCGGGGTGAATGATGCTCGTTTGCCCCTGGTCCGCTGTATGGCCGTAAATTGCCACTGCTACTCCTTTCCCTAGTTAATACTTACTAGGCTTCGGGTGGCTGGTGGCAATGGTGGTTACAGTTGAGGCTCATTTTTGGTGCGGCCGACGACCGCGCAGTTAGAACAGGTGTGTCTGACTGTGTTGTTGTGGCTTGCTAACAACTCCTAACGGAGGTAAAATTAGAAAGAATTAGAATATTCCAACTGGATGCGGTCCGGGTGGATGCTCAATGGTGCCGTGAAGACGATTGATGCGTGATCACGCTGCCAGGGATTCACAGGTTGATGAGAGTTCAGGATGCCGCGTCACGATTTGGCGTGGCTAGGCAGGCTGTCTGCTGGCAGTAAAGAAACGACTGCATGACTCTGATGAAATGCTGGACGACCTAATCCATTTGCCCTTTGGATTGAGTTGTGTAGTGTGTGGCGGGAGTTTGATACAATATCATGAGAGAATTATTCTCTAACATTGTTACAACAGAAACAACTTTCCGTTCAAAGTAACATTTGCATTAGTCGTTGAAATCGTATGTTTTTATAAACTGTTTTATATTTACATACCTACATTTTAAAAATTTCTTTGTAGATTTCATACATCATTGAATTGGAAATTCAAAACCGTTTTGTTCATATAACCATTCGAATTTTTTGCTGCATGAACATACATTTTTATCGGCAGTATGATAAGAGGGTTTGTAATCAGGAACAAAGCTCAGTTTCAAAATTTAATTTCAGATAACAGATTCAGGATTCAGATTTAGAATTCATGTTCAGAATCTAGATTCAGAATAAAATAAAACTTGTTTCCTGCAATTGTTTGCTTCTTACTTCTTACTCTGTTAAAGAATTTAATTCATATTTACAATTTAGAATCGGGATTCAAAATTCAGAACTCCAATTAGATGCAGACTTATAATTCTGAGTCACAGTTAAAATTCAAAAACCATCCTTCAGTCCCGAATTTACATTAAAATGCATGATTTGAATTCCAAATGCATTTCAGTCATTTAGCATCGAAACTAAAATTTCGATTATCCGAATTCTCCCCCTTTTGCAATTTTTGAAATTTTAAAGTTAATTTTTGACAAAAACACCACTTTGGTTGATTTTCATGAGCAAAAAGTGGTTTCTCGTATTTCTCGTATCGAATCAAGTACTAGATTTGCCCTTTTGAAATGTTACGCGAGATTTGCAAACATCTTCAATAACCCACTCTTTCAAGCAGATGCATGAATACATGCTAGAGCGAAAGCTATTTTATTTGGGAAGCAAGAAGGAGATAACACCGAAACAAATCAAGGTATAGAAAATCGCATCGACTTTGAGAAAACGGAGTCTGGCGTGCGGAAAGAAAAATAAAAACAACAAAATAAATCTTGTTAAGTTGGCAGCTCCACCTGCATAACCTAATTAAACAGTTGGTATTTTCTAGCCGTGCTCCACCGATTGGCCACCAGTAACAAGCTGTTCGAAATTGAAAAAAAAACAGCCAGACAGGCAATTGCCCAAGGTCTACGGAAAAGGGATTGAAACCGTGAGTATTTCTTGGAACCAAAGTTATATTTATTCCTGAACGGAAACTCTTTTTCTGACAGGACCCCTTTTTTGATCGGCCTATTTTGAGCTCTCGAGATTCACCAGTGACCTTGTGCACTTCCGGTTCCGATATCCGAGAGGGCAACTCGCCACTTCCCTGTTGGCTGAAAGCACATTCAGACGCCGCTACCACCTAGTGCTTCGGCGGACAAGCAGCCAACCAAGGAAAGCAAGTTTCGGCGCCCTCTTCCGGAGGACACATGTTCGTGCCGATCTAAAGGGGTGAGTCATTCGAAAACCTTCCGAAGTTCAATAGGGCCACCGCCTTTCATCAGCTGAGGACACATTTGCCGGTTTTTTTCGTGTCTACTGGTGGTCAAAGACGTGTTTCGAAGTCCCTTTTGTGGGATTAGCCAACTGCAGGAGGACAGTTTCGTTTCCCTAGGATCGATGCGGTGGTTCGGAGTACGAGAAGGGGTCACCGGTGCGGAAATACCCTCTCAATCGCTTGGCCAACAGATGACAAGGGAATGGAGCACCAGAGAAAGTCCACAGAATGGACAGGAACATCGAACGTCCTTCGGGCGCGCTGAAGTGCGCGGAATTGCAGCTGTTGTCAGCTGTATCACGCGTGCTAAAATTGAATGGTGGTGTCCAGTGTCAATGCATGAAAGCAGTGTGGAGGACTGGATAGGTCTGTCGTACTCAACGGCGGAAGTAACAGCCCACCCGATATGGGAGGATGATACGGTGCGGCGAAGGGATTGTTCGAGGCTCAAGCAAGGTCTGCCAGCACCTAATAAACGCCTGGAAGGTATGCAACCGGAGAGCCGAAGCATCTAAGCAGAACCAAATGTAAGTCGCTAACTTTTATTAATATTTGGGGAGAAAATGGCACCTATCGATTGAAGTTATTCAACACTTATGCTCGCAAAAGCTTGTTGATATTATTTTGTGGCACCGACCAAACCAACCGTTGTTACACATCATTTCCAAATTTTTCAACGTGAACATATATTTATATCAGCAGTAAAATAAGATGATTTATAATCGGAAGATAAAGATGAACTTAACATTTCATGTAATATTTAATTTGATACAACACTCGGTATGATACATTACATACCGACACAAAATTAGCACATACATTGCTCATATCATGCAATCTCAAAAAGGTTTAAGAATTTAGATTTGGGTTTTTAATAACATGAAACCATTTAACATTACATTATCAAGCATGAAATTCAAACTCAATTTAAAGAAACTTATTTTATCGTGTTTTTCGTTTTCGTGTTTTTTCGCGCAAAATCTAACGGCCGCATTTCTGGATAGAAAAGTGCATCCACGCGATCTGAATCTGATTTGGTCCGTGTATTATCGCAAGGCTTAAACCTGATCAACGAATGTGCATTACGTATCGATTACAAACGGCAGTGGCTGGGGAAACTCGTGCTCCAATTCTACACCACATCAAGCAGTGCATGCTGGACCGCTTTGTCTAAGACTGAGCCATTGGTAACCGGAAGAAAAAAGACCAGTCAACTTTCATTTGCAGTCGACTTGGTGATAGAGTTTAAAACGGTAAGTTTTATTGAATTTTAATCAGCAGTTCTATGCTTAACGTATTCCGAACCGCGGGACAGAAAGATTATACAAAGAACATAAAAAGAAAAAAATGCTTTCATGTATTTAGTAAGGTTGAATCAGTCTTAGCTTTTAATGTTTTAACACTTATCAGTAATATTTTTATTACATGTGAAATTAAATCGTCTGAATCATAGTAATCGGAAGATTTTCTTCAATTCAACCACGGTAAAAGAAAAGCTCAGATACCGCTATTTCAATCGAAAACGTTTACTGAAGAAGGTAGTAAGTTACTGTTGAAAAACCGGTATCCGAACTTTTCTTATACTGTGGTTGAATTAAAGGGAATTTTTCGATTGCTTTCATCTCAGTAGGCCTAATCACATATTAGAACTATGTTCATTATTGATTTATTTTAAGAAGCTTTTTTAAAATTTTATGGCATCATTTTTATCATGACAGTTAGAAAGAAATCAACTTTAAGATCGAGAGTTTCCTTCAAATCTTAATCAATTAAGCCAGGTTTTTTAGTTTGTCTGTAATTTGTTATCAGTCGAATACAACAAAACTGATGGCCTCGGTCAATCACGGAGTAGCAACCATTGGCGATGTGGAACACGTTCTACTGAGCCACACCTGCGATTTTGGAATCCTAGATGCATTTAATTTGATACAACTGTCATAATGATAAAATAAAACTTTAATAAAAAATGCTAAATAAATCTAACGAAATTGATCTATTATGATCTATTACTTACAACTATGAAAAAGCATTTCGGGTTCAATGATTTAAGGTGGATGTGAGTAGTCAATCAAACTAAGCTAAGCTAATTTGTTATCAGTCTCATACAACTTCACCTTCATTGGTCCAGATTAATATTTTATGTAAGGTTTAAAATATTTTTGTGCGTTTACATTACGTCGTTTTGAGTAACTACGTTAATTATATTGTTCCAAACATTTGCAGCTTATTTAAGATACGTCAATTTACAAGGATTTTTAATTACGTCATACAATGATAATAGCGATTCTTAGTGTAATTCTTATACAGTAGTTTTGTTGAAAGATTCTGTTGATTTCTACCAATATCAATCAACCAAATTCTTCCCCAGTTCCAAAGGGATTATTATTTTCGTACAGTTTCCATTCGAAACAACTTATTTCCAACACTCTTATAAAACTGCTATTATAAAGTTGGTCGTTCACTACGAAATGCAATACGAGATCTTGAGTTCTACTATTCTTTAACCATCAACCAATATGTTTATTCTTTGATTTTTTTTTTCGACAAATATTTTTAATTTGTTTTATGAAGATTGTTTGGAATGGATAGCTTATCGGTGGCTTTATTTTCTAAACAATAGTTAGCTATTTTATTAATTACAATTTCCAAAAAACTAAAAACGAAGTGAAACTAAAATGGATGATTAAGAAATTGTAGAGAAATCAATATGTATTTGCAGTTTCAGATTCAGATTTAGATTTAGTATTCAATATTCAGATTCAAAATTAGATTTTGTTTTAAGTTTCTTAGGACTTCAAATTTAGAATAAAGATGCAGATTCCAGGTTAGATAAGATTCAGAACTCTTATCCAGATTCAGAAGAAAAGTGATTTTGTTTTGTTTTGCAATTGTTTGCTCAACTTAATATTGTGAAACGGATTCAGAATAAAATTTCTAATTTATATAGATATACAATTCCGAATTGGGATTCGAAATTCAGCATCAATGGAATTCAAATTATATGCAGACTCACAATTCAGAATCACAGTTCAAACTGTTCAAATTTAAAACTCATCGTTAAGTCATTCAAATTCAGATTTTAGATTTGAAAATTAAATTCGCGATTTCAATTTAAGGTTACAGTGTGTAAATACTTATGCAAATATGAAATAATTAGCCCTTACTTCTCAGTAAGGTATAAAATAAAAATACTCACAAAGGCATTGAATTTTTTACTTCTAGCTCTTGACTTTTCCAAAAATTCTACAACATGACAAGCCCTGGAAAGTATGTCCGTGCCCTTAGATTCAGTTCTTCCTCTGAAAACGATGTTGAAGAACTAATGTCGACCACCAGGTTTGACATGATATCAGAGACAGGTAGCGAATCCGGTAGTCGCATGTTGTAAGTAAAGTTTAAATAAGTTGTTGTTCTTATAATCATATGCAATTATATTCGGCAGA